>NW_019174365.1:11013921-11090063 GCF_002260705.1 Seriola dumerili
AATCATAGTATAGTAAGGCATAAGTAGTCATAAAAAAGTCATAGCATAGTAAGGCATAAAAAGTCATAGCATAGTAAGGGATAAAAAGTCATAGTATAGTAAGGCATAAAAAGTCATAAAAAAGTCATAGAATAGTAAAGCATAAAAAGTCATAAAAAAGTCATAGTATAGTAAGGCATAAAAGGTCATAGTATAGTAAGGCATAAAAAGTCATAAAAAAAAGTCATAGTATTGTAAGGCATAAAAGGTCATAGTATAGTAAGGCATAAAAAGTCATAAAAAAGTCATAGTATAGTAAGGCATAAAAAGTCATAAAAACTACATATTATAGTAAGGCATAAAACGTCATAGTATAGTAAGGCATAAAAAGTCATAAAAAAAAGTCATAGAATAGTAAGGCATAAAAAGTCATAGTATAATAAGGCATAAAAAGTCATAAATAAAGTCATAGAATAGTAAAGCATAAAAAGTCATAAAAAAAGTCATAGTATAGTAAGGTATAAAAACATCATAGTATAGTAAGGCATAAAAAGTCAGTATAATAAGGCATAAAAAGTCATAAAAACAACATATCATGACAAGTCATAAAACTGTCCTAGTATAGTAAGGCATAAAAAAATCATAAAAAAGTCATAGTATAGTAAGGCATAAGTAGTCATAAAAAAGTCATAGCATAGTAAGGCATAAAAACATCATAGTATAGTAAGGCATAAAAAGTTATAAAAGTGACAGTTTATAATAAGGCATAAAAAGTCATAGTATAGTAAGGCATAAAAAGTCATAAAAACAACATATTATAATAAGGCATAAAAAGTCATAAAAAAAGTCATAGTGTTGTAAGGCATAAAAACGTCATAGTATCGTAAGGTATAAAAACATTGTATAGTAAGGCATAAAAAGTAATAAAAACATCATAGTATAAAAAGGTAAAAAGTAATAAAAAAACACATATTATATAGTAAAGCATAAAAAGTCATAAAAAAAAGTCATAGTATTGTAAGGCATAAAAAGTCATAGTATAGTAAGGCATAAAAAAATCATAGTATAGTAAGGCATAAAAAGTCATAGTATAGTAAGGCATAAAAAAATCATAGTATAGTAAGGCATAAAAAGTCACAGTACAGTAAGGCATAAAAAAGTCATTGTATAGTAAGGCATAAAAAAAGTCATAGTACTCATGGTGACATTTTCATAGGATTTTTCAACAGAAATTAAACTTACTTATACATACTTTGATATGTTCAGCATTTTATGACTATGCTAGCAACCTGCTAGACTAAAATGCAGACTGTGGACTGCTAGCCCACAGAAGGCAGAAGTCAGGGTTAGTTTGCTATTTAACACTAGCTACCATGATTAAATAACATTCGTTGACATTTTTCTGGTGTCTTCAGGTATCACCGTGGTCTTCTCAAATGACGTGAGTGTCCAGACAGCCCCTGCCCTTTCAGTCAATCAAATGCTAGTACGCCTAAAATTGGTTGTCTTGGAGATGTAGCCCCTTGGAGGGCACATTGCAATGATCTAATATGACTTCCTTCCAAACATAAAGTTAATGATTTCACTCAGATATTGGTAGGGACAATTCTGTCCTCTGAAAATATTGGTATTGACATGTCTCTATTGTCCACATGCAAACCTACACCCTCGGCTGAAACATGCCTTTACCTAGGGACACAAAATAGGAGTTCTATTTCAAAATTGATGACAGAGGAAATGACATGTACAATTCCACAACTTCAGACTAATTCTTCATGTCTCTGGATGGATTGAATGATGGACTTATTGAAAGTGATTAAGCGTTGGGCTGCAGTGATTGGCTGACTTCAGATTAATGGACTGCTCCCCTCACAGCTGAGTGAAGCCATATTAAAGCTGACAGGGCTGTAGTTTAACTAAACGCGGGAACGCTGTGTAGCAGACAAATTGACATTTTTTTGGATAAAACATACCCTCTGTTTCCCGAGGCTGTGCTACACTGAACATCACACCTACTTTCATAATCTACAGATCACTGCATCAAAGTGTTGTATCAAAAGAAAGACGACTGAACACTGGAGAGCAGAGTAGAGTGGAGCTGTGATCCCCGTATAACAGAGGGGGAACAGAGCAGAAGCAAGGAGCATGAAAGAAAAGAGCAGAGCATAGCAAAACAGTCAAAGTTTTTTCATATGGAGGTAAAAAGACGTACCGTGCTGAAACTGAAAGTTGAAGTGATTAGAGGACAATCTGAAGTGTGTACTGTATCATACCTGTGGTAGATGGCGGCGCCGGTCAGCACCATCGAATAATCATTGGTCCATTTGGATGTGTAGCCCCAGCGCTCTTTGTTGCTGTCCCAGAAGTGGCTGCGGGCAGGGTAACCAACGATGCGCTCTGGGAAACTCTGCCAGACAGTGAAGGCAAAGTCCACCTAGTCAGAGAAAGATATAAAGTTTACATATCATGATGCAGAACATGGTATTTAGAACATTTATTATACGAGTAATGGGTACCACTTTCTTACCCTCCTCCAGCAGGATATTTAATTGATCTTTTTAGATAGTGCAGACTGGTGCAAAGTGTTTACCAACATATTTTTTCAGATGGGCTCAAGCACCCTTTCATCACCATTGTCATTTATTTCAACCATCATTCATCAGTGTTAGCTTTCTATTTCAACCACTTATTCATTACCTTAGCTATTTCAGCTGTACATTACTTTTAGCTGACTATTTTCAGCTTTCATTTTTTACTTCAACCGAAGTATCTGAACCACATATCCATTATTTTTGGCTATTCCACCTAAACCCACAACCATTTTTTAATGGATTGCCAACATTGACAACTGCACTATTACCAAAATACAAAGTATGGACCAGCCAGAGGGATTTTTCTCAACCTGGCAACCACTCTTATAACTGATCTTATAACTCATATTACATAATATTTGCTGCCTATACTAAAAGAAGTCCAAAAAATTAAAAACTAATCAAGATGAAACTAGCAAGAGATTATTCCTGACATATTCTGGAGGACAAAATGTTGAGAACTAAAACTTGGTTAAGATAAATTTTGTTAAAAATATGTCATTTTTGAGTATCTATTTATAGTACATGTTGTGTAAGAAAAAAGACCGATAGAAGAAAAGAGAGTGACTACGGGGAGAACTGTGCACTCAAACACACTTTAGTGAAAATACAACAAAGGCAAAACCTCATCAAATACAAAGCAGTCTTTCCTAAGCAGCTGCCTGCAGCAAACTTCTGTGGCGGCGATCAAAGCATTCAATCAAATAATTAGATGAAAACATCACAGAGGCCTCAGTGGCTCCACAAACAGCCCACTCTGCATTATACCACAATTTATAGCATTATCCTGCACTGAGAGGGTGCTTATATTAATGAATACTTAAGTCAAAAACTACCATAAAACATAATAAACATTATTCTGAGGTCCCAAAGGAAAAGAAGAAAAGCGCTGACTCTCTTTTGCTTGCAGTGAAAAAAGAGAGGTAGTTCAATGATATCACAGTCACAGGAAATTTTTTTTTTTGATGGTGCGTTGCTGTTATAGATCTACCTACTTTCCAATTGAACCAGGATATGGTGTCATATTCAATTATATTCAAAGGAAGGATTGCTCAAAAAGTGCTCAGACTTCTATCAGAAGAACTTTTATTGTGAAGGACAGTTCTCTTCCTCACCATCTTCACTTAAAAAGGTGAACAAAGCTGAGTAAAAGAAGGACAAAACAAAGATTTTGTTCTTGGTGAGAGGCCAACATTGCCACTAAAGTCACTTTTCAAGCACTTTTAAATGACGGGGAGTCTGTTCAGAGATCTGTCATGGTATTTTAGTCTTAATTTTTTCCTAACTTGCACTGGCATTGATGTTGCCTTGCTTCTAAAACTTTGGGGATTCTTTTTGTTCGTGAACCAAATGTCTTCATGGGAGAAACACGGGTCGATTCGGTTTTTTGGGGCTGGATCCTCCCTTCACTGCCAGCTCTGCTTTGCCATCTTGATCCTCCACACAAACAGCCTTTATGAGATCTAATTCTACACTGTTCAAAGCAGCATCTGGCTTCCCATGGTGCCGCGCCAAAAACGTGTCCCCGGGAAAAAAAACAGCAACAGTCCCGACAGCATGTGGAACAAAAATGCCCATACCAGTGCTGTTCTCGAACAGGGGATTGGAGAGGTACAGTGTGATTACATGCGCCAAAAGTGTGAAGTAGAAAATGGAAAGAAAGGGAGAGAATGAAATGGAGGCAGAGAACGGAAGGCAGATGCAGAGAGGGAAAAAGTAAGGCTCTGGGAGTGAAAGTTAGAGTAGTTTTAAGAGATTTAAGGATTGAGCTGCAGAGCGATAACTTGAAAACACCAGGGACAAAGAGAAAGAAAGATTAAAAAAAAAGAAGAAGAGAAAATGCAATCAGAGAGTTGCATTTGGTACAAGAAGAAAGTTTGCAACTTTGTTTTGTCTCAAGGGGACCAGACTCCGGAGACAGAGAGGAGGCAGGCAGACAGAGAGAAAGAATAGTTTTCTATTCTACTTTATTATATTAAAAGATACCTCTGTGGTGGACAACACTGTGTCTTCATCCAGGCTGAGGACTGCGTCGGTCACTATGGTCTCGTAGGGCAAGAAGCGGCTGCTCATCACCTGCAGGGGGAGACACAGAGCACAGAGGGTTATAAAAAAAAGACAGTACAAATGGTTACAAACACATAATTAGAAGGAAAACAGTTGGATTCTCTTCAAACAGCAACAAATCATGATAATTTGGTTGGATGGAGCACATTAAATTGGCTGAAGGAACAAATAAAGAACTGGCTGTGGGAAACATCTGAAAAACAAAGCCTTTGTCATGGACCAAAGTCTTGGACGTGTCCCTTTTTTCATTACACTGAATATTTTCCAAAATAACGGTGTAGAGATGTTAATTCACAGATGACAGCTTCCATTGGACTTGATTGAAAATGATATTAACGTATCACATTATTAGACCTAACATCAGTGGATGGTTGCATTATGTCCACAAGCTAGCTGCTAACTTCGACTTCGACTTTGACGTTTGGTGCTCAGCAGGTAGCATACAGTTGGTTTTTTGAACTTCTTTTTCTGACAACTGCTGCTTAATGTGGCTAAAAACGATGCTATGAGAGAATGAGAGTGAATCAAAACTATAAAGTTGAGGACCAGAAAGCCAAAAACAATGAGCTCAAAGATACTAAAATGTTCAGTAGAGCTGAGGTGGGCTGCACAGGGGGAGTGGGTATGTCACTACACTTGAACCCTTTCTTATTAAAGTGGTCATATCTCATGTTAAAAATTAAAATACTGATTAGAGGCTTTATAGGCTGCTTTAAGGTGGAGCCCCACCACCCAAAGCTCACGAGTTGGAGAGTAGTTCTACTGGTAAATCGAGAGCTTCCCCTTATGATGAATTGGGGAATAAAAATTCCTTTTGCTTCCAGTATCCACTGTATGCATTTTTAATGGTTCCTCCCAAATTCATTGCGATTCAGGGGAGACAACACGCCACGACATCCACAAACAGCAGCACAGAGAGAAGAGGAGAAAAGCCAATATCCTACTCTTTACTGCATGCTGCTCCCCGTTGTTTTCAACAGTGATAGAATGCTGATGCAGGTTTCCATTACTGCTGCAGAGTTGTCTGTCTCTTTTAGATCAATACAAACCCATAAATGCAGACAGACACATACAGCGTGAGTCATGTGTCCTACATATGGCACAAATTTACTTCTTTTTTTTTTCTTCCTCCACTGTTGAAAACAGAATAAGTATATTTAATGGTGGATGAAAACCAAACTGTAAAACACATGACAGTCCTTGAATATTTACTGGAAGCAGAAAGAGTGAAGGTGGCCAGGGTCTGGTGGGTGGATGGAAAGATCAACGTCTTGAGGATATTTAGATGGGAAGTCTTTGGTCTGTTGCTGCGATGAAAGGCGCTCGGATGAGAGAACAGCGGCTTCTTGTTGACGAAGGGTGTTATAAACTGGATGTGTGCTCGAACCCGAACCGCCTCCCACACAAACAAGAAACATCTAATGAATACATAGCTTTAATGGATGTAGACACACAATACCATACATGTATGCACGTGCGCGCGCACACACACACACACACACACACACACACACGCCTGAAAAGCCTGGTACTCAGTTATTCAGCACAGCTCTGAAGGTCAGGCCTCTGTAAGAATAGTTGTTTCTTTCAAAACACCACCTGCACTGAAAAGCCGTTACATTTACATTTAAGAATAGTCGGTGATGACCTCTTTTCTCTATAAACACCTGGCATTGTCTGCCTGCTGCGCTCCAGCAGGGTGACCTCACTCCCAACAGGTCTTCATCACTCCTACGGCTGAGGGCAGCAACACAACACCAAGAAAAATGCAAGAATAGCTTACGTGGCTGCACTGACAAGCTGTGTAAAGCCTGTTATCCGTTCTAGCACTGCAACTAATGATTACCTTTATTACCAATAAACCGTTAACTGTGTAAAATGTCACTGAATGGTGAAAAACGTCTATCACAGATTCCCGGAGGCCAAGGTGATGTCTTCAAATTGCATGTTTTACATGACTGACAGTCCAAACCTCAAAGATTTTCTATTTACAATGATGAAAAAGGAGGTGTTGAATTCAGTTTATTAGAAGTGCAGTATCTTGCTGCAAGCACCAGAGCCTGCAACAGTCCAAAAGAAGGGGAGTCACATCACCTCAGACAGTTACATTGTCAGTGATTCAACTAATCCTTAAATTAACTGATGCTGTAATGATCGTAGGTGTTTGCGATTTGTCTCCCTTTGTTCACATCGAACAAAGGTCCATGACTAAAACTCTGCCTTTCTAACGTCTTGCTGAAATTGTGCGGAATTTCAAACTTCAAAGTTCACAATATAATAATCTAGACAAAAGCAGCAATTTGAAAAACCCCAGCCAGCAACAATTTCTTTCTTATCAATGGCCGATGGATTAATTAAATGATTAATCCAAAAAAACAAAAAACAAATTCAAATGTATTTATTTATTTTATTAATTGCTTGATTCAACAAAAATCTTTATGGGATCAATAAAGTTTCATCTCATCTCTCATAAAAATATGTACTTCTTCAAATTATATTTCAGACTAATTTAGAAACATAAATGAAGAAAAGCGGACTGAACTTACATATACATAGATTTATTTTAATGACCAACACCATTAACTAGCAACATTTTTATGCTGTTTAAAGGGCTTAATTGAAATAACAGCTTATCTTAATAAGACCAAGGTTGAAAAATACTGAGTATATACCGTTCTATATCATTTCACCCAGGTTTTCCATTGTGAGATGATGTGTTACCATTTAAACGAAGAGATGCAAACCAGACTTCAGACTCTACAACCACATGTCATTCTGTGGGGAACATAAAAGTCTGTAGAAAATTTCAAGGAAATCCGTCCATTAGTTATCAAGACATTCCACTAAAGTCCACAAATGTTAACCTCAAAGTGGCACCAGAGGAAAAGTCAGGGGATCATCAGAGTTATTAGGGTACGTCGCCAGGAAACCATGAATGTCTGTACCAAATTTTGTGCGTCTGTTCAGTGGATGTTGAGATATTTCACTGGATAATAGTGACAACGGTAGTCTGCTGGCGGCAGGGGATCACCAAAGTCTGTACAAAAGTGGCGGTCAGAACAACAGACCAATCAGCCATTCAAAAAAACAAAACAAAACAAAACAAAAAAAAACATACTGTCTTAACAGCTTAAATTGGGATATTGCTCCCACTTCAGCCCACACAGTGCAGCGCTGACAGTGCTGTTGAGGCTGATGTCAGCTGTCGGTTCGGTCAAGTGCCATCTACTTCTCCTCTCTCCGAAAACACTCCAGAGGCAACAACGGCGGCCGAATGTTTTGACTGTCGCTCATATTCTAACAGGGTGAAAGAGCCGATGTGCGCGAGTGACAGTTGTGTTTACCGACGAAGGAAAGGAAAGAGAAAATGAGAGAAGAGAGGAAAGAGGGGAGGCGGTACCCCTCCCTCTCATCAATACTGCTGTAATGTCCTGTCGGCATGAAGAGAAAAACAAAACAATCCCAGCTCCGCGCTACATGTTTTCCTTCTTGTTTTCTACCAGAACATGTAAGAGAGAATACCAACGTACTACAGGAAGGGAGAGAACAAGAAAGGACACAGGAGGGATGAAAGTGACAGCGGGACAAACAGCAAAAAGGGGAAAGACACAGGGAGAAGGAGAGGATGAGGGGCTGGTGTTTGAAACCCCCAGATGGTTTGTTATGTTAGAAGTGCAACATATAAGCCTGGGGCTTCCTGGTGCTCTCCAGGAATGTGAGCTCTTACAGCAGGAATCTGCCTCCAGCACTTCACCTCCTCTCTAAAGGACAGCAGCAGAGGAGACTTGACGAGCAAGGACAGAGGAGGACCACCAGTGTGTGTAAACCATATTAAGCGCCGCTGGGATTCTCGCACGGCTTAAACCAACAGTCACAAACCAGCTTTTTGGCCACAGTGCAAGAGAGGCAGAGAGGATGACAGAGGGAAGGACAGAAGGGGGAAAATAGGGGTTTTGGTTCGAGGATAAGATTGGTGTTATTCTGTGTTTTTTCTTGTATTGTCAACAAATCCCATGAAAAGACCAACGCTAACAATGCAATCATGTCTGTGTGACTCAGCCCCGAGCTCATTTGTTCCTCCTGAAGATGTAAATCTTTAGAAACAGCTCACATATAAATAGTTTCATTTAAAAAAAAAAAAAAAAAAAAGGGTCAGTAATTTATCAAAACAGCTGGGCACCGTAGTTTTCAGCAAACATTTCTCAAACAGGAGTAAATAGTGTATTATTGTGGACTATTTTCATTGGTGGATTAATACACATTTGGGGCCCTTCTGACTATTTACAGCAGCAGAACAGTGCGTGTATTGAATGTGAATAAACTACAATGCCCCATGTTCATCACAATGAAGGAACATGTCGCCCCATGCAAAACCGTGGCTCACTGATGTGTTGTTAATAACTGCTGTAAAACAAATGGAGCTTCATTACGCAGAGGACTAATCTCTACAACCAAAGTAGCGAGTGCAAAGTTAGCATGACATATGCAGTAGTTGGACTGGAAACATTTATTTAGTGAGGCTGTAAAACACTGAAAAAACTTCCTTTAAGGCCTGTTTTTTCTATTCATCAGTTTTGATTTCAATGATTGAAGTTGATCTATTCATCCAGATGTCATGTTGCCACACACTCAAAATGTATGTTTCTTGCTGGTTGAGCAAAGAAGATATATAAAGTCGGACATAAATAAGGGAGGAAGTGAAGGACAGTCAAGGCTGTAACTACAGTACCTTTGAGGACACTGATGTTACGTCTGTATTTTTAGAAACCTGTAGGGATGTTTCTATTATACAGCTAAAAACTTACACATGCTGTGTTTTTGTAGGCTGGGGTTGGTATTTTTAGAATCATAATTTTAGGTCAACAATAAATAAAGGAATTGTGAAAGAGCTTTTATTCCTGGCTTTGAGTAAGACTTGAGGCTTTTGTATTTGGAAATTATATTCACAGAAAATAAGATTGAACTGCTTAGTGAATAGATAAAATACGAGAAATCTACATAATTGTAAAAATTAGGGAGAAGGAGGTGCACTGTGGGAACTTGTGAGGATGCAGTGATAACGAGAAGGAAAGAGATGATGAAAGAAAGAGAAATGATAACGAGAGGATCTGTGAGTGAGGAAGAGGATGAAAGAGAAAGAGGGGATAAGGAATAAAGTGGCAGGAAAAAAGGCAGAGGGATGAAAAACATTCCCTCTGTCTCTCCCTCTGTGGGGTGGAGGAACACAGCTTGGCTCGCCACGGTAAACATAGAACCCGCCACAACCACAACAAACCACAGGCTGCCTGGCACACAGACACACACACAGACACACACACAGACACACAACGTCAGTGCGCTAAGCCTGTTCTGCTCGCTTTTCACGGACACACAGTGACACACAGAGCCCTCCCGCTGTGATTGACAGCTTGGGAGAAACCACTCAGAGCCACAGGGAGAGGTAAACCATAAACCCAGCCTACCGCCGGGTGACTGACACTGATGTGAAAACCACTTCCTGTGATTGGCAGGTGAAGTTAAGTCCTCATGAGCGAGATGGGGAGACGACAGCGGTGGATGAGTCTGATGTCTCGGAATACAGATGAGCAACCAGATCCCGGTTTCCCTCTCCTCAAAAATAACCTTAAATGTGAGCTTGGAAATTGTCAAACTAAGCTCAGATCAGCGTTAAGAGAGCAAGTGGCACCCTCTGTGTCTGACCTTTGACTTGTACAAGGAGAGGTCACAGGGAAGTCAAGATAAACACAGCAGCCCCTCCACAGAGCGTAAAAGCCTAATAAGGCTGTCATAATAAATGCCACTGAGGCATGCTCATAGCTCAGGGCTCTGGTTTATGTCTGGCTGAAGGGTTAACTGACAAAAAGCAAAACACACACACAAAAAAAATGTTTCTCCAATGACAGTGCCAGTCATACGAACAGAAGAAAAAACAAAATAATTCTCAACTGACATGCTGACAAAATTGATATAATATGGACATCGGTTTTTTCAGAACCTCTGAGTCATATTTAAACCTTTGCTCACACTGTAGTTTGAAGGGCTTTTTTCTCCTAGTTACATGAAAAATATTCTGAGAAGATTTAAGAATTAATCACATTAAACTGAATATCTTTGGGTTTTTGATTGTTGCTCAAACAAAACAAGCTATTTAAAGACATCACCTCGGATAAGCATTTTTTCTATTTCACTATTCTCATTTTACAGACCAAACAGTTAATCGACACATCGAGAAACCAATCAGCACATAATTAAAATGCGGTGTAGATGCAGCAAAAACATACATTCAAATATAGATTAGGTAAATAATAAGTTTTAAAATGGCTGCATGGACGACATGCTAACATTAGCATTAACAGCTGTTAACTTGCCAGTCTTGCCAAGAGCTTCAGCCATTAATGTATTTACAATACAAGAGGTAATAATATGTCATCTGAGCACAACTACCTCTTCAGAGCAGCCTGGACGCTACAGCGACTCGGTATCGGAAAGTGATGAGATAGGCTGACTGCGCCAGAGCTAACTGGTTAGCATGCTAACTTCAGAAGAAGAAAAGAAGTGACAGAAATAGAAGCAAAACAAAGGGATTGCTTTCAATTGCTGGACACAGTGTTGGCGAGTAAAGGAATGAAGTTTGATGCTGAAATTGCAGCGTTTCTTCTAGACTGGTCAGCAAACAGCTTAATGCAAACATTGGTTATATAGTAGGGATGGGAAAAAATCTGTTCGGTTTGCTTGTCTCAGTTTGGGGCATGTGTGTATTGTTTGCTTCAGGGCATGCGCAAAAAAGCCTTGTGCCAGTAACGCAGTGAAGTTCTTTTTCATTTGGCACAGAGGTGGTGGGGTTAAGTGTCGAGTGCAGCGGCCAGGTCAGTTGTGGAAATGTCAAGCGGAAAAGACAAAGGAGGCCCAGAGTCAGAGGATGCGCCAGCAGCACCGTCTCGGTCTGCTGTGTGGAGCATTTTTGGATTTAGTGCTACCTATGATGAGAAAGTGGTAGATAAAACCGACTGTGTGCAAGCACTGTGCAACACGTGTTGCTCATGCTAGCGGCAACACGTTGGCTCATCTATGGAGACATCACCCCAGTGTGTCAATTCAATGTGTCAAGGAGGAGAGAGTTGGTTAGGAAAGAACAACTTCTACTCCCTGCAGCTTTTAAACAGCCTCTCAGTGAAGAGTCAGACAAGACAAAAACCATAACGAAAGCATTGGGGGGTTTCATAGCAAAAGATATGCAGCCTTATGCCGCGGTGGAGGATGCAGAATTTCAGCATATGATTAAAGTACTCGAACACGGTTATTCCCTGAACTTTATGGAGAGACACGACGAGGAATTGTCAAAGAGTTGTCTGACACATCCTATGTAGCTCTTACTACTGATGGATGGACCTCCAGGGCCACTGAAAGTTTCCTAACTGTGACTGCCCATTACATTACTTCAGAGTGGGAGATGAAAAGCTCTGTTTTGCAGACCCACCCCCTTTTGCTGTACAAAATCTCACCTAGCTTTAACCTAAGACTGTCACAACGATGTGCCTAATGCCAAACTGCCTCATTCTTTCAGTTTTTGCACGACGACATGACATGTCCTTGAAAATAACAGATTTTTTTTTTTTTTTTTTTTTAAATTGTAAATGGTGGATTATTAGGCTACATATCTTATGATGATGTATGGGATTTCTGGAGTGTGTTAAAAAAATAGAAAAACAACAACATACAGAACATACCAAACCTCAAACGGTGACCCCAAAACAGTGATACAAACCGAGCCATGGATTTTGTGAACTGTTCCTCCTCCTACTATGTAGCAATAGCAAAACTTACAAACAGCTCCTCTGAACACATCAAGAAAAATCAAACCTCAAACATAATTAAATATATCCTGTAAGTTCTCTGCAGGGCATATTTGTTCTGCATATTATTACTGTATATTACAACTCAACTGTAATTTATTTCTCCAGAGAGATTTTTGTCACTTCTCTCAGTTAATTAGATATTTAGTTATGACTAACATAAAGAATAAACAGCAATAAATACATTAAAATAAAAAAATGCTACTATGCATATGCACTCACCCATTATTGCTTCCTTATCTTCCCTTACAATATGCATTAGCCTTTCAGCCATGTTTTCTTTTTTTACCAGTGTATATTATTCCCATTACTGAGCTTTAATTAAAACCACACAAACTGTCCTTTAATGGAATCAGTGCAGCACAAATCGAAACTCATTAACTCCTAGAAACTCTCAGACTGAATAAAATGTGCCAAGATACACTATATTTACAGTTTGAGAATATGCATAAGATGAGCTATGTAATTAGGGATGATAGTGATCACAGAGAGGAAGAGTGTGTGCGTGTTCCAGCTCACCTTGTTCTCTCCCTCAATGACGATGACGGGCACTGTGGTGGCAGGCCAGCGGTGCTTTGCAGGGAGAGGCTTGTCACAGTTCCACAGGACAATGATCTGAAAGAAAGAACACAGAAAGGTCTTATTACCGCAACCAAATACCTGCGCTGCATCTAATTTGATTTCCTCTAACCAAAACAACTCACAGCACACTACCCAGCTTGTTGCTGAATCAACCCACTGAACATGTGACATTTACACACCCTGCGGCCAGCAAATGTCACCTTATTACAGGCTGATTGAACGTTAAAGAGCCAGAATGGCAACTAAAGTGATAAAATGTTTCCAATTATGTTTCCAGAATGGTTTGTACAATTCAGTCCATAACCAACCAGCCACACTGTCAGGTCATATTTCTATAACTATTGTACAACATGTTGCTGAACACATTCTCCAGCCCACATTGTCTCCACACTCCATCTCCAATCGGGTGATGTTTTACATTAAGAAGACACACTTTCTGGCCACAGACATATCATGTTTTATATGACTCGCACTGCCACTCAGCGACCTGCGGGTCAGCCGACATGGAAATGTCACATGACGTTAACCTTCCCCATTGACTGTGCTGTGACAGCAGACCTCATTAATGTTTGATGATGAACACACACATATACACACACACACGACATGACTACTGCCTGACCTTACACGCATTTACACAGCCCGTTCTTCTCACGCATATTAAATTTTATGTAGTTTAGGTGACACAATCGCTGTTCGCTAATTCCTCCGCGGCACAGCAATTGTCTAATCATAGCTTAGCAGCTGTAACTCACATGCTGAATCGACGTGCATGTGGCAGCAGACAGAGGAATTATTCTGAATTTAAAGAGTGTTTTCTCAATGGATTAAACAGTAAACTGAGAGGGATGCATCAACATCCAGTCCTGTACGGTTCAGTTGCTGTGTGTCAGCTAACCTCTGCCCTGCTGAAACGTCCTTGAACGAGTCAGTAAATGAATCCATCCCAGTTCCACTGTGCAGAGCAGCAGCAGACACCATGCTCCGAACCCCAAGAATTTCCCTGCCGGGATCAATAAAGTTTCACATTATTTTGACATTAATTATGTCACACACAGTGGTTCTCCTTAGGGACTCTGCACCTTGACTGGACCTGCCAAATTATAAGCTGAGAGCCAATTGGATGTCTGTGTTAAGGAGTCCCGAAGGTGTGACTGCAGCAGCTGTGTGTTTGTGCGAGTGAACTACACGGAGGATGGGGATATGTCACTTGTATAAGAAAAGAAAATAGACATAAATACATACAGGTGTTTGATGAATTGCAAATTTACATCCTCACCATATGAACGCAGATACATCACAAAACAAGCATCGTTCATGAGGCTATATCTGAGCGTTCGTCATTGCAAGACAACAACAGGTATACAGCCTGGATCCCTGCACACACAATCGCAGCCTAGGAACACGTTAATCCACTATTACAGGCTTCTATTCCTGTTTGATTAGAAAGACAGATGGTGTCTCCGTCAGCTCACCAGCCCTCCTCTGGGGGCTGATGGTAGCATTGTGTATGTATGCCTGCATGTGCGGATGAGGATGAGTGAGGAAACTGTGGATGTATACGCAGCACGGGTGGAAGAGACGCTTCCTTCGCGAGTGTGTGGGGAACACATTCACACGCGAGCACGCACGCACACACACACGCAGCAGGAGGTCCACCGTGTCAGAAAGCGCCTCAAAAGCTTTCTTGCGTCCAATTTAGCCTCCTCCACCCTTCTGTGTTCCTTCAGTCTAACTTCCATTAATTTATTTATATCCCTTTCCTCATCCCATCCACTCTTACCCCGCCCCACTTCACCTCTTTTCTGTATGCTGAGAGTGGAAGAAAACACCACGGCTGTGTACCTGCCTCTCCATTTTGCATGCACAGCCTGCAGACTGCAAACACAAAAGCACTTCTATAAGAAATAAGAAGGCAGCAGAGTTTACTCATCCAACCTGCTGCTATGAGACAGAGACTATGTTTCTGACTTAAAGTGAGCTGATACTGGGATGTGTGGCTGGGTTTTGGATATCGAACCTCAACCTTTTGTATCGACTGAAATGTGTTTGTGCTGACCGCTGGAATAAACCGCTCGCTCATCAGCTTTATTTATTTTTGATCGGGCGAGTGTGAACCGAAACAATGTCCACTCAAGGTGGCTTACTTGTTCTAGAGAGCTTTCGACAGTTTCACGTGGTCTTCATCAGGACATGAAGTCTGCTCAGCTGTCATGGAGCTATAGATTTTCCTGTCCATGTTAACTTCCACTCAAGGTCCACTTATTCACTTGTTCCAGAGCTTTTGACCACATCTCCACACTGAGTTAGGGGATCTTTATTGGAGATTGTTTTGTCAAGAATAAACTGCCAAGTTTAATTATTTTGTTGAATTTCAGACTGTTTTTTATTGAGGCAAAGTTCGTGTGTGACTTGAACATTAAAGGGTCCCTCCACCAATTTTCACACTTCAAAGTCAGTTTAATAGTAATGAGAAGTAGGACTGTTATAGAATATAATGGTTCTGAAGGAGCTTTTCCAGTTCCTGTTGAAAGATGTGCCCATTTATCAGGCAGGAAAGGTCTAACAAAAAGATTTGCATTATGGGAAGTGTAGGATCCATTGCCCTGTTAACATTTGAGAATTTGGCTTCTTTTGCTTAATGGAAAAAGGGTTTATAAGTTTATATTCCACAAAATAAGGTATTAAACAAAGATTTTTCTTATTTTTTTGGGAATCAGAACTGGTACCATCGTACTGACGCTAGTAGCAAACATTTTCAAACACAGGGATACAAAGAGAGTCCACATGTGAACCACTCACACGGACAGCATGTACACTAATACACACACAGACAACCTCAGACACAAAATAAACACACATACAAGCACCTTGCTTACATAAAACACACACACACTCATACTGTATATTCCATGGCACTCACACGGAAATGTATCACTCCTACACAAGACACAAACTCGCTTACTCATACACTCCACTGGCCAAACAAACAAACAAAGACACACGCATACACACCCACACACTCACTCACTCACTCACACGCACACACACACCACCACCCAAACCCCACAGCACACAGCACACACACACACACAACTACAACACACACACCAACACACACCAAACACACACAAATCCACATAAAAAAAAGCCATTGGGGAGGAAATTCCATTTCATTTCCCACACTGGTAAGGAGCAAGCAGGGGAATCAATACATGCCGTCTCCAGCTGTGCTTAAGGGGGTTTCGCTGCCATGGAGACAGATGTAGCACCGCTACAAACTGCCGCTCTAATTCAATCCACTGCAGTTAACACACCCGCACGCACGCACACACAGGATGGAGGATGAGCTCTGTTGTTGCTCTGGTTGGAAAATGTGATCGCAAAAACAGCCGTATGAGCCACGCAGTTCAGGGAGAGTCACAAAGTGGAGATCAGTATCCGGGGATGCTGCAGTAAACACACACACACACACACACACACACACACACACACACACACACACACACACACACAAATCCTTTACCTGTGCACAGTACTGGGACTTGGCCACAGCTGCCAGGAGCTTGAGTATGGGCTGGGACTGGGACACCAGAGGGGAGACGGCGTGGATGACCGCTGTGAACTTGGGGTACGGTTTAATGCCTGAAACACAACAGACAGACAACACTCACTTATTAAAACACTTCAACAAACCCAGAAAAACAACGCTGGCTGGAGCACGGCAAGCCGACTGTCAGCCGTCAATGCAATTTCAGGCTCTCTGAAGAGAATAAAGCCGGACGAGAACTGAAAGCACTCATTTCCGAACACTCCGTATCTATTTTCAGTGAAAGATGTTACTTGCAATGAGTCTGTCAGCAGTTCAAAAATATAGTTGATTTACATGTCAGGGACGTACGTTTCAAGCCAGTCTTAAACTATTCAACAACATTAATGTGTTTTGAAAATGCCAGATCTCTTGATCACTGAATATTTCATTTTGGAAACTCTTCAGCTGTATCTCCTACCCAATGAACAGACGACTAACTGCTGATGTGACTTTAAATTCAGTCTGACTTGATGTCGGAATAGAGTAATTGAGGCTGAAAATGAGCAGGAAATAAGATATTGAGCAAGACGGATCATAGAGGACGTCCAACTTTTCCTAATTTAAATCTAATCTAACCCAAACCAACAAAGCATGGCGCGGAGGAGATAGCATTAGAGGAGTCTCCTTTCCGCCACTGAGCAACTTTTATGAGGAGGAATATACGTAGTCTTAAAACTTGGTAAACTATCCCTGTGATTTGTAATGAAAAAGTAAAGAGTCTGCAGAGTTTTTAAACACCTGGGATGTAAATTTGTAACAAGCTCATAAACAGACTTTCATGAAACATTGAACAAAACCTGGAGCAGAATTACTGTCATGCAGCTCTAAATTTTGGATGTGCATGCTGTTTTCTGCCTTTAGCTCATGATTCTCAGTGGCTTTTATCAAATCCCGTATCAGCACATTACACATCTCACCAGCTAAATGTCTGTAGCAACACAACAGGCTGGTTTGGGATTGATTCAGCTACTTGAGGCCGGTTAATACCCTCAGCCATGGCCAATACTGCAGGGCTGTTTTTATGGTTGGGGCTGTCCCCTTAGTTCCAATTTAAAGAAATCTTAATGCTGAAGCACACACTGATATTTCACACTAGGTTAGGAACTGATTTAGAAAACAGTGTGCTGCTAGCTTTATGGGAACAGTTATGGGAAGGCTGTTTCTTGTGCGTGCACAAAACTACACTTTTCTGAGTGTGGTTTGGTTTCTGACTTCCAGAAGAAATTAACTGGCCTGCACAGATCTGTGACCTCAACCCCACCCAGCACTTTTGGGATAAGCGGGGTCATCGACCGCGAGGCAGGTGTTATCACCTGACATCATTGTCTGACCTCTCTGATGCTCCCGTGGCTGAACGGAAGCAAATCCCTGCAGCCTGGTCCCAGGCCCCCAGAGGAGTGAAAACTGTTACGGCAGCATATTAAAAAGGGATAGTTTGGGTTACTTGACGTGGGGTTGTGTGAGGTCATGAAGTCATTCAGTGTATTACTACCTGCAGTAGATTGGAATCTGCGCGCTGCCAGTTAGGAGACGCAGCAGGGAGCGCCGGCACACTAGCAGAGCGATGTGCCGCTGCGCACAGGGCGCCCACCGAAACAATCCAATATCCGTTTAAATGTACGCTTCATGTGGAATATTTCCAGCACGTTATCTTCCCGTCAAAAAAAACAGCACTTTCCTTTGGTACGACATTTGTCTCAAACGCTGTACTAGCGCATATCCTACGCACAAGCGCACATACAGCGCGCACTCTATTGTGCCGCAGCCGCAGGTCTGCTGAGTGAATCAGAATTGGCTAAACTTCACTTTGTTTTGATGTGAAGATAAAGCGCTGAAAACATTCCACATGAAGCGTCCAATTTAAACGGATACTGGATAGTTTAGGCGGTTGGTTGGTGGGCCGTCTTTTTAAAAGTGTCTAAAACGTTTTTTTTTTTCTTTCCTGCTGGCCTCGTGCACAGCAACACATCGCTCTGCGTCTCGTAACTGGCAGCACGCTGATCCGAGTCTACTGACTGTGCACGACTACCTCATACTACAACCCCACTTCAAATAACCCAAACTATCCCTTTAATGTTTATGGTTGTGGAGTGAGAAAATCCGAACATTGCAGCTCTGGTGTCTACATACTTGTTTCCCTATGTAGCATGTACATGCTTTGGCAGATACAGAACGCAGTGAGAAATTGCAGCGATAAACATTTTTATTGGCATCGACTCTAATTTTTATTTCAAGTTTAATGTAGTTTTGTTTTATGTTTTAATGCAGTTATTATTTGAAATTACAATGATTTTCATGGTTAAAAATGTACTTTTATTTACAGTAACTGTTATCTTTGATTGGTAAAGTTAATTAGATAACACAAGTACCATTTAATGCAATTCAATAGAACAGCTCTGCCACATCTTCAACAATTATGAAGCTTATAATGTTCAGTTTATGTTAAAACTTTTGTAGAGGTATTAATTAAACTATATGCTTATTATAGAGGTCGTAATTAGAGGTGGTTTTATACTGCACTGCATTGTACTGAGAGGTGTTCAGTTCAACACCACTGCAAACTACAACCTCAATAATAAACATAGTTAATTTGTTACCTCTCTGATACTGTCAGTCAAAACTGAACATTATTATCTTTGTAAAGGTGGAGGTTATGGCTGTTGTATTGGATTGCATTAGATTTTACGAGTGTAACTAAAAATCTGCTGTTATGGGATTTTTTATTATTCTCAGCACAGATATTGTTTGGCTTCGACATCAAACTTCCATTTTACTGAAGCAACAAAAACAAACCCTGCTCCTGCTGTGTGTGTCTGAGTGTTAATATGCATGATGAGAACGTGTGTATGTGTGTGTATGTTTGTGTGTCTTGTTATTTGCTCTTGGAGAACAAGAAGAATTGTCACTTGGAAACAAACTCTTCTTCTTTGATTTTACTCATTTACCCATCAGCAACAAGCCACCTTGTCTCCTAAAAGCCCATCCGTGTTTAATTGCTTCCTCTTTGACAAACAAATAAACTCGCCTGCCGCTGTAATCCATGCCTGTCACCGTGCCCATCCACTTTAATATCAGCTCTCCACTCCGGGTGCTCCATCAACTGAATTTGTGCGCGTGTACCATTGTGCGTGCGAGTGTGTGCGTGGATGCTTGTGGTGGCGCTGGATGATGATGGAGTGAAGGCGTGAGGGATGGAGAAGCTCCTGGGTCACAGATATGTGGCGGGGGAGAACTCGGCGCTGCTGAACCGTAGCGGGAGGAATTGGCCTCGCCGTAGCAGCAGCAGCAGCAGCCATAGCACTGCTGACTCAAAAAGCAATGATGGACGGGCTGGTGTGTCAGCAGGACTAATACAAACATCCGTCAAGGGCCCAATCCTCCACTGCACTTGCTGCTAGATACAGTCGTTGGAAGAGGGCAGTAGATCAGGGGTGAAGGCAATATTTCTGCTGCTCAGACAAGGTTCCAAATCCACAGTCGCCGCTGGACGCAGCTCTGCAGAAAACTGTTTTCCTCCACAGAAACTGTGACAGAGTGTTTGGCGGCAGCGTGATGGATGATGAGGAAACCTTTGGAGAAACTTTTCCTGATCAACCTTTATGGATCACTTCACTGCTGCACAGGTGTGCAAGAAGCGCGATTGCTGTTACGTAACAGCACTTTGTACGGTTTATGTAGTGTCTCTGTTTGTGTGTGTGTGTGTGTGTGTGTGTGTGTGTGTTTGTTACTGACCCAGTGTGGCGTAGTAGAAAGGGAAGTCTCCCAGGTATCCAGAGTACTGCGGCAGAGCGAAGAGTCCCCCAGGGTGGCTGTTCCACATCAGGCTGCTCCTGGAGCCGTGCTCCAGCACACGGTCCTGGATGATCTGCACACAGGAAACAAGAGGAACACACAACAACACAACCAATTAATTACAAATAAGATCGTCTGACCGTTTTGTTTTAATTTAGATACAAAGTCGGGAACATGTCACATTAATTTGTTGCAGAGTTTTCTGCAACTGTTTTTTCGATTTTAAAAGGTCCCCTGTGGAGTCTCTGACCTCTGGTAGTGCTTTGTCTCGTGCATACGCAACCAAGGGCAACGCGATACACATCCCTGACAATTGATGAGACATTATTTAACTGATCTACAGAGGGCAGCAATATGTTGAGAGAAGAAGCAATGCACCAACAACAGCTGGAAAGAAGTGAACATGGATCTAAACAATGCAGGATTTACAATGTTCAAAAAAAAAAAAAAAAGCAGCTTTGCAAATGATGGAGAAAAACGCTTGAAGAAAACTTTGGCGAGTAACACCGAATGTGACTTTTGTTTCTAAGAAAACTCCATGTGGCATCTTTAAAATAAGTTTTCCCCTGCTGTTGTTAATTTGTTCACTGAAATGAGTCTTTGCCACTGCTGTCTTCACTGCAGTAACTCTGTGTCTCTGTATTGTATTTTTACTACTTCTGTCTACGCAGCACATAAGGCACTAGGTATTCTTGCTTTCCTGTCCTCAAAGAGAGATCTGTCTTCTGTAGCTCTTCCTGAAGTTTCTCCTTTTTAAATAATTGTGTTGTATTTTTATTTTATTTTATTTTATTTTTTTGGTTTGGGTGTTCTTTCGGTTTCTGAGCCAGGGATCTAAGGCTGTCTTATGTTCTGAGACAAACTTGTGATTTTGGGCTTAATAAAAAAAGCCTGACTTGATCTGACTAACTGAAGACTATCCAGACTAATAATACCACATTTATTTTAAAAGGGTATTCCTGTGATTTAGTGTTGTAATTCCATAAAGATGGAGGACAGAAAGACAAGAGACAGATAAAAAATATAGTCAAAATCAAAGCAGTAGAGGCAGAGACATGCTGACTTTTTGTTCCTGGTTTGGGTCAAGCTCCACTTTTTAGTGTTAGAGCGTCCCTGACTGGTAAAACCCCATCTTACACTTGCATTATTAGTCAGATCCACAGAGCTTCATTTCATATTCATTTGTCTTAATTTAGAAGCTTTCTTCAATGGAACAAATATCTCTAAATGCTGTATGTTATGCTGACTCACATAAAAGACGATGCACAAGACGTGTAAGATAATCATTAATCAACACTTCAGTAAGGGAAGGAACAGATTATACTGAAGCTTACAAACTGTAAGGGGGGAAGTTTGATCTAACTTATGAAGATTTTCAAAGGGGCCTTTAAGAGAATTTACAAAGATCTGCGTTGCTTTGACAACCACGAAGTTCCTGTTGGACACACACTGGTGCCAGGACCAAACTTTTAATTACAGCACAGTCTCTCTAGTGCCTAAACCACCCTGCCATTTGTAAGGATTTCCCTTCCAGAGCCGTTCCGACTTTAAACAAACACAAGAACTACCTTTAGACAACACTCACTCGGATCACGGGGGACTCGTAAAAATCTGAATTATTTGCGCTGATAAAGGAACAAACGTTTGCCTTTGAGATTATGCCGGTTGAAATATTAAGGATTTGATCAATGAGCCTCGTAATCACACCTATAAAACATTTCACACTGTGAAATGAGTTTTCACACGGAAATGGCAAGAAGCAGATAGTCATAAATGTGAATGAATACCAACACCGCTAATGTTCCAACTTGCAATAACCCCATTTCAGTTCAGAATAATATTCAGTGCGCTATTCAAAACTCAGCCAGTGAATTAGAGCAGGTGAGAAACTGTTATAAGAGCGAGTCTGCGGGCGCTGGATGAAAGTTAGACGCTAGCTGAGCTTTCCAAATGTTTGCTTTGTTACCACCTCAATAGCGGCTATTGATCGTGTCAGGAGTGAATCGCTGTGGCACAAAGCAGAGCTGAAAGAAATCCAAGGTATCGTGTAATATTTCCTCTGCAGACAAACCAAACTCAGGTCTTTTTTATTTTATTTATTTATTTTTTTTAAGAAATAAAAAACAGATCAGCGAGTCAAAACGCATCTGCGCCCATCAGTTACTCAAAACATAAAGAAGGACAAAAAAAAGAAAAGAAAAGAAAGAAGAGCCAAACATAGACAAAGTCATCAGCTGTGTCTTAACACCAATCAGTCAGGCCTGCCTCGATCCTTTCTGTGCTCAAATAGAGAAGTCAGTCAAACGCTCAGACGTGCGAGTATTGTGGCACTATTTTTTCCCCAGCTGCAGCTCGCCGTTGGCCTCTGCTGAAGAGGCAGAGCAGAGGAAAGAGATATTGTCGCCGTGCCCTTGAGCCATGCTAAATTGCTTCAGTAAAAACAGACACAGGTTTTGCGGTTGTGTTTTATGGCCGCAGTTGAATCGGGAGGTTGTTGTTGTTGGCTTGGTCACTCAAAGGACGGATATATACAAAGAGGTAAAGAGAGTCAGGTGGGCGATGGGTGGGCAGCTAATGGCTGGCTGAATTGTAAAATGTTAATAATATAGCCGGAGGGGGTTTACTGTAATAATACTGACAGAGCAACATATGAATTTGTCATGTGGAGGCAGGGATGTGAGGAAAGAGGGAAAAAAAAAAAAAAAAAAGACTGAGTTTTTTTTTTTTTTTTTTAACTTTCCCAAGCTCTATCCCTGAGGGTAGTTGATAACCATTTGCCTCAGCCGAACAGATTAACTCGAAATCCGTTAGCTTGTCTATAAAACCACTGCCCGCCACCTTAAAAACCCCGAGCCCTTTACACCTTATGAGGGGCAATTTTGCTCGCTTGGCTGCAGCTCCTCCCCCGTCGGCAGCCCTCAGTCGGGACATGATGGACGACTCAATCTCACCTCAGAACAGCCACAATCAACCAATTAGAGCATGATAGATAAATCCTGCTTCTCCGGGAGCACACTGTGAACTTGGCTTTAATAGGTGAGTTTAATAGGTGTACCAGCGCCGCAGATCCGGCTATATTGACCTTGTGATTGGTCGAAACGTGTCTGATTCCTGACAGGAAACGCCGCATGATAGGTTGAACTCGTGTTTCCAGCTTGGAGGCCATCTCTTCTCACACACACACACACACACACATACACACTCGCACACAGATACACACACACACACAGTTTGGAGTGGATGTGGGAAGTCATTAAAAACCAAGTGTGTTTGTGAATGTGTGCGAGGAGATTCAATCTGTCAAGATATCGGAGTGTGTGTGCGTGTATCATTACAGATCTGCAGTTAGGAGGGTGTGTGTGTGTGTGTGTGGATGGGGGGGGGTTACAGGCGCGACAGGATGAATAAACCATGTCGCTCGTTATCTCGGGGGCTGCCACGACAGCAACGCCATTTACATATGTCACCCCTTCTCCTCTTCACCCTTTCTCCCACCACTCTTCCCCTTCTCTCGCTCTTTTTACAGGACAGTCAGTCAGGATTAAGCGTTTAGCCCTTGCTGAATTCAATGTGCAGACACACACGCACACAGTGAAAAACTACACACACACACACAAATACACACTGAGTCACAGGCTTTCGCCGTGTCACCTTGCTCTTTAGTGCGGAGTGACAACATGTCAGCAAGGTTATGCCTGGGTGGTGCCATGTGTATCTGGGCTGACACACCTTGACATATGGAGATGTGTTTCTGACTGTGTGTGTGTGTGTGTGTGTGTGTGTCTGCGCGTGTGTGTGTGTGTGTGTGAGGAGAGGGCTAGATAACAAACAGACCAGAGATGTAGAGCTGGCTAAAATCAGACAGACTCTAGACACTGAAGCCACGACCCATTACGTGCGCTGTGTGTTTGAGAGTGTGTAGGTGCCTGTGTGTGTGTGTGGAAAAGTCAAATTCAGATGTAAGGTTTGGGAGGTTATACCGTAACTAAGACTGTAGCATCGAGGAGAATCTTGCTCCCAGGCTTAGCGGTGCAGTAAGAAAGGAAATTAAATGCGTGATGGGATACTTGGATGAGAGAGGAGGCTGAAAGAAGAAGACATTTGTAACCACAGCATGAAGCCAGCAGTGCATCCAGGTGTTATCCCTGCATCTATACACTACTTGTTTAAACTGAATAATGAGGGATGGGGATTGGATGGATGACTTGTTTTTTTTTTTTTTCCCAGTCACAAATTCGCTAAAGTGGGTTATTGTAAACAAAGTGGATGCACATGATAATAAAAAGGTCAGAGGAAGGAAGGAGGCTTCTGAACTTAAAGTGATACTCCACCTAAATTTGTCTTGCGAGTATGAAACTTTCAGCCCCCGCAGGCCTGAATGGTGGCTGTAAAAAAAAAAAAAAGTTTGTGGTTTTGTCCTTCAACGAGTGCAGCTGGATGGATTCCAACGGCGACCATCCACTTCTCCAAACACACTTTACTTTGGTCAAACTTCTGGCACTTTTTAACTGCACAAACGAACATGGGCAGATTATGAGAGCACGCCCCCGCCAATCCTCCTACATAGGAATCCCAAAATGACCCCTGGTTCAAGTCTTTCTGTGTCTCTTTGTGGTTGTTTTCCATCTGTTTGACGTCGTTTTGTTTCTCCGTTTGGTCGTCGTGCGTCACTCTGTGTTTGTCTCTGCCTCTCTTTGAAGTCATTTTGTGTCATTTAACTGAGCTCTATGAATTTCAAACAAGAAATATTGACATAAATTAGCTGTGGCCCGAGGGGGCCCCTTGACCTGCTGACCTTGTGCCCAGCAGGCTTGTTCAATAATGCATCCATGCAGACGAACGCAACATGTTGCAACTGCCTGAAACTTTTTTTTTTCTGTTATCCTCATTTCAACTATTCAACTATTCTAACTAAACATCTTGTTTCTTTTTGTGGCAACAGGTTCTCCGCCTTGCCTTTGACCTACAAATACTTTTTCCTTTAGACATTGTTGGAAGACAAAGTGAACTACTTTGTTTCATGACTTCAGTTTTCCTTCTGAAAGACACTGTTTTGAATACACAAAACACAGAGACGGACTAAAGCGTTGTGAAAATATGCTGTTTGACAAGGTCACTATTGGAAAGAGTTGGCACTGATCACACTCTCTGCTCTCTGTGAAGGACGACTACAAACTGTACAGCCACCCTTCACGCCTACTGAGGGCCATTATTTGCTCCCGCTTTAAGGTCACTGCTTTAGAAGCAACAGTAAAATACAGTTTATTATCTTACAACTACAACCACTACTACATCTCTAATACCACTGGTAGCACGATAAAAATCCTACCACTACAACTATCGCTTTTGCTTCTATCGACAATACTATTACAGAAACTGTGCCAACATATTGTTCATTGTCGAGATTTCAGGGTTGAAAACATAAGCGCGAAACCCTTTGTTGTGCACTTTGAATAAAACAAACAAAAAAAAAAACAGCCTGTGAGAAAATTCTCTGTGAACATGTGCTGAAACTTCACTTCTGCTCTCTGTAAACAACACTTTCCACCCTTCTATTTTGCTTTTAGCCTAGTACCAAAGAGACCACAGTGACACCTGAGAATAAAGCGAAGATTGCAGAGTCTGCTGTGACACCGCAGCCCTCCGAGAGAAAGATTGATGATGGAGGAGAAGGAGAGAGGAAGGCAGAGAGGCCAAAAGGATGGGTGGAGTTTGTGTTTGTGCATGTGTGTGTGTGTGTGTGTGTGTGCACATCTCTCTGCATGTGTGTCTTGAATCCTCACCTCCAGTGTGGTCAGCACTATCTTTTCCACAGAGGAGAAGTAGGCCTCCCAGAGGAACTGAGTCTGCTGTCTGAGGGACAGGATCTTATCCTGGTGGATGGAGCGCACCGTGGTTGGAATCTGCAAGAGACAAACAGCAGTCAGTCAGCAGTAAATGCGAAAGCTGGCTTCTAATGATTGATCTGGGACCTTAAATGTGGTGACAGGAAGATTGAAATTGGTCCCAAGGATACACTCAGGAAACTCCCATCAACAGATAAAGCACACTACACTGTGGAGGCCTTGTGAACTGAAGGCTGAAGCAGATACTGCAGGGTTTGGTTTTTTTTTTACAGTAGTAGACACAACAGTTTTTTAGGTAATTTGGTTCAAGTCCAAGTCTCAAATGTTCTAAAAGTAATTCTCAAAACAAGCTCCACGTCCTTGGGGGCAAGTCAAGTCTTAAGCTTTCATAAATAAAATGCAAGTCATTTGCATTTGTTTCAGGTTTCAGATACTGACCATTACAATGATTTGGCATTTCAGCACTTTGCTTACCGGATTCCTTGTAATATTAAAGGTCAGTTTCCATTTAAGATCTGTCTCTTATTTAGTCATTGATTTGTTCCAGGATTTTACCAGATCAAAAAAAAAAAAAAATTTCACCCCAGAGTCCAACTTTTCCCCACATCTCGTAGCCATTATATGACCACCTGTTATCATGTGACCACACTTGACATGTGACCTCACTAGACCACAACATTTGGTTGGAAACTTTGTTGAGTATGTGTTTATCAAACTGCTGTTTTTCAAGGTCAAGAAAACTTGAAATATTACTGCTTCCAAGTCTCAAGTCATGAAAGTTCAGTCTCACAAAATCCAATCCAAGTCAGTAGTTAAGTCCTCATTTTTGTGACTTAAGGAATGGTTTGACATTTCTGAGAATGCGTTAATTCACCTTCTTGCTGTGAGTTAGATGAGAGGATCAATATCACTTTCATGTCTGAATGGTGGGTTTGAAGCTACTGAGAAGCAGCGGTTAACTCATCTTAGTACAAAGACTGGAGACACAAGTTTAAAAAAAAGAAAAATGAAAAAAACTGTTTTACAGACAGTTATGTGATGATCTGGACCGTGAAATTATCTGGCACATAACCACCCACAAAACATTTCCATTTGTTATACCTTGGTTTTTTTGTACTGATTAAATAAATGACATATAATGATGAGGTAGGTGCTAGCTATTTCCCCCAGGTTTACAGTCACTATGCTAAGCTAAGTTAGCCACCAGCTGGCCGCAGCTTCATTTAGTGTTCGGATGTGAGAACTAACTCAAGAAAAATCAAACAAGCATATTTCCTCGAAATGTCAGACTTTTCCTTTAAGCCTGACTGGAGTCAAGTCTCAAGTGTTAAGTCAACATCTCTGGAAAGCAGTTTTTGTGTTTAGCAAATTTCTTAGTATGGGGGTCAAAAGATCCTATTTTTAAAATTATAGTCCCACAGTTAAATTTTCAGAAGACAACAATGAGGGGAAGGAAGCACACAGCAGAGGGAATTCACAAAAAATAAGTGCAACAGTCATCAAACAGTATTAGGGAAGAAAAGCTTAAATGCTGCAGGAGCCATTTGGTGAATGCTTTTGTATTTTTTGAAAGAGCTGTGTAGTTCAGTGCTAGTGTGAGTTTATTTGTCATAGTAAAAGGGGAAGTAATTTCACACACAACAGTCTCCAGAGTTTAGAGTGGTTGGAGCTGACAGAAAGGCTATGGTAACTCAGATAACCACTCTTTACAACTGTGGTGAGCAGAAAACATGTTGAACCTCGAGGCAGATGAACTACAGCAGAAATGTATGTCAGGTTCCACCTCTGTCGGCCAAGAGCCAAAGTCTGAGGCTGCAGTGGGCACAGGTTCATGGACCCAGCCTGCCTTGTGTGAACAGAGCAGGCTGCTGCTGGTGGTGTGATGGTGTGGGGAATGTTTTACCAATCAATCATGGTTTGAATGCCACAGCCTCTCTGAGCGGAGTTGTTGCTGTTGCCGTGCGCAGCCGTTTATGGCCACATTTTAACCATCTTCTAATGGCTATTTCCCGCAAACGTTGAAATGATGTGATGCAGTCATGTCGAGGAATGTTTCCAACATTCTTGTGGAATCCACGCCGTGAAGAAACTGAGGCTGTTTTGAGAGCAAATGGAGGCCCTACCCTGTATTAGTATGGTGTTCCTAATAAAGTGCTTCACATGTTTTGTGCATCTTGGCCCACCATGTTGTTGTAAAAAAACATAAATCCAGAGATAGATGCATTTGGTGCCTGAAACATCCTGGCCTGAGATGGAGCTCCTAAGCTGTAAAACTCAATGTCAAACAATATTATTACACACTTCACTCAAATTAAGATTTAATGGGCATATAATTACTTTTTCCCCCATGAAGTTGAAGCAATTTCAGCCAAATCCATTTGCTCATTCTACTTATTTGTCCTCTCATATAACAATGCGGGGGTTTGAGTGACATTTTCAAGCAGTCAAGGACTTAGTATACTGCTTGAATTTGGTTTGCTTGACAACCACGTTACTAGAAAACAAAACAAAAACACACCAGGACTTTTGCTTTTTAAAAGAAAAACAAGAATGAGTGTGTGTGTGTGTGTGTGTGTGTGTTTAAGCTATTAACAGTCACAAAAAAAGGGCTTCATTTCAGCTGTGGGATTGCTGCTGCCTCTCTGTAGGGTTTTTAGTTTTCAGATGATATACAGAGCGTGTGGTTTTTGTGTGAGCGTGTCTTCGGGCTGTTACCTGCAGCAGGAGCCTCTCGTCGCCGATGACTGCGGCTGTGTTCCAGTCGATGATCTCGGAGAAAGGCAGCTCCCAACCGTTACTCAGCATCACCGGCACACACGCAGCCTGAGACACGCAGATAAAATCATGAGTGCTTTTGCTACATATCGATCCTGATTAGTAAAGCTCTTTTCATATTAAGTTACAATGACAGCACTGTATTATGATTGATCAGTCTGTGTCTGTCTGTGACCCTTTGTGTTCTAACCTAAATTCCCCATTTGGCAGAAATGGGACGTTCTTTCATTTCAAGCTTCTTTGGTCATATGTGGACCATACATAAAAAACAGTCAGCAGCACAAGGCTTATTACTGCTTCTTTTTTTTTTTTTGAAAAAAAACTTGTCTCTTTATAGACTCCCAACTTTATCAGCTACAAGCTAGATGGTATTTCAGAGTAAGAATCTCATCAAAGGGCTGAATTTTAACAACTGAGAGGGAAAAGCAGCTGGGTCAAATTTATCACAAGTTAATCTTTTTATTTTTTATTTTTCCAGCATTTTTGCCTTTATTCTAGCTGCAGTGAGAGAGGGAGAGATAGAAAAGTTGGGGAGAAAGGGGACGATATGCAGCAAATGGCCACAGGTCGGACTCTAAACTGGGCCGCTCTCGTAAGGTGAGCCACCGGGCGCCTCAGGGTTAATCACAATTAACAATAGTGTATCACAATGATAGTAGTTATATGAGAAACACTTGTTGCTGAGTTTTATCCTGACAAATTTCTTAAAATTTCCAACTCTAAATGGAAATGACAAAATTGCAATATGTGCTCAAAGCTATATTATCTGATTTTTTTTTTTTTTGCCACTGCAGGGCAACAGTAGAAGTTATAATTAGGTATTATCACCTTATAAAGTTAATATCTGGAATGTATTATCAAATATATACATCCACCATTTACAGAGCAGCATTAGCTTTCATTTAGAGTCCTGTTTCTATCCACCTGATGAATGTGAGTCCAATATTCACTCTCTTTTTAGCTTTATTTTTGGCCACTAACTCAAGGGCTCTTTAGTTGCTAAGTGGCCACCAGCTAGTCCCCAACTGCGTCTGTCTGTGATATGGTGCTGAGCAGGTAGCGTTCTGTCACTTTTAAGAGCTTTTTCAGTTGAAAACAGCTGCCTGCCGCTGCTGGAAACCGAATGAACCGAAGCATTAAAGTTGCAGGCCTTAAAACCAAAACAAGGAGCAAAAAGACAAAGGATGCTGCACAGAGCTGAGGGGAATTCAGTTGGGTTATTAATTCTCTGTGGATTCTCCTCCACAAGCAAGTCCTTTCATATTACAAAAAGTAATTTGATCCATTGTTAATACAAAAATACTAAATAGTGCAGCTTTAATTTTCAAGAAAATGCCAATGCACATATGCATGCAGCCTAACAAAAAAGAATACACAAATATGACCTGAGCATGTACGTTGCTTAGATCAAAATTTAAGATCAAACATGTTCCTCGGAAACAGCAGCTCAGCAATCACATAAACAGAGATAAGTTTGAACATACAACAACATATGTAGATAAGCAGGCAGGCTGCATACAGTCTCAGACAGGGAGGAATGAAGTATTATCATGACAGATATGGATACAAAACAAAAATTAGCAGCCATTTGTTGGAGAGCAGATCACAAAGAGTCAAACATTCTGGATTAAAATAAACAGTTAAAAGCGGGACTGGTTTTTATATAAACCATGTATTCACTCTGCTGTAGCACTTGTGAATGACAAGAGCTCAAACATTCACAAAAAGAATTTCTTAATTACACGATTAATGGCTCTGTTTCTGATTCTGTTTGTGTTTATTTGATTTGTTAAAAAAAAAAAAAAAAAAATGCTTGAATCATTTATACAAGCCTGAAAATCTAAGAAAACAGCCGCAATCAGTCTACGCGGATTGTTTTCACTTGATATTAAGTGAACACGCTTTAAGCTGCACCTGTTGACACATCAATATTAAAATGGTAACTTCAGGTGCAGGAGAGTTAATTACTCAGAGAAGGCGGGAGAACTGGGAATTAGAAGAGATCAAAAAGCAGAAGAAAGTGGATAAATAGATATACAAAAAATGAAAAGAGGGGAGGAAGTGAAGCTGAATGTGACCTTTGGCAAAGGAGTGGCAGAGGGATGGAGGGATGAGAGGAGAGGTAGAAGTAACAGCTGGTGTGTGTGTGTGTGTGTGTGTGTGTGTGTGTGTGTGTGTGTGTAGGTGTGTGTGTTCGTGATGGTTTGATGTAATGACGGCCCTGTCACTCCCAGGTCATAAAGGTGTCAGCTAAACCAGAACTGGCCCCTGGGGCTCTGCTGCTGTCCTCAACACACACACACAATCCAATGCATAAAGATATATACAGACACACAAACAACCCCAGGCATTCACTCACACACACACACACACACACACACACACACACACACACACACACACACACACACACACACACACACACACACACACACAGAGCTGACCTCTATCAGGAATTACTTTCTCATTTGAAGACCAAAGCCTGTAAATACTCTCCCTCCGTCTTCTTCCTCTAGATGGTGCGAGTCGATGGATGGGGTGAGTCAGACAAATGGAGAAAGGAGAGGAGAGGACATATTTCCCTCCTGACTGAAGTGCGCTGTTATGTATGTGTGCGGGTGTGTGTGTGTGTGTGTGTGTGCGTGCCAGCTGATAGTGAGATAAGCGCACTTATGTGGGTGCACTCTGCGGACGGCGGTGTACGGTAAGGAGAGGTAAAGGACAGTGCAGTAGTAATGCAGAAGAGTGCGGTGCAGTCATGGAAATGGATGAAAAAAAAAAAAAAAACAGATGTGAAGTGTATAGAGTTCCAGAGGGGTGAGTAAAGTGGCGGTAAATGCAGATCCATTATTAGAAAATGACTCTAGATGGGTGGAACTTACTTCACAGGTTATTACGGTCATATTGTGAGGTGTTATGGTACATTACCTGCAGCATCTTTAACCCCTTAAATCTAGTTGAATACTCAACTACACATTTTTCTGAAGGACACAATTCCTCACTTTTCTATCTGTGTCAAACCCTTTTAAGATTCCAGTGTCACTGCAACAACGATATCTTATTTTGTAACTTGAGAACACAGAAACATTCCAGTAAAGGTGAGTGAAAAAAACTCGTACATTTTTACAATCCTTGGAGCTGTACATTTAGTCCGCTAGACTAATAGCATGGTCACACAAGAGAGTGTCACAGTGAAAATCATCTGCACATCTGTGAAATATTCAAATCCTTAGCAAGCTGCTGACTGCTAACACGCTAGCTAACCTGTGATCAAGAGGATTCATTAACTGTAACCATTTTATATCTGGTGTGCCATTATTTGAGCTTGTGCACTAAAAAGGGAGCACTTTTTATGGGGTTTAGCATCTACAACATATATTTTTGCTAAAGTCGTGGGGGGTTACTACATAGAGATGAGGCACTTGAAACTGTTCATGAGCAAAATGACTGTTAAACCACAGACAAAACTAAGTGTTTTCTAACAGATTTTTTTCCTGCAGCTATGATAAACCTCACTTTTGGCAATTTTCACAAAGTCAAGTGACAGTTTAACACTTTCTGTAGAAATTTCATTCCAGTGTCACAAAATAAAACACAGTTTAGATGCAGGAAGAAGCCGCTAATCTTCCCGGCGAAGGTCTTGTTTGTTTTTAATTACACTATTAAGGTGGCAATGATTTGGTGATCCTTTAATGCTAGAGGTAGCACAATTAAAACAAATGTAAAGTGGGAGGCTGAATGTGGGAAGTACCTCTTTTTCTTCCCAGTAATTTCACTGGTAGGCACAAATTTACAGCATACAATGCTTTCTCATATTGGGAGAGTGTTTTGTGTGTGTGTGTGTCACTTGTTTACCTGCAGTGCCTCAAGGAAGCGAAAGGAGCCCAGTCGTCTGCCACGGGGCACCAAACAGAAGGTGGAGTTGTGGAGCATCTCCTTGTAGTCGTACCTGCAGAGACACAAAACACCAACACACACACACACACACACACACACACACACACGATGAGTTCACGGACATAAACCAGAGCAGCACGATTAGAAAAATGTGTGTAATCAGAAGGATACATACAGTACATGCATCACTGCTACTTGCTGTAATGAGCTATAATAACATAATTGTTGATGGCGTCTCCTAGCTGAACAAACACTAAACGTGAGCATGAGGAATGAGGCATTCACACACAGTCACTGTCACAATATTTTACACACATTTACATCAACATTCACACACTTTTAAATGACACAAACCCAGACAGGGAAACGAGGCACACTCAACACAGCTGAAAAGCAAAAAGCAAAATACTGATGAAATTTATTCTAAACTGTTTCAAGAGGAACAACCTTTCCTGACATTTCAGCTTTGGTTCTTGTGAAATCTTAACGGTTTCTGTTTATTACAAGAAAAATGGAGGTCTTACAAGGAAATAACAAGCAAAACAGTTTAGTCAGACGATTTTGCTTGGAGGTAAAAATGTACAGTACTGTCAGTAACAATCCCTCATTGCACAGAACAACAGTTCAGTGTACAACCACAGCTAGTATGGCGGGTCAAATTTGAACTTTAGTCTGTAAATAGTGACAAATGTTTACAGGGACAATTTAGTTTAACCATCTGCCTTTGTTTAGGCTAAGTTTGGCTAACCATGGGGTTATTAAATCAAACCTACACGGCCTGACTGCTCCAGCTTCTGTCTACTGTTACTCTTAGAACAGAGCATCCATTTTGTAATGAATATTTTGAAATCTTTTTTTTTTTTTTTTACTTTACAGCCTCTCTCTGGATTTCACCTTCCACTCTTTCTCCCTCGTCTTTTCTTCTTTCCTCCCTCTGTTCCTCCAAACCTCCGTCCCGTCACTTCTCCTATCTCCCTTCTTCTTTCCTCTCTCTCTCTCTCCCTCTCTCTCTCCTATCTCACAAACCACATGCTCCTTTGCACACCCCCTCTTCTCCACTCGCTGCCTTTCTCGATCCCTCTATCTCTTAAAGCAGAGGGACGATGCTCCCCTCCCTCTCCCGGCTCCTCTTCCTCCTCCTCCTGCCCCCTCATCCCTCTATCTCTCCAGTGAGGTGTGTCTTATTGCTCTCCAAACAGAGTGATCAACCCTGCCAGGGGTAATGAGCTGAGAGTGACACCTGCTTCCACCACACAGCTGGCTCTCTCTCTCTGTGTGTGTGTGTGTGTGTGTAGACAACAGAGAAAGTCAGGAATAGAGAAACCGTGTGTGTCTGTGCATCAGTCTGTGTGTTCATGTTTGCATGCATGCTGCTTTTCTATGTTTGACAGATTGTGCACACCACCAGCAGCAGCACAGCAATGGTGGCATGAATGTGTGTGTGTGTGTGTGTGTGTGTGTGTATGCGTATACACTGTTTGACGCTCCTGTCCTCTTCCATCTTTCTTTCCTCTTCTTCTGTTTTCTCTTAATGTGGACACAGCAATTTCTTCCGTTGTGGATTATTTCTCTCATATATGCACAGAGCTCATACATATCACCCACAGAAAAAGCGAACGTGGTAGTCAACAGTGCAGATCCAGGCAAGGCGGGGTTTGCTGTCTTAAGTCTAATTAAAATTATAATCTATTTTCACTAATAGTAATACTCTGGGTTTTTTTTTAAACGTCACCATGCTGTCAATGTGATCACTGATCACAACATTTAAACAATGACAGCTCAGAAAATGAAATGTGTTTTAATATAGAAGAAAAGAGAAAAAGCAATTGGGGGAAAAGCATAAATCAAATGATAATTATGCACCAGAGTCCCTTTCAGAAAATGTAAAAAAAAACAAACAAATGAAAATAAACATTTAAGTGTTGAGGTAAGTGTATGTGCTGCAAATACTATTTTCTTTTTGCAATCAATTTACATACAGGTTTTTGTATTATTGATTTCTTAAACTAGATTATTAATAATAATTATAATGACACCAATGACTTTCTCTTTTTTTATGAAACATAAAAAATGGAATAATGAGCCCTGAGGGTTGTCCAGGTTGAGGGTTAAGAGACTGGTGAGGCAGAAAATCATTTCTCATTTAGCCGTAGTCTATACAAGGTGAAGGTTACAGGACACACACACACACACACACACACACACACACACACACACACACACACTCTGCTCTACTGATGATGCTGTGAACGTACTGTGGCTTGTACAGAAGTGTGACAGTGATTTGCTGATGCTGCCTTTTGTGTGTTCCTGTGTCTGAGTATAGACTGAGCTGACAGGGTGAAGCTGGAAGCCAAGCACTTCGTACACACACACACACACACACACACACACACACACACACACACACACACACACACACACACACACACACACACACACACACAGACGATGGTGATTGCTGATGTTGCCAGCTAGATGCTGCCTTGTCTCTCATTTAGCCAAGCTCTAATGAAGTGCAGGGATATGACAGCCTGTGATAAAAATCCCACCCTCATTCACACCTACATGCATAATGCTCTGTGCAGCACATAACGCAGTTATCGCGCGCAGACACAAAACGCTCAAACACACACCGACAGACTCGCAGACACACACGCTGTGTGAACAAGCGACAGCTGCACGCCCTCACATTGACGTTCTGTCACCTGTCGATGGAGACGAAGAAGCTATCTTAGCCCATATTTCCACACCAGCTGTCTGCCTGGACACTGTCTGTTTGTGCATATATATATGTGTGTGTGTAACAGCATGCAAAACAGACCAGCATCTGATGGCAGTGAATATCAATGTGTGGATTTAACATGCAGAAGCCCTGTAGCATGTAACCACTGCAATCTTCTGTCTCATGTTCAATACAATGCAAATGTTTGTTTGTGTTTGACCTAATCAGTCACAGGAAGAACTACTTTAATTCTCTTCAAATTTTTTATGTTTCATAACCAATATTGCAATATCAACCAAGTCTCTCGAGTAAATAGCAGTTTCCTGAAAAGGCGCCCCATGTGATTCACCTGCTGTGCACCTTAACCTGATTATGACTGGGATTGTGCCTAGCAGAGGCAATTTTGCTTTTTACGAGGGAGTGTAGGCGGTTCAGAGGTTTGAATGAGGTGAGGAGGTCGCAGGAGGAGGCCTCGGCAAGGACGTCCCCTGCCGTGTAAACCCACTTCCACTTCCCTTTTTTCGCGCCTCTCTGGTTCCTCTCCTCTCACTCCACTTCCATCCTTCGAACCTCCTGCTAGTTTGGACTTTACGCAGAGTTCAGAGGCCACTGCCTGTCTTTCGTCGTCTTTCTCTTCTTCTCCTCCTCTCTTTTCTTGTCTCTCGAACAACAGCTCTCCCACCACTTTGTCCTCCTGACCTTGAAACGGCGGAGGGAAAGCCACTGTTGTGCTCTGGGCCTGCCGGGTGTGATTGTGTCTGCGTATTTATATTTTTTCAAGCGCTTGCACTTGTGCGTGACTCTCCAATGTATATATGAGTGTGCGTACGTGTGTTTGTGTGAGACAGACAGCACCATGAAGGCAGGTAGAGGAAAACAAGAGTGAGTGTGTGACGAAGGTGAAGTGGTAGCCTGCTGGAAGGACACGCGAAACGGCAGAAAACGAAGTCAGCATGCAGAAAATATAAAGCAGACAGAAAACAAGACTTCACCCAATAAAGCACGGGAAATGACCTCTGCATGAGCACCCCTGTGTTTTATGAAAGTGTGAGGGTGCGTTAGGGTGCACGCGTCAGCATATCCAACAACTGTGAAGCAGTTAAGAAACACATCTCTGCCAGCCCCAATGGCAACATCCTACACTGTTACCGTGACAACCTGTCATTAAGTGCCTTCATTTGCAGCAACTTAATTACATGGGATTGGCACTTCATCCACACCAACAGGGGGTAAGGGGGTGAAGGAGGAGAGGGACTGAAAGTGTATCTCTTAATAAACACAGTCTTGCTAATGATGCTACAAGCTCAAACAAACTTTTGTCGAATCAGATGCCGTCTCCGCCCTCATCTCCATCAACCACGCTAACTGCTCCCTTGCGACCAGAGGTGAACTATTCAGGTTCCTCCATCTACAGTACTCAGTTGACACTCAGCTAAACCCTTTCCCCTTAGTTACTGTTGCTACGCTAAAATGGAAAGTTTTAGCACAGCATGTAAGAGGTTTATGATGGGTTAAGGTTAGGGTCAGCTCATACTAAATTCAGAAACAGTGGTCTGTGATTTCACAAAGAAGTAAACAAAGACAGGCTTGTTATTGCTGGGCAACGAACTTTGATTTCTCTCATCTAAAATGACAAATGTCGCTAGCAACTGTTGCTAGGAGCTACTATTATAGTAAAGAATGAAAAAAAAAAGAAAATGTTTTTGAAATGTTATTTCATTCTAACATAACCCTGCTTGGGTGCTTTCTAGGAAAACAAACAAGCAACACACAGGTTGAATTTATGCATTATTGTTTGCTTCATTTGGGTCTAACCGATGAGTTTAGGAAATATAACGCAATCTCGGGTAAGAAATTTCACAGGAGTTGCTGGAGCGTTAACTTTCCCGAGACGCTAACGTTACCATAAATGTTGATAAAGTGGCATTTTGCCTCAAACACAGTGAGTGAGTTCGTCCTCTGCATTGCTTTTATTAATTTAACCTGCGTCTCTGCATAATTATGTAGTTTGCTAATAATATTGTCCTTGTTTTGGGAGTAATGCTAGTTAGTAAGCTAATGAGCTAGGGATGCTAACGTCTGCAGCTGACATCAGGGAAGATGAACATTCTGTTTTGACTTAAAAGTAAAATAATTCCCTGTTAAATGTAGTGAAATAGAAGTATTAAGTAGGATTGAATGGAAAAACACAAGTATCTCAAAATTGTATTTAGTACAGTACTTGAGTAAGCCCCAGATTCCCAAAGGTGTGTACTTGGCGGTCTGCCCTCTGGTCTTTCTGGTGCCACGCAGGCACCCAGCAGACGCCTAGTGCCTGCCCATCCCCTGGACATGGAGCTCCAGGGTGATGAAAACACAAAACCACAACCAGCTTGAGTGTCTTCCAGGGAGCGGAGAGAAAGAGATCCAATTTACTGCTTATTGAGACTGTTGTTATATTAGCCTCCCGGACCTCTCTCCTGTCTCCCTGTGCCACTCTCTCGCTAATTTCTTTGTCTCCCAAAGTGTGTGACTCCGTGAGAGTGTGTGAAAGAATGGGTGTCTGGAGGTCTGGTGATGGCTGAAACTAAATCCAGGGAAGTGTATTGTTGTGGGCTTTGTGCTTTCACCCATCAAGTGATTAATTTATGATAAAAAGAAAGCTCTGGTTTACTTTCACTGTGTCCTTCTTCACATGAGAAAGAAAGTGAACGTCAAGATGAAGTGGTAGTCCATCAAAGAATAAAAAAGTTATTTCCAATTATGGATGTCATGTCACAGATGTGCTCATTTGTCTAGTAAATAACTCCCAAACAGAGTAAGGACAGATTCCAGCAGTAATTAAACAGGAGCCTCGTACTCCTCATAAACACAAGTGTCTAAGTTGAAGCATATTGTTGTGTGTGTTCCCATGAGACTACGACAGATGTGCAGGCTAAGTGAGCTTGTGGGTAAAAAGAGGGCATCTTTGGCTCCTGACTAACTGAGATAGAGCATGTTTGGTGAGGGGGAGTGCATGTGGGTTGGGGGGCTGCTTTCACATATGTTCCTGTGTGTGTGTGTTTGAGGGTGATAATGTGTCTGCACATGCGTATAGTAACAAATCTGAGCTCGAGAGGAGAATCAGCAGTGCGTGACTGGAATGTATGTCTGTGTGTGCCCCCGTACTTTCACCCTCTCCACTTATTTACCCCGCAGCTGAGTGGAAAAGTACATGTCAGCATCTGTATCTGTGCATCCAGATGTGTGCCTGTCCGTTCTGTCCCATCTTCCTCATCCTCCTCCACCTCCTCCTCCTCCTCCTCCTCTGCCATAACGCCTGCTGTACACTCCGCAACTAATTCATTAGCCTAATTAGCGCTCATTAGCCAGCTTATGCTAGTTCCAATTAGCATTCTAGGATGGAACGACCCAGAGGTCTGTCTCGCCAAACAAACAGGCATTCTGTGGTCAAACCCATGACGACCCTGAGGTCTGTCCACACGTGGGGGCCAATCTGATTACACCCACTTACAGGACTGTAAAGACTTCCCCCTGCTCAGAACTAAGACTGTCATAGTCCCATATAACTACAGTGTGGAGTTCGACATATATAAAGCACAGGGGAGTGGCATGTTAGGAAAATGATGTCATGGTGACATTTAGGAGTTGTAAGTAAGAATATGTGGCAGCAAAAAAGACAGTGCAGCAGTTACAAGCCCACTGAGGCCAAATACATGAAAAAGAGCCAGCACGCCTGGCACTATAATCTGAATTGAATCCAAGTGTCCACATACGACACAGTATATTTGAACACGACTGTATAGCTGAACTACAGTGCTTCGAGTGAAAAGGCATAAAAAGATGTCCTTCTCCCTCAAAGTGCTTTCAAATTTGTTTCAACAGGGACCTTTAGACCAATGAGTACTACATTACATCTTTGGTTATGTATTGTAAGTTTTCATTTTTAATTTGACTGAGATTTAAAATCAAGTCCCAGGTTGGTTAAACCAAGCTACAATGTGTTAGCGATAATAAAACACAAAATATGTAACATTAACCCGAAAAAAATTTGTTAAATCACTAGTTAAAATTAGCCATTAGAATCATATAACATATTTGAAAACAAGCCAAGTCATACTGTAACCCTGAGAGCAGTCTAAAGCCATCAAACCATCAATTATTAAAGCAAACACATCCAGACTGTAATATAACCCCTAACATTATTAGCCAGATGAGACTGCATTACAAGTGGCCAGCTGTTAACACAGGTGTGGCAGCGTCAGCAAACAGAACAAACTGAGGAGAACACATTCGAATGCTGGTCCGCATCATCTGCACGAGGACGCGAGGTACAGTTTCATCCATGAAAGTGTGAAAACGATAAGCAACAAAAATCGCAACACTGATGCCAGTGAATGGAGCTTGATTGACAGATGACGAGTCTGTAATGTTTTCACGCCGGTGTTCGTGGTTATTTCCACAATGAGCTGGGAAGTGAAAGTGAACCACAAGTGTTTTCATTCGAGACGCACCGGAGAGTTATTCTGATACCAGGCTGGGACGTCCATCTTGACTGGATTCCAGTATATATTAGGGTGTAAGATCTGAAGAAGGACGTGATATGACAGCTCTTTCTGCCCCGTCAAGAACTATTTCTTCAGGGGAATCTCTGATTGATAGGTCCATGGTAATGTCTCTGTTATTCTTTTTTTTCCCCTCTCTCTAGCTCTCTTTCACTCTCACTCTGTGCGAATACAGAACTACAACAGTCAACTCTCAAAACATATTTCGAAACATTAAATTCAAAACTATGAATCAAAGCCCTGTTACACTGAGAACATGTTTGTACAGCTTGATATAGGCTCTCTCTATGCTGCGGAGCTGTACCCTGCACAGCTAATGTATATTAAGCCTCTTCACGCTGCCAATAAATGATGCGCGCTTTTTGCCTGGAAAGTCCCAGTAATTCAGTGTTGCAGCTTGAATTCTAAAGTAACCAGGTGTCAGGAATTTCTAAGATGTCACGCTAGTTTGCATAGTGGTAGTGGATCTATGTTACGATTCAAATGAGAGCTGGGCAGTAAGTACGGCTGCAGGTGGTGGGTGTGAACCTCATAAGACTAAATAAAAAAAAACAAACAAAAAAAAAACAATAAAAAACCTGTTGTACTAGATAGGGGCTTATATACATGCAGACTCACACTCGGCACGCTCACGCAAACTTGTGAATCTGTTCAAGTCAGTAGCCTGTTCTTTCCCTCTAGCTACAGGCTGTGCTACCTCCCCCCCATGACCCCCTCGCACACACATATGTAAGCCTGAATATTTTACAAATACCCAGATAACAAGAAGTCTTCCTGCCACGATACTAATTCACTATGACGGCTTTATCCTTGCAATCTTTTCAATTTGTCCTCTCGGATTTTTTCCACTGCCAACAGATGGAGGCAATTTTTCAGTTACATTTAGTGTCTGCGCAGTAGTCAGAGTCCCCAAGTGCGCATGCACACACACACACACACACACACACACACACACACACACACACTCAACTCTCCAGAGGACAGAAGTGAGGCTTATTTCAAACTAGGCAACACCTATTCCACACACGTATCCAGGAATATTTGGGGAATTTGTTTTCCATGTGCAGCTAGATGACTGCACCTCTACACCGACAATCACACTTCACACATTCGCACACATACATACACTTGTGCACACACACACACACATACATACACACACACACACACAGGAGTCAGTGATTGGCGCCTCACTGTGTGATCTTGCAGATGAGGGGTCCAGAGTCCGTGAATGTTCACTGGAGACCAGCTGTGCCTTGCTCTGCACTTCCAGATGGCCCTCGGGAAGCCTCACTGTGCACATTAGTTTCTGTGTCCGTATGTGTGTGTGTGTGTGTGTGTGTGCGCGTGTGTTGATCTATATGTGTGAGACAGTCTCAGATTTAGACATGTCAGCACATGCTCTGCGGCGGCCTCCTTTTAAACACTGACACATTTTGCCATCAGAGCCACTGAAACGAGGAGTGCAGCGGAGGCCGGAGTTACCCCTCACCGAGATGTCCTTTCATCTGAGACACACAGACACACACACACAGACACACACACACTCAGAGAAAGAGAGGAATGCTTCAACTCGTTCCATCCACATTACGGTGGCTGGAGGCTCTCTCACGACAAATCATTCTCCAAACTAAATGCAACACACACACACTCTCATAAACAAAACCACAAACAGGCACCCTAACATTCTTGTAAACACACACAAACACACACACTTTCAGAAACTCGCAATCCTGCATCCACGTTAATATACATATATTGCACACACACTAACCCCTCTTATTTTCAAAGCACCAGTGACCATTATCTGGGTCCCATCTGCCGGTAAACACCGGTCCGTCTCTCCTCCAATAGGTGAGTAGAAACTTAATCGTGTCTAATTTCTTGTCTGCAAACACATTCTAATGTATTCCCTCTGAAGACTTCTATAAATCAAAATATAAAACCCCTGTCCAGGAGCCACCTGAGTCCCTCAGCACAGCACCACCAGTCAGAGGATGCTATGATCCCACCCAAAGCAGAGCCATAGCCATCACAGTAAATGGATGGCTGGGCACACAGAGTCCGCTGGAGAGATGCACTGTCATCAGTCAAGATTGACCCTTTCAAATGTTGGCTTAGCAGGAATTTGAAGAGGGCTTCTTTACAAACACATGGTCGTTTGCTTCACAAGGTTTTTTTTTTTTTTTTTTAAACAAAGGCTTCAGGGTCGCTGGGGTCAAAAGACTTTAGCTGTTCCCAGAGCAGATGATGTAAACTTAGACTCACTTTGAAGAGACATGGCGGTGACTGGAGTTATGAAGTTTCCCAGCGACTCTGGGGGACACTTCTTAAATGGAAAGTCAGATATTAGCAGTTCTGTCGCTCTTGATGTAACGGTAACATTTTTAGTGGCGTGAAGGTTTCAGTGTGATTTATAAAAACATGTTGAAATTAAAAATTCATATTACCATTATCGCCGAGTCATCTCTTAGTGTATGTTAAATGCATGTCAATAAAATCACGTTTTAAGTGATTAAGAGTGACTCAAATATAACTCAAGTCAAAAATATGTCACATAAAAAATAAGTTCAGAGCTTTCAACCTCATCTCATGGTCTTCATCAGTGACCACATACCACCATGGTGGTTTCATCTACATGTACACCGACCTGTTTTCATCATGTACTAACAATCGTACCATCTCAATGACAACTGAGCTATTTCCATTTGCTGATGAAGACAGTAAGATGCGGTGAAAGCTCCTGTTAAAACTATGAATTTATGTTGAATTTCTGCATTTCACTAAAAAATCTGATTGTGGAACTAATGATAATTTACCTTTTTCTTATCTTCTGAATATTTTCTTAAATTAATCACCTTTTTTATTTTTTGACTTAAATGATTAATATATAAACAGTTGCACAAATGATCTCCAGACCTGAGTATGAAAGCCATTTTAACGGGGGTAGAAGTTCAGTTTTTTCTGTCTTTATTTCCAAAACACTGCTTTCACCACTACGTGACCTCAATGAGGGAGAATGCAGCAGCATGATTGGGCCACACACTGGCAGAAAAGAAGCTTCGCCTCTTCCCTGAATCCTCTTAGGGAACATTTACATGCATGTTGGTGCGACCAGCTTCCAAATTTATGAGCGTAGGACGGGTTCTCTATTGTCTTTATTGTCTTTTTCCGACAATGTAATAAAAACCAAAACAGCACGGTTTGCTTTGCTTTATATGAATTTATATACACTGTGTAGTTACTGTATTTCAGTCATCATCCTTGTTCATTCACTTCTTTCTCTCTCTCTCTCTCTCTCACACTCACACACACACACACACACACACACACACACACACACACACACACACACACACACACACACAAATGAGCACATTCACAATAATGTGAGAGTGAGTTTGACATCAGCATCAAACACAGAGCATGTCAGCACCGCACGACACTGGAGAGCAGCGTGATGTCTGAGACAGTCAGTGCCCTGGGTGTATGTGACTGTGCATGTGTGTGTGTTAGTAAGAGGAGAGAGAGACAGAGAGAAAGGAAGAGAAAGAAAGAGGGGGGGGGGGAGGTACAGCTGTCAATCACAAGCAGAGAGGCAAGCAAAGCGATACGCTACCTAGTGGGTTCATCAGTACCATGTGTCAGTCACACCCTGAGATCACATTGATTGTCTGTCGGCACCCATCTGAGTGCGTGCGCATGTGTGTAATGCTTGTGTGTGAGAAAATGATAGTGGAAGGGGGCATATTTGGTCCTGAGAGAAATATCATGGGGAGTGGGATACAAAGGACAAGAAAAATAATGAGGGAGAGAAAGAGGACGAAACATCCACAATGATGCAATTATGATTCAATTTAGATTCCTGCATCAATTATGCAAACATATTCAAGAGACATGTCAAATATTGATAGGCTTTTCAACTTCTCAAACTGTATTCATTAAGGAGCCAAAACTTCACCCCGACTCTCTCATTAATCATGGATAGATGTCAGCTGGAGGTCCACATTCAGATTCAGCCAGCACTCCCAGCCAGCAAAAGGCTACGCTCCGTATCTGTGTGTATCCGTGTGTGCGTCCATATTTGTCTGCTTATCTGTGTGTGAGCTGGCATGTAGCTGTTGTCAGTGTTGACCCCTGACCTGATTGTGGGCATGACTGTAGAGTCAGTGTAGGTAGCGCTACTGTGTCATGAACTTGGTTGACAAATAAATAAATATGGTGGGGAGCAGTGATTGGATGCCATTATTGGCAATTAATAATATAGTCCTAATATTATACCCAGGGCTGAGAATTCTTCGATTTTTCTCTCAATATTGGTGAAAATGCCACACTTAAGGATATAAACCTGCTTTTATACACCTTCCTTTTTCATATTTTACCAAATAAACAGCCATAAAAAAATACATTTTGACATAATAATGAAAAAAATATTTACATAAAGAAGTTTTGGTATCTGAATACTGACTAAGCTTTCAGTGCCACCTTTCAATACCTGACAGTTTTCCATCTTCAGTGCTACAGACACACCTTGTGTGTTGAGGTTTGATGTCAGGTCCTAATTGGACCTTGTGTCTTTAGCCATGCTAGCGGTATGGCTGCTGTGGTCCAGGCTAAAATATCTCTACTACAATTAAATGGCCATGAAATTTTCCCCTGACAGTCATGATCATCAGAAGATGAATCCTACTTATTATGGTGATTCCGTGACTTTTCATCTAGTGCCAACATGAGGTGGTAATTTGTGAAATTGATTGACATTTCAAGAACTACCGATTGGATGGATTGTAATGAAATTCGGTTTTAAATATAAATATTCATGTTCCCGTCAGGGTGAATTGTAATCACTTAGGTGATGCCTTATTTTTTTTCTCAAGCACCTTCAAAATTTTTATTTATCCACTACTTTGGTTTACGGGTAAATACCTGCAAAAGTAATTACATTCCCTTGAAAAAAAGGGAAGGAAGTGTGCATTTCGACGGGGCGCTCAACCTCAAAAAACAAATAAGTTCAAAAGCGAAAATGTCTGCAGTACTTCGTGTTTTATTAGAATATCATGGTTGACTAATTCTGGCCGTGCGCCTTCATCAGAGCATGAACAGTGTTATCAATACAATGCTTATCAACAAGAAACCTGGTTCAACACAGGTGTGCAGGAGACCACTCCCAAAAGAGTGTACACTTTCAAATAGCCACAGGGAGCAAGTAAAGGCAAAAGAACAAAATACAATGTAGTATAGAGAACAAAAATACAAAGATGCAAGCACTGCATGTAGATCCAAGCATTGTTCAAAGAAAGGTTTAAAAGTAAAGCTAACACTGAAGGCTGTAAGGGCTGCGCAGCGCTGTGCCTGCAATTTATAAATTCCAACCCCACAAATGCAATTTACATGCTGACCTTTGTGGGATAAAACCAAAAAGAAGCTTGTCTGAATTTCTGAGCACAAAACAGCAACTAGAACAGGAAACTTGGACCATGCCATGATCGAGGATGAGGGTATATAAAGAGCACTCATGGCCCACCGTCCTCCCTTTGTTTCACCGGCCCTGAAAAAGTCGACATCATCAGACGAGATGATTCCAAAGTATATTTCCTGAAAAGAGATTGAGTCCGACTGAAAAGCATTTCATTGTCGACCCTTTTCACGCTCTGATGAAGCCTTATGATATTTTAATAAAATACGAAGTTTTTGTTTTTTTTTTCCATTTTTGAACCGATAATATTCCCATCAGCATCAGCTGTGTTTAGCACCAATAAGCACATGTTAGCACGCTAAAATGGTAAATTGAGTTGTTTAGCATTCAGCGAATATGCCTAAAACCTCACGTTCAGGAGCCATTCAGGAGCAGCTGTAAAATAACTTTACAAATATAATAATAAATAAAACTTAAAATAAAATTAATAAAACACACTCTCAAATTAGCTAGATTATGTTTCAAATGTTGAAAGCTTTTACATCTGAAGACAATGAGCCTGGCGATGCTTTCACAGAACGGCTTTCCATACTCACTGCTGTGGACACATTGAGTGTTGACGTTCCGCCATAATTAAAACCTGCATATGTTTTAATAATTTATCCGAGCTCTTTTTTCTCTTGTTTGCTCGTCATATAAAAGGTCAAATAAATAAAATATTAATTAAAAAAATCAACAAAATATAACTAATGTAAAAAAAAAAAAAAAAAAAGATTTGTAGTGTCGGTACAAAAGCACTGATATGATAATAATGGCAGGTTGTGCTTTAAGTGCGAGTATTCTGTTGTGTCTGTGTTGTCTGCCTACATTCCTCTGCATCTCTGTTATGTCACCACAACATAAAGCCCCTGCGGTTACAACCGTTGCATCTTAGTCATATGACACACCTCTGAAGGGCTAACCTGGTCTCATATGACTGAACTTAGGCTCCAAAGCTGGGTGGGGTCACGGCACACGGGTCAAAGGTCACGCCGGTCCCCACCCTGAGGAACAAAAGGGAGGGCTAAGCCTTTCAGTGAGGGTCTTGGTGGCATGGATTTAGGCTGACTGGGGGGAGTTGTGCTGTCTGTGTGGCTGTGCGTCTGGAGAAGCTGTGTATGCAAAACAGGGGTTATGTCAGGGCAAGTGTGTGTGCAACGGCTGCATATACATACACACACACACACATATATATACCTTTAATTTATGATTAACATGCAGGCTTACGTCTCTGTGTCTCAGTGCAAAGTGGCGAGAGATCATGTTCATGTCAGACCACATATGTCTGAGTGTGTTTGTGTGTGTGCGAACTGTGATGATGAACCCAATGTGCAAACCTACTGCCCCTACTGCAGGCCTCCCCCCGAGCGCTGCACTTGGCTGGTTGGTGTGTGTCTGTGCGTGTCTGTGTGTGTGTGTGTGTGTACAGGGAACAGCTGTTTTGCAGTGCTACATGAGGAGGTCAGGGGGAGACACAGACGAGCTACAGCTGTGGCCCTGGGGCTTGTGGGAACTATGGCTTGAACAACGTGGGAGAGGAGAAGAGGGGAGAGTACAAGAAGAGATTTAACAAATAAAGCTGAATTTACAAGCTGAGATGAGACGGCCAAATAAAGATGCAAAGAAAAACTGAGAAGAGAAGACATGACGAGAGCAAGTAGAACAGAAAAGACACAGGAAAAAGGAGACGTTTCTCTGCGTTCAAATCATGTGGAGCAACGAAAAGCCCCAAAGACCAGCAGGCGACGTTGACTGCGGCGTGTTTTGGCCACAAGGTCATTGACATGCGATGAGAAGCACGTACTATGAGGGCTCTTTTCCAACAAGCTGATCCAGAGCCATCAACCACAGCCACTTAGCATTCTGAGTAAAGCCCTTATATTTAAGAAAATTAATCACGGTTATAAGCTCATAAACAACTTGACTTTCCTGGTGGAGAAGCGGCCCCGCTAGCCAAGACTGCAGAGTAACTCGAATAAAGACCCACTGTTGGAGATAATGCTTATTTCAGGACAGCACATAATGTGATAAGTCTGAGAAATCACTTTATAGTTTTGCAGAGACAATCATGAGCTGCGGTTGAGAGCAGAGGCCCTGCTCCAACAGAGAGAAACAAGCAGCAGGGAAAAGGGGCCTGACAGTGAAAACTAATAAGCCTTGTGCATCAGGAGAGAAATGGGCTCATCTCTCCGAGGCATGAAGAAAAACTATTGGAGCTGTTGTACACCATTTCCAAGAACAAAAAAAAAAAAAAGAAAAACGCCTCATCTATGCTGAAACCTAACACTAAATCCCTTCTGTCTGACAGATTTGGCAAAAGAATAATATCTGCAGAAAGAATAATATTTGCAGCCTACATTATGGAAGCATACGAGGGAATAGAGCAAGAGATGGAACTAGGCCAAAAGCCAATTTATAGCTCTTGTGGAAACCCCTTTAAAAAAAAGAGAGAGAGAGAGAAAGTTATTCAAGGTGCTACTTAAAATCCTCTCTGAAAACTCTCTCATCCGTTCACTTGCAAGCCTCAATTAAACACGGACGATTGCCATCTGCGACACAACTGGACCTAAAACCATTAAAAGTCTGCAAAGATTAAAAGCAGGTGTAGGCGTAAGAATAAAAAATAAAATAAAATAAAAAAATGAGGAAACAACGAAAAGAGAAGAAAGGAAAGGAGAGGAAGTGAATTATTAGAGATGAATGTTAGAGATGACCTTTGTGGTGAGTGATTTGACTCTGAGTGAACCGAACTCTGAAGCTGTAACAGATGAGGAAAATAAGCTGTGCGTGAGTGAGCGTGTGTGCACATCCGTCTGTTAAATAATATGCATACTGTATGGTACTAAAGTGTTTGCTGGAGATGGGGGGGGGTTAGATTGAATAAATAGTATCCTAGCAACATGCTCTGACGTATCAGAGGGTAGATTTCCTGTAACTGATAAACTGATAAACTGGTGTTCAGTATGCAAGCATGCTGTGTGTGCTAAAAGCTTGTCGAGGGTGCAAGAACACACACCAAAGTGTCACTCGTCTGCCCGGAGAGGCTTTAGTCAGATCTTTATACAAGAACACTACAGAGAGCAATGCGCATGAGGTGGCTGTTATCCTTGAGCTATCTCATATCTGTATGCACTGCCAAAGCCGTGACATGTCTGTTGTCTGTTGTCACGGCTCTGCCCCAGAACCACAGGGATTTTTCTGTGTTTACTGTGTCAGGGTGTCGACGAGTTCAAGAAAGACAACTAATTTTCCTTTAAATGCAATAAAAAAAAAATCATTTTTTTATGTTATATAAGCAGAATTACTGGTGCATGTATACAAAACTGACAATAGGAAATTAACTGTTAAGGACATGCATTGCAGTTGAGTTTTAATAACAGATGCAATGACAAAATCACTGCATATTCAGGGTTTTCCCTGCTATTATAAAGGCAAAGTGTCTCAGCGGAACGAACATGAAAAGTATGCTGACACTTCTATTGGCATGAATACAAGATGATATTTCATTCTGGAAATTAGATTAGAAAAAGTGGGGGTCATCTTATATTTGACAATAAAGTGTTCAAAGCATCAGATATTCTGTAAGTGTTGCATTATGGGTTGATTTGTAGTCTTAATGTTGCTAGGCTTGCGAGTGTTCTCGAGTCTATAGCGAGTCTTTCAGAGTCACTCAGTCCTAAAAGTGTTTGCTTAGCCCAGTTGAACCTGCAGGAGTTTGTGAACGCTGGTGTTAACGTGTTCTGCTGCCACAGCGGAAATAAATTCATGACAAGTGAAAACGAGTTCATAGCGTCTTTACTGCGGAAATGAACCAGGGAGAAAATCGGTCTAACAGTCAAGAGTTACGTCTGTCACACATGATGAGCTAAAAAAAAAAAAAAAAAAAAAAAAAAAAGAAAAAAAGAGAAAAGAAAAAATGACAGTCTGAAAAATGTGAACTGTCAGAGAACATGATTCTGAGGGAGGATTCAGAGTGAGAAAGGAACGGACTTGCTACAGTGACTCAGTCAGCCGGCTAGTGGCTACTGAGAAAATGACCTGCCTACAGACAGAACATTTGAGAAGCAGCCAAACGCTGTTACACTGTTAAATGGCAATGGGAGGAGGAGAAAATTGCAAATCTAACCCGGTCACTATGAGCCTTGTTGTAGTTTGTATGGCCCACAGTGTGAGCACACGCATACATGTGAAGGTTGACTTCAGGAAATAATGCTTCCTTCATCTGTGAGCATATTTGTTTATATCATCTCTAGACCAGTTTTTTACTCCGGCAGAATTTCTGTGGTTGTTTTTTGTTCCTCTTTTCAAAGGTCGGCACTTTCGGTGGTGCAGATTTGCATGTTCAAGTTCACCAAAGTTGGACTCACTGCGCATCTATTTTGAGTAAATCCACTGATCGTGGTGATAGCACGGCTTATGCAGTGCAAACCTGTTGCTGCATGATAGAAAAAAACGAAACAAAACACATCCAGTAACTTTGAGATATTTGATTACTAACACAAGCAACATCTTTTCAAATGCACAGAGAGGTCCCTGTCTCGCATCTCAACAAAAGCAGCCTTCTTACGAGGAGCTCTCCTTTCTAATATAACATGAGCGAAGTGAGAATGAACATAAAGAGGCATTTCAATATATTCGATGTATGCCAGATTATACCGGAGCTGTGGGACATTCCTTCACATTCTCCAAATGCTGTCTCTATCTGCTTTTTCCGCATGCTTCTGTCTCTGAGGATCTTTCTCTATATCTGTCTTTCTCAGTGTGAGTATTTTCCTCTGTGGCTGCCTTTATATATGCCTGTCTGTCTATGTGTCCCTCGGGGATGTGATGAGGACAACAGAGGTGAACAGCGAAAACAACAACAAAAAAAAAAATAGATGAGAAACTTCTTGACAGCCATGAATAGGTATGCTGTGTCCAAAAAAAAAAAAAAGACTCCTTAAAGATCTAAAAGAGGAGGAAAGTAAAAATCCCGTTGTCACTCTTGCCCCCTATCTCAGATTACACATGGCATTCACAAGTGTCTCGCAAGGGAAAGAGAAACGCTCTCTCAATGTGGATAGTGCATCTTTTAGTGCCAGGAACAAATGGAATGCCAGATTAATCGTATCTGGATACAATCTGGGAACCAGACAAATCTTAATGTGAGGTGGAAAGGGGGCCTCTTTCTCTTTTCCCTCATTCTCTTTCCCAGGGAGAAGTGCCGCTCCCAGGCATTTCTGCAGCGCAGCGGAGCAGAGAGAGCCAGCCTTCTCTTCTTGTACCTGTAACAGAGGGATATTGTTGCCACAGAACCGTGACTTCAGTTACGGAGCATTCCTGCCTCTTCATTTCAAAGACAGAAACGTTTAAAGGTAAGGTGAGGCGAGAGAGAGGGAGAGGACAAATGGGTACAAAATACTGAGGTGCAGAGATGAGGGAGAAGAGCAAGAGGGGGGGGGGATATTAGCGCCAATTACAGCGTGACTTCCTCAACTTGCATGTTTAGAGGATAGCTAAAAGAACAGCATGGCAAGCAAGGACACTTTTCTTTTTTTGTACACACACAAAGCAGGAACACCTTGTTTTGTGGGCACACAAACACACACATCCCTTCTCTTAAATTCAACAATGGTCGTCTTTTCCTTCGGCCAAAGAGAGTGGAGGAGAATAATCTGGCTGCTTTGATCTGACTCAGTGAGAGAATGTCATCTCCAATCCGAGCATGTAATTCTCTCCAATGGGACGCCGGGGTAGCAGCTTTGTGTTGTTAGTCACCCGCTCTGGCAATGGCACACTATCTACTTCCTGAAAGTCATAACAATCCCACCACTGCTGCTGCATTAACCATCCGCGACAAATGGACCTCCGTCTGGCAAACGAGTCAGAAACAGAGATGAGGGAGAAGAGCAAACACCACACACCACACACACACACACACACACACACAGACACAGACACAGACACAGACACAGACACACACACACACACACACACACACACACACACGCGCGCGCGCCCATGCAAACACAGAGCCAGGCTACGGGTTGATACATGTTATACACACTGAGCTCAGGCAACAATTTCGTTAATGTGCACACACACATGTGGTGCATATGGGATTGTTTGTATTATTTTAAAACATTGTAGGCTATAGTCATTCAGTAAATAATTTCATACACACAGTCTATCTGTTACACACACACACATACACGCACAAACTAATTTCTCTGTCCCATACACACATACAGAAAAAAACAATTTTAGGAGCTGGGACACCATTTAATCCCTCAGTAATGGATTTACCTCCGACTGAGAGTCCAATTGCGAGAGCTATAAATGCTAATGGCAGGGCTAATCATGACAATAGCATCATGCTTGAATACCGCTAGCTAGGACGCAGTGCTTGGTTTACCCCAGCAACAGTGCAGCGCAATTACAGCTAAACACAAACCAGGCAGCTCCAGCTGATTTAATCTGTTATCACAACAACTTCTGCCTCCCTTCTCATTATTTTCTCCCCCATAACATGCTTGACAATCTCTCACTTTTTTTTGTCTCTTTCTCCCTCTCTGCTCCTTTAACGTCTATTTAAACATTAATTACTTTTACTTTGGCTACTGGAGGGCAGCACAAACAAGCTTTAAACACAAAACTGACATATTGTCACCTTATTTGGCTAACGAGTTAGCAAACATTGCCTACTTACACATCCAGCTAACCAGCAACATCAGCATTCATTTGGAGTCGTATTTCTTGCTCTGTTTTGGTCTTCACCAGTTCCCGATATGTGTTTCACAAGTGGCAGCTTTTACATTATACACAGCTGTGTTGATCCTTTATTAACGAAAAATATTTATTTATAATGCGTGCAATCTTAAAGTCATAATCCTTCAGATGGATTTCATTGTATCTAACTCCATTTTGGCCACTTTCTATGGCAGCCATTTTTTCAGCAATAGCCAGTCAATGTATTTGCCCTATAGCAGTTTTAACGGTTCTCATTTTTACTGGCATTTCTTGTGCAGGATTTAGATTGCTTAAACACACATAAGAGATACATATGTGGAGGACAAACCCAGGCACATGTCCCTGAGCAAAACATTATAATCATGAGTTCAGTATTACTCTGTTGGATAACTTTGTTGAATAGGAGACATCTCCTTTGTTACATATGGTATTTTATCATGATGCAATGAATCCTCTCAGCCCAGCCCATCAGTGCCCACAGGTGTCGAGTGAAATTTAAAGGATTATAACTTCAAAAGATAATAATAATCAAAATATAAAAATATCTGCACTGAAACAATTAGTTAATTAACCAATTTCGATTATTCAATGAATCAATTAAAAAACACTAATAACATTCTCTTGTTCCAGCTTTGAAATTGAGAGGATTTTCTGCTTTTCTTTGTCTTATGGGACAGAAAAAAAACCAAATTAAAATCATCACCTTGGGCTATAGGAAATTGTGGTAGACATTTTTCCATTATTTTATATAGACCAAAAGATTTATCTATTAATGGATAGAAAATAACTGGCAGATTAACTGATAATGATGAAACATAGAAACATGCTCATACAGATTCAAACTTTAAGATCAAACTCAAACATATGGAGTGTGGGCTATTGGCTTTATTTACAATGTACTGCATAAGAATAGAACAGCGTATGCTGGGGTAATTAGAAGTGGGGGGAATGTTGATTAATTTAACATTAGTAATACTCTGAAGAAAAAATGAGTTTTGGCTCTTTGAAAGAAAGAAAAAAAGTGGATCTTTGGACCGGAAAAAACCCAGTGTGCAATCCAAGGAAGTATCTGTCTGGTCATCTATCCAAGCCGTATATCTCTGGCTCACCTCCCATCCTCAGTGTTAACTGGGTCATCTGTGGGGGAAGCATGGTGTCCTCCCGAGACTTGCACACACACACACACACACACACACGTGCCTTCAGTTGGAGTAGTTCAAAGGAGCCCAATAAAACATTTACAACATGCTTAAGCCTTTTTCTTCGCCCCCCCGTTCACTCTCAATCTGCTTCTTTGGCTTGTTCTGTATCTTTCCATCTCCCTCAGTCTCTCTCCCATGATTCTCTGTGCTGTTACTGGACTCTTCTCTCGGAAGTCTCGTCCGTTTCTTTCGCTCGGCTCTGTGAATGACCTTGGGTTAAACACATTTAATTAGCGCTCACAGGATCTACACACCCCCTCCTACTGGCAGCTTAGAGACGAGCCCCCTGGACCAACCAGCTTGTGCAACATGTGTGTATATACTGCGTATGTATGTATGTATGTGTGTGTGTGTGTGTGTGTGTGTGTGTGTGTGTGTGTGTGTGTGTGGGGGGGTTTGTTTGCTCTGCAAGTTGAGACGGTACAGTAGTAGATGCTGTCAGATTTCACACGGGCTTGCACACACTTTCCTCAGGCTTGATAATTACACTGGTCGGGGCCGTGGTCTTGTATCACTAAAAACAAATGCGCGTGCGTGTGTGCACACTCACACTCTCTCTCTCTCTCTCTCTCACACACACACACACACACACACACACACACACACACACACACACACACACACACACACACACACACACACACACACACACACACACACACACACACACACACACCAGAGAGTGTCTGCTTGTGTGAGACAAGCAGCACTCTCCTCTCTCGCACCTTAAGGCCTTCATCATTCCTCATATTACCCTGAGCCACAATGGAGCCATTTGCTTTGAAGCATGCTGCCTCTGTCAAGTTTTTCTGCTGCGCAAGACACAGCAACATGTTTTACACAGCGTGGGTCAGGAGTGTCAATATATGTACAAGCAAATGGTGGTCTTTCATGTTTTAGACAGTGAGTATGAGCAGTTATCTGGAGAGGCACATGCAATATGCTCACAGAGAATATTCAAAGATATGCTGGCATAGGGTGCCCGACTGCTCGCTGATGAACAGCATACAGTGTGGTGCTAAAGATTACAGAGGTCCTAGTGGGTACAGGAGAGTACAATGCAGCAGGTTAGAGCCTTTAATGAAAATGAGCAGCGTGTGTGCACACTCAAAATAGGTGGGCGTGTGCGGTGAAGCAGGAGACAGATTTCCACATTAGAAAGGAATAAGATTTCTGCCACCAAAAATGGTGGGAAAAAAAATTTGATTTACTAGGCAAGGCGGCATATCATGGTCTTTCGAACAAGCAGTTTTAGGGCTGGGCAACACCTTATTATACAAGTTTTCTAATTATTTCTTAATAACTCCCAAGATGTTTCCTTGAACTATGGCAGTTTGGTACCATTTAGGAACAAGACTTAAGAAACTCTATGAGGCTGCACAACACACATGATGCTTTGAGCTAAATGCTAATGCTAGCATGGCAACATTCTCAACAAGAATGCTAACTTGCCAATATTTAGTAGGTATAACATTTACTGTTTTCAGTATTTTAGTTTGCTAATGTTTCCTAATTAGCATAAAACTCAAAACACAGCTAATGTTAATGGGAATGTCATTAGTTGTTCAGGTTTTTGGCCATAAACAAAAAATATTGGACAATGAGGCTGCTAGATGAAAAGTCAAGAGTGGAGGGTCAACTGAACTAAACAAAAAAGTGTAATTTGTCTACGGGACAAAATACAATTGCACACATGCAGAATAGAGTTTCCTATAATAGATGGATAATTCATGATTGCTGACTTGGTTTTAAATGGGGCTATTCTTTCAAGGAAATTCCTTTTTTCCTTAAAGTTAGTAATAAACTGCATAGTTCTTTCTGGGAAGCGTCTGTGGAAATTATGAGGAAATTATAGACTATAAAAATAAAATGTTACCAAGTGTTGCATGGAACAAGTTTACTGAGAAGACAGAAAACAGGTCTTGTGGGGGCAAGAAATGCACCAATAAACTGCATATTACAGATAATGAGAAGTTCTCAGTAGAAGAGTACAACAGATTTTCTCCTGAGGGTAATCAAGACAACAACAAGAGGAAATTTGGTTGAACAAAAACTAGTGTTCTTCAGAAATTACAGCAGCAGCATTTTGTGCCTTCAAATCAGAATAAAATTTAAAAAACAAAAACAAAACTGAAAATTCATGTTTTTGACTTTGCTAGAAAACCAGTGCCATGGAACAAATCACCCACACTTGGTTTTGAAATGAGAAAAGAGCAATTTACCAGACAAGATGAGAGAAAATAAAGCTGTGGCGCTCCGTTTGAAAGCTGATGCAATCTACTTTGCAGTGGAACATCTGGGGAAATAAAAAGGTCACACTGATTTATATTTAGATGCTGCAGGGAGAAATATGCCTCTCCACTCTGCTCTGCACCCATAAGCTAACAATGGCCTGCTATGAAGAACTAAATTAATGTAGCGTTAATGGCAGCCCACTGTACGGCTAATGGCTGCTAGTTTTGTTTCTGTAAGCAGACTGACATGAGCATAAGTTACACTCTGGTGATCATAACACATGATGCTGGGAAGATAAAAGCTCTATCTTTGAAGTAACCTGCAGTATTAGAGAAGCACTGAGTTCTCTTTACTTTTAGGACACCAAAGCAACTTTTTTACCTGTTATGTACCAGGGCGTTAGCACAAAAAAACTCTGAATGACAACAAAAGTAAATAAGAGTGTGTTACAAGAAATACTTCAACACTTTTTTGTCAAGGTTTAGTTGAGAAGACTGATATTACTCTCATGTCTGATATGAAGCTACTGCCAGGAGCCGGTTAGCTTGACTTCCTGTAGCAGCTAACTGGCAGCTGGTGTGGCTATCTTAATATTTAGCATATGAGAGAGTAATATCAATCTCACTCTCAGCAAAACAAAAAAAAAGAGCAAATAAAAATGTATTCCAAAAATGTTAAAGTATTCTTTGTGTTTCAGGGTGGAGTTATCCTTCAGTGAAAAAAGCTGTAAAGTATGTTCCTCTGCTGCAGTTTTCATATATTAGAACACATGTAAGGTTTATTCATTTAAGCAGAGTTAACACTTACTTTCTCAGATTTAAAGCTTGGCTGGTTCTTTTTTCTTTTTTTTTTTTTTTTTTACAACTGAGTGCTTGATTTTCACAATGGTCTGTCTTTGTTGCTATATTACCCTTTCCTCTGTGCTGGGGGTAATGTTTGCTTAGAAGCAGATAAGTGACATTAAAGCCTTGTTTAGCTGTAGGTACACTAACAGTAGCTATTTGCTGATGGCATTGCCTGGTGTCAATGTCTTTCCTTTTGCTATAGAAGCTGAGATCTCATCGGTCTTCTTTATGACTATTTGTGTTGGAAATCTACATCCCTTGGGGACACTCTAATACATGAGAGAGAGAGAGAGAGGGAGAGAGATAGTAAATATGCAGAAGGAGATTGAGACTAGCAGCACAGGGACTAGGTTGAGGAGAAAAGCCAGGGAACATTTCAGGCAAATACAGGACTAATTAGGGTGCATGAAAACACTCAAGGGTGCCCACAAGGCCTCGCTTTCCTCCTCTGCTTCGAGAGGCTTAGAGGTCTTCTCCGCTATCTCTCCAATAAAGGCCTTGAAGACAGACTGTGATTAATGCTTAAGACTTGCAAGTGGGCCTCTTCTCTGCTTAAGATCCGAAGGGGGAAACTTTTAACCTGTGATTGAGCTGCGCTGATTCCCCTCTAATAAGTCAAGCTCCTCGGGCAAGGCAACGCATCAGTTGATATCAGTCATGGGATGCTGGTGGAGCACTAACTCTGTCAAAAGCTCCATCTGTCGGCTTTCTTTTATAGGATGGAAGGGTCTCTCCTGACAGGCAGGGAGGTATCATCTTACTGGCACCGCGGGGTGGAGTGTGAGTATGGCAGAGGAAATTAATTTGTGTTTCAATATTTGTGCGCCGCTGTGTGTGCTGTTGTATATGGATACCTGAGGAGCTGTACAGAATATTGTCCGATGCTGATTGGGTGTAGTTCAGCCTCAAGTTTATTGGAAAGCACCACGGCATAAAAAAAATTGTGAAATGAGATGCTTTTTTACAGACAGCCCAGAGTATCCTCACTGAATATAATGAATAACAAACAGAGTTTTAAAAATGCAGCAATAGTAAAAAAGTAGTCTTAATATTATTTCCAATAAAGTGAATCTACTATTCTTTAACACAGGGCTCGAGCAGTTAATACGTGGTTCATGTGAGTTAACAAAGCAACAAGGGACGTGATTATCGCAAATTCCACTGCATAAAATAGATTACATGGTAATTCCATTACATGGTAATTCTATTTGGAAATTAATTAATTCCCTAATCGACTTAAATACAGCTTAAATGTAATGAGAAGATATTGAGCAACATCAGTGACACTTGAGGGGTTAAAAACTAGCAGTAAGACCATAAGTAGAAGATAAAATCTGTATTAAGAAACCCCTGCAGGTTAAGCAGAGGAGTCTGCCCTTTGATTCCTTGATGCCAGCCATTGTATTTGCTTAACTGAGAACTTGCAGTATAAGAATATGAATATAGAGCTCATTTGTCAGTGTGTCCCTTGATGCAAAATGGTTTACAGCCTACCTAATTCACCAAAGTTTCCTCAGTTTTACAATTAGCTCATTCTTAATAATCTGTTTAATGTATCAGATGAAGGTCACTCATAAACTGTCAAATAAGAAAGGCCCTGGCTTGTGTGGACCTTGTTAGCACAGACAGTATCCGTGTCCACATGCCCTGATTCCACGTCTGTGCCGTCAGTGCTCCAGTCAGCTTTTCCAGACGTACTTTCAACATGACGCAGTGGGTGCCGCCTGATCCATGATTCACCGTGTTATGACAATAACACCGACTTTCGGGGATGAACAATGACTTTGTATGGACTTGGCAGATATCTGCAAAATCCCAGGTTCTCCTAAAACAGTACACAGAATGAGCTCATCTTTGAAGGAGGGTTTTAAAGTGAGTAATGCCAGCCTCCTCAGCCATGCTCATTACAGCCGAATTAGGCCGTATCGTCGCGGTAAGCTCCAGTAATCAGACTACCTCGGCAGCTAGGCTTAATTGGCTCATCACTCAGCCGACACTCATGCGATGCACATTAAAATAGAAGGGATGCCTGTCATTTCTTCAGCGCTTGAAACAGCAAAAAAAAGAAAGAAAGAGAGAGATGTTGTTTTCAAGGTGTCTTTCATGATTCTTAACAAGGCAACAGTGAAACTGGGTCAAAGCAAAACCAGACCACAGTGAGGATATTGTAGTCATCAAGAACATTGTTGTATACAAATGTTTAAACTGCAGCTACAGCACACTATAACATCCCCAGTGGAAAATATTATTGTCTGCTATATAAAAGAAAAACCCAAGACACTTGAGAGTTCACATAACCTTTAACTGCATATGTGAAATTCTGTGAGTAGCACTGCTGACCACAATTCAAAGAAGAACCCCATTATTAACAAAGGACTTTAATTCATCCTTTTCATCCTACTCAACCTTTCAAACCTACAACAACCTTCAAAATTGAAAAGATAAAAGGGTGAAGTATGAGTGTTTTAGCACGACTGCTTGTGCGTAAAATATGCAAGATAATTTGGCACTCAGTGCGGGAACGACACACCACGCCATGAGTAAGGCAAAACAGGAAGCAGATGAGTGAGAGAGATGGAATCAGACGGGCTGTGAGCGGAAATGAATGAACAAGAGTGGGAGAAAGCGATAGAGGCCAGTAGTTTTCGTTGGCCGGCCTGGGCCACCCTGTGCCAGCCTCTCTGAGAAGCTCAGATATCCATCAGGTCTGCCTCTCTGTCTGTGCTTGACAGCGGGTCTACAGAGGGTCCTTTTTAAATCGGGCCTCTCCTACCGCTGGCGCAGCTCCAGATAAAGGCCCACTCTGAAGGGGATTCCTCAGCCCACGGACCTCCGCTGGGAAACGGCTGAGTGGGACGAATGAACGCTTTTGTGACAGGGAAGAGCAGGGCACGGCGGTCAAGGAGACAGAGAGTGAGGAAATAAACAACGAAGGGGAAAAAAAACTAAAACAAAAAAAAAAAAAAACATAGGGAAAGACACATTAACGCACACATACAGGCACACAATCCCAGGCAGTGAGACACAAGCTCGATAGGGGGTCCTGTGGGGACCCATTCGACATTTATTCAATGCATCCTATAGAGATTTGTGCCACGTTTCTCTATCCATTCTCTTTCCTCCGGAGGGACTCGCACTGGAAGCTGGGATGTGATTAAGAGCTGCAGCTATGCATTTGGTATTTAGGTAAAAAGAAAAAAAAACAAACAATACACCTCATGATATGTGACCTGATTATTAATGAAGAAGACAGTGTGATCGCTTGCAAATAGTTTCCTGATGGTGAGCTCATTCTGACACCTGTAGTGCAGTTTAATTGGTTTGCATCCATACTGGCTTAGTGAACATGAACAGAGAGTTGAAGACTAATGTATGTCTTCTGACAGGTAACTCATTCATTGGACAGTTTGGTGACCGTTATCTTGCATCATCAGCACAACATGGACCAACGGAGGAATATTATAACAGTTTATTCTACTGATTGAAAGCAAGTCATGCAGCACAAGTGCTCAGGTTGGATCTGTGCTTCACTGCTAATAGCGTTATTAGTAAAGACTGCAACAGGACCTCAATTATGAAAAATAATTACAGATGAAAGGTAGAAACAAAACTGAAAATCAGGCATCTTGTGGGATAGTCGTTGTGTGGCTTGCAGTTTCTTTTCATTGACGAACTGACACTAGCACATAGCACATCCCTGTTTCAACCTCCTATCCGTCTCTGACCATGATTAACAATTATATATATTATATTGAATTCAGGTGGTTGCAGCTACACCGCAGTTTGCTTGGAAGTAGATGAAATAGCACTTCTTTAAGTTGTCTCTGTGTGTAAATGTTTGGTCTGCACTAGAGTGTGAATAGCAGAGTTCACACCGGTCTAAAGAAGCCAGAACAAACAGGCGGATGCAACAGAGTTTGCTTGACCTGAACCAAACAGATGAGGCGTAAAAGCACCTAGAGATACAAGCCCAAACTCTAAAAAGGGCAGAGGTGGAAAATTGAAAGTCAATGTCTTTTGTTATTTTGTGTAGAGCTGAAAACTTTCAGTTTGGAGATATCACAGACATTACTGCACTTGAAATTCAGAGAGAGGCCCCCACGCAGAAGCATAGTTATCTATCAAACAAAGCGAGACTGGATTAGAGCTATGACACTGATTTGGGGAGTCACTCTGAGAGAAAACTAGCCCTGGCTCGAATGAATGACACCTGTAACGCTGCTGTTAACAGCCGCTCTATCCCTCTGCTGTACTTATCAAGCTTTTTGGAGCAGCAGTGAAAAAGCCAATCTGGCATCACTCACCACCCTTCTTCCACTATCTCACTCAATGTGACTTGTCAGGAAGCCCTGATTCTTAGATGAGCCCTCCTAAGGGATGACAAAACGGTGCTTGTGTTGACTGAGGCAAAACAAGCCTTCAGCCGTGCCACGGTTGCTAAACAGGACACCCCGATATCCGCTCGCCACACTCGGCTATTTAACAGTCAATGTGACTGTGGGATTGGTGCGGTTATCTGTTTACGTCGACCAGCTGACAGCCAGTTGTGGTGGAGTTAGCTCCACCACACAATGTAGGGAATATTCAGCAGTGTTTTCTCCATAAGCCCCTCGAGAGTGTTTACTTATCAGTGGGCACACACCCCTATCAACAGCCTTGCTCCAACGCACTGCGAACTGAGGAGTGTCAGAGGGAGAGAGAAGACGAGGAGAGAGAAAGAGGACAAGGCAGGAAAAGAGGCTTTCTGGGAGGCTTTGATATGTACTCAAGAACATACATGGCTACTCCACCGGCTAATGCTGCACTCCTTGAACACATCTGTGTGTAGGTCGGGAGGGGGCTGGCTTAGGAGCGTCGGGGAGTAAATCCCTCACTCTTCCCTGTCCCTTGAGACCCATTCTGCTGCCTGTAGATAAGTGTGGAATTCAGGCTTGGTGGCAGGCGTGCCGAGGTGAAACGGATGCCGTGGCTTCGGCTCAGGCGGACCCGCAGCGATAACCGACCGCCGGCCAAGACTGAGGCCTGCCAGCGCTGGGCCGAGCGTGTAAGCTTATAAAACAATATTAACATTCTTATGACAGAACGGGCAGGAAACCAGCCACCTATTGTGAACTACACGGGCCAAAAAGAAATATATGGGCTCTAACAATGTCAGTGTGATCCAGTGAGCTCTGTGGGCTTCATTACTTGTGTTGGCCCGAGCCGGCGCGAGTGAGATATCCCCCAGCTACTGAACACAATACAGCGAGCGCTGCTGACTGCTGTCTCCTCTCTATACGTCTCAAACCAAAGCACACTCACTTCTAATTAAATTTATAGGAACGGGACAGGGTGGCTCGACAGTACATTGTAACAGTGTGTGTGTGTGTGTGTGTGTGTGTGTGTGTGGTACAGTGGGAAAGAAGAGAGATCCACATACAACTGAAAGGACCTGACAGCCCTTGTCCCTCAGCAATGGAATCCACTGAGGAAGTTCAGACTAAGTTCTGTGGGGGGTACGACCACCTTCCTTCCTTTACAATAACAAACCATAAAAAGCAGCGCTGCTTCCCTGCTTCTATAACAGTCGATGCTGCAGGAAGCGGCAGTGACGGTTTACTTTACATTTACACCTCTGTGAGCATTATTCCAGTGCCAGCGACAATTTAAGCATCATTTTCTTGTTTACACATAGCTGCACGACAGAGGGATGAAGGGCAGAGCTGTGAAAGCTAAGCAAGAGAGCCAACACAAACACTAAAGGTGTTTTACATAAAGCTGCACAAAGAAATGGAAAAAAAAAAAGGTGATAGAAAGATCAGGAAAATAAAGGGAGGTAAGTGCAGAAGCACAAGCACATTTTCTAATTCATTTATATTCCTCTAGACTAAAAAGAAATAAAATCATTCCTGTCTGACAGCCTCAACAGAAATTGAACAATCTAAGCCTCACAAAAGGTAGTTTTTTTATTGCATGCTTTTTTCTTTTTTTTTTTATTGGGTTTAATTAAATTGCGCAGGTGTTCCTGTCATTGTGTCTCTACATAGTTCTCCATATGTGGTCTTGCACATTCATTATTCAGCAAAGTGTGGCACTAACACTGACAGACTCATTTCCAGTCAGGCAGCCCATGCTAAAAATCACAGACCACATACATTTTGTGTACAGACCGTTTTCACAATTAACCGATCAATCGTTCGGTCTATTCACTGAACAAAAAAACAAAACAAAATAAAAACAAACAAACAAAAAAAGCAGCTTCTCAGAGCTAACATCTTTAAATGTCTTGTTTTGTCCAATAAACACAGTTTACAATTATATGAAACATAGAAAAGCAGCAACTCACATTAGGGAAACTGCAGCTAGATAATGTTTGATTTCCTGCTTAAAATTACTTCAATGATTAATCAATTCCTAAATTCCTCATATTAATTTTCTGCCCGTCAACTAGTCGATTATAATGGTTTCAGATGTCATCTGTACACATAAAACATTATGAGATTACAAAGGGCAGCACAAAAAGAAATCACAAAAACGCTTAATATCCAGCTGGACTCTTGCGCAACATGTGCCAAAACGTACTATGTCATTAAATAAAACGCCGCAATATCTCAGCATCAAGGTCACCACAACAAAATCCTGCACATTTGTTACACTGTACACTTGGTTGTGTGACTAAAGTGACTCTGATTTGTGGAGTAAACATCTGATTCTCTGCAGGGGAGACGGTGCTTCACATCCAGCCTCTAGTCAAATGGGGAGAAAAAAAAAGAAGAAGAAAGAAAAAAGCTGCGCGGTGAGAACGGCGCTGCTGCCTAATGCTGATGAAAAACAAGGCAGTGTGGGAGACCGAGCAGCCACTGAAGCAGGGTTAACATGGGCGAGAGCAAGGGAGGCGTGTAGGAGGGAGTGTGTCGTGGTAAAGGCCCACGAATGTCGCCGCCACCACCTCGACCACTTTGTCTGACTGATGAGTTCAAACAGGACATGGTAATAGCCTGTCTCCAACATTCCCCTCACCATAAATCTCTCCGCAAGAAAAATGGGAAAGCAATCAGGTGGGAAGAAGGTTTTCTGTGTGTGTGTGTGCGTGTGCGTGTGTGTGTTTAGGACCAAAAAAGAGAGCAATACGAAGTGAAACGAGACAATAAGAGAAGCATGTACAACACAGTCGTGCATTGCAGGAGTGGCAGAGAAATTACAGGCAAAACTAGGCCATGAATGGCATCTCCGATATAAGAGGACACAAGATGATGAGTGGGCACTTGAGCACTTGAGATATGAAGCTTGTTTTAGTGTGCATCAAAAAATGAAGCTGTCGTTCTTGCCCAGCACTTAATATGATTAAAGAGTGACTGACAATAGAAAGCCTTGCCCTTTTCTTTAAAGTAGTTAAACCATTAAACGGGGCAAGGAGAGTTATTCCGTTGAGACTTGGCAGGCAGAGCGGGTGGAGAGTGGCCAAAGATTTAAGGCTTTACAGTGAGAGATGGACAGTGAGAGGGAAGGATGGAGAGCAACGGACGCATTTCAGCATAGTGCCTGAGTATCGATCAGACCCTGACCCCGCCTGTTTATCATTCACCATGTTATCACGACGGGCATTAATAAATATCTCCACACCCCCTGTTGTCAGCCGCTGGGAGGCAAATGTAACGGCTAAGGTGCTGAAGCGAGCACAATGTGGTGTGTTTGCATCCGTGTGTGTGTTAAAGTGCGCGATTTGGGCACACAGGCGTGCCCTCGCCATCAGCTACGCGCACACACACACACACACACACACACACACACACACACAAGCAACACGCAGGCTCTCGAGTGACTAAGATGTAGGGCCTCATCAAAGGCACAATGCAGGCAGTGTGTGCTGGGTGCGCTGCATTCAGCCATCAGCGCTGCGCGACAGGGCCGCCAGGTCTGCCAAACAGCCTGCTGCAACACTGTGGCAAATGAAGTCGGGAGTTTATTGAACGGGGAAGGAGGGATTGAAGGGGGGGGTGGGGGAGGAGTGTGAGGGGGGAGATAAAGAATGAGGGAAAAGTTCATTATTCAATGCAATGAAAGGAAAAGAAGAAGGAAAGGAGTCGGGGAGCAGGTGAAGAAAATGAGACAATGTTATTTAACTGAGCGCTCTGGCTGAGGGCCTGAAGATAATATTTTATGAGATGTTATTAAATGGACACATTTCAATAGGAATTGATTATTGAAAAGGACTTTTATTACAGTAATGTTGAGCTGTGGCCTCTTTGATCGTAGGGAATTTCAAAACATTTTATATCAAATGGATCCGTAAATGTGATTTTCAAATCTGATTAACTAGTATTTATGTTTGCATGAATATTCATACTGGATAATTAATGGATATAATTTGGAAGGAGGCTGGCTTGCTACACGTCTTTGGTTGTTTCTCTCATAATCAGCGTTTCTACATCTGAAATGTTTGAATCGTTCAAATTACAATTTGTCAAGAGTAATTAGAGGTTAAAGAATAAAAGAAATACAGTCGGTTGATTAATACCATATTTTACTATTCTTTTCAAAGACGGTTGTTATGTTCTTCACTGTCCATCTTCTTCTACAGGGGAAGTAAAAGAAGCCAGCAAAGCTACTGAAATCAGCCTACTGACGCCTACTGTCACCGTCTGTCATGCGGCCACTGCCCTGCAGGTCGTAGCAGACCGTCCACAGTCTCCCGTGGAAGAACCATCTGTGGAAGACGGTGGACGTGTAACAGAATAGCAATAACTTTGAAAATTAGCCTTTACTAAAAGCTATACAAAAGAAATACACACATACACACACGCGCACACACACACACACAGCCTTCTCTCCTTGATGGGGTCAAGACGCCCTGCTCCAGTCAAAACAGCGGACTCCTGTGACCGCATATTTTCCAGCAAACGGCGTGGGAGAGTGGGAGGACCTTCGACGACCTTCGACGCTTTGTTTGGCTGCTAACAGTCCGCAGAGAGCAGACCAAACACCCTCCCACCGGCTGCTATGAACACCTACAGACCCCACACAGGAGAGAGGAGGAGGAAGGGGGAGGGAACGGGCGCAGGCAGGTAGTGTTTTGGATGAAGGACAGGATGGTGGGATGAAGGGAGGGATGGAGGGAGTGTTATGATCTTTTGAACAGTTATACTGACACGTCGTTTTACTCCAGGCAGGGAGGCTGCTGCCCTTTGCAGTCAGTTTATATGTAAATGTACTGTATGTCTGAGCTGCTGCAAGTGGGAGTCGGTTAACCACGCATGAGCATAATATGAGGTAATCCAGTATATATTATTACCATTGTGTGGGCATGTAAGCAAATCTGTATGTTAATTGAGGGCCCTGTCATTTCCTCTGTGAGCTATGACGGTTGTTAATTTGCAAGCCGTGCAGCACATGCATGCAAATATACACACGCCACTTCTTTCGCAGAACAAATACAAACACACACACACACACACACTTTTGCGCTCAGGTTTGGGATTTCCTAGCAATGCCTTAAGGAGCATCACTGCAGCCTGACATGTTTTCAGAAGCAATCAATTTGAAGTTCACAGCAAAGATCTCCCAGGCCCCCGACCCAAAAAAAAGCTTTAAAGCTTTAATATTGCCTTGAATTTTTAATTCCCAACAGCACTAAGAAAAAATGACCCAGTGAACCAGCAGCCGGCTCAGACAGTCATCCGTCAGCTAGCACACAGCTCAAAGAATGACAGACAGTTTCAACTCACAGGAGAGAAAAGTTGAGAGGCATTAGATGAGGAAGCGGTGATGACACTTTATATACATATCTTTCACATTGTTTTTTTTTTCTTTTTTTATGAAGCTGTGAGTCGATGGGAGCCGTTTTTTTTGCCGTGGGAAACCCATCTTGCATCAATGTCTGTGGGTTATACAGAGCTACAGTGTGACGTACTCCAGTCGGTAGCACACCACAAAAAGTTGGTTGAGCACATCTCCTGGAAAAACATGCCCAAACACAGTTTTATCCCCTTTTCTGTAAAAGTTAAAAACATGCACAATAACCGCAAGTAGGATCCCAACTTCCGCTCGGCTTCAAAAACAGGCGCAAATTTGCCCTTTGATTGTGTTTTTCTTTTCTTCCCTCCCCCTGTCTGTTCTGTCTTCTTTACGTCTGATCTGATAATCTCTCTTTTTGGCAGACAGCAGAGGACGAAAGTGTCTCTTTATTCGCTCGGCTGAAAGAGGACCACGAGAGGCGCGACGGTGGCCCTTTGGCAGGAACCCTGCCTCTTATTTACACATGTGTGCTATATGTTAGAGAAGCTGTTTGTGTGTGCATTCGGGGCATCGTTGATATGCCGGGCACGTTCACCCCTGCCACCCTGCCAGTTCTCACGCCCCACCCAACCTCCCACACAATCACACACACACACAATCACACACACACACACACACACACACACACACACACACACACACACACACAGACACAGACACAGACACAGACACAGACACACACACTCAAGCTCACAAGAAGAAGAGGAAAAGGTTTTCTTACCTAGATGGTGTTGATCGGTGTGGATGACGGGCGGCGCACAGAGACAGAGAGAGGGAGAAAACACAAGGAGAAAGCTTGATTAGTGTGTGAGTTCAGCACTTGTAACCTCTCCTACAGCGAGTTAAGCTGCTCCCTCTTGTTCGGCTCGAACAGGTTGATGCTGGGAGTATGCCTTAACAAATCTACCATGCACTCCTCTGGGTAAAAACACCCGCTCCTCTGCTGCTTCTCATTCCTCTCTCCTTGACAGAGGAGAGGCCACATTCAGCTCTTCTCTTTTGATTCCTTCAATCTTCTACTTTGTTATCCTCTCCTCATCTCTCCTTTACTCTTACCTTCTATTCCCCTGGCGGTCATTTCATCCTCTCATTTTGTCCTCTAATCTCTAACTGGACTTCTCCACTTTTGGCCTCTCTTCTCTCCGTGCTCTCCAGCCTCCTATCTTCTGCTCCCTTACCGCTTGTACCAAACAGACAGAAATAGCCCCAGTGGGTAGCCGGGAAGTGGTGAAAACCCCAATTAGAAACAGTGAAAGCAGCAGGTGGGCCTTCTTACTACTGCTCCACATGGCAGATGTGACCCTTCACTGCACCTTGCATCATTTTATTTCCTCCCTTTCCTGTCTGCAGCCTTCCAAAGGTGCACATTAACTCCTCCTCTCACTACCCCCTTGGGGGAATGCACATCAAAAAAACCCAGAGGCACGGGTCAAATACGAGGGTGGATTGAGAGTCGGCTGGTTGGGAAGCACAGCATGGGCTGAACAGATAAGCTACCGCTCCTCAGATGGGAACCGCGGAATAATACATGATAAATAATAATAAAAAATTCATAAAATGTGTTAAGTCTTGTATCTTCTAGAATTAAATCCACATTTCTTCCTACAGCCTGTTCCTTCCTGATGCAAAGAGGATGCTGCTATTTGCCCCGAGTGTCACTGAGTGTAGTTAAATGCACTATAGCAATCTCATTATTCCCAGCTTTCAGCAGTAACCCGTCAGAATCAGAAACTGGTGTCTATTTACAGGTTAAGGGATTAAGAAAAGGCTTGTCAACACAGATAGATACTCAGGACAGGGAAATATAGCTAGTGGCTGCGGCTGCATACTGGGGAAATTCAAACTATCACTGGTACACAGGAAAAATACCCTTTGTAAACTAGGCTATTGTTGTTCTGGTGGCTAATGCAAACCTGAGCTAAACAAATATTCATGAAACCAAACCACCTGAGATATGCGATATGCAATATGTGGAACCATTTTGGATTTTACACGCTGGATAGAAGAATCTTGAATAAATGATGAGGCCGTTCGCTGCCTTTTCAAAACGCAACAGTAAGGTTACTATGACAACAAGTCTGTGACAGCACGTGAGAGGCAGAAGAGGGGCATCACACAGTAAACGAGTGTGTTTTACAATAAGGCTGAGTGGGTGGCGTTAAAATTAATTTGAACACATGCAAGGTTGGTTCTCATTTGTTCGACCCTGACCACAGTGACAGTGCTAACATGCTAATGTTTAGTAGGTATAGCATTTGCTCTAGGTTTGTTGGCGAGCTAACCTTAGATAATAGCACTAAACACAAAGTACAGCCGAGGATGATGGGACTTTCATAAGGTTTGTTTGACTACACAAAACATCAGGGGATCCCAGTCAAAGTCATTAGAATTTATCCTCAAGGGACCTTGAATAAAATCATCAAAATTCAAGACAATCCGTCAAATGGTTATGAAGATATTTCACTCTGAACCACAAATGTCAACCTGCTGGTGGTGCTAGAGGAAAAGTCAGGGGATCACCAAACTCTGTATGGTTCGTCTGCTGGGGGCCGTTCATGTCCGTACCAAATTTCATGGCAAATTCCTCTGATACTTGTCGAGATATTTCCGTCGGGAAGTGGTGGACCGGCTAACAGCCATTCACCCATAGAGCCTTGGTGCTTGCTTGCCTTAGAATTCAATCCAGAATCCTTCTGCGACTAAACAAAACTATAAACTAGACTGTATAGTAAGTATTTGAAAAACCTCAGGCACCTCTGTGTCATTAGGTGCTGCCAAAAAAAAGGAACTCTCTCTTCAACTGGAAAGCTCATCAGACTTCTCATTTAATCTAAATCCAATTCAAACTAAAATAATAAACTGGTTTGAAAACAACTGCCTAAATGCTGGAGGAAACAAGCCGATAACAAACTAGCTTAATGTAAACTGTGGTTTTAGAACGATTGCACTCAATAAGCACATGTTGATTAGCCTATGAGATAAGAGATTATAACAGCTTTTGATAACAGTGAACACAGGCTACATTTCAACAGTAAACATGTGGGTGCAGCAACATTAATAAAACCGTGTATTACTCAAGTATTTCATACATCTAAAACAAAAGTGCTGCCTCTTTTTTTTTTTTGTCTGGCAGGTTTCCCGTGGAAACTGAATCCAGTGATGATGTGAAACGCAGAGCAGAAACTCGTACATGCAGCCTTTCTTTGCAGTGAGACTTCTCTTTGTTTACAGCAATTATGATAATAATTATGGTGATATATTATAGATTTTAAAATTTCACACACAGCATCTTTAACACTGAAATCTCTTCAGGGACATATTAGGTCTTCTACTCTAATGCTCTCTCACACACTCTCCCAAAGTCTTTCCAGGGACCAATCGCTCCTTACTGTAAATATTCCTGAATGTCTTTTTGGGAGACGGTGTTGGCAACGACAACCTTTTTTTTTTTTTATGAAGAGCCCTGAGCCTACCAATTACTGTAAGTTGAGGACACTTAGCAGCAGCCTAAGGTCTGAAAGTCCCTTTTAAGTCAGCCAGGCAGTCGTTCAGTGAGACATTCAGTCAGCCGCTCAGAGAGCCTGCGGCGACGGGAAAATTTCCTGCGGTTAAAACAGGAATAAAGAGAGTCAGCTCGCTGAGGATGCTAACGTGGCCTCATGTTGCTTACAACAAACCCATCAGATGACAGGCAGCAGGCACGGAGACAAGATGCAGCATTTTTGGTTTCTGCAGCACGGCGGAAGTGTGTGTGTGTGTGTGTGTTTAACCTTTCTGTGTGTTGGTTTCAGAGAGGAAGGGGGTGTGTGAGTGTGTGGGTACTGTATAGAAGAGCTGTGGGTGATGAGGTAAGCGGGCAAATGTCGCAACATATCAAATGCTGGCCGTGCATTTTTACTTTCAGAAAGAGAGAAGAGGGATTCGCCTGAGAGCTTGCAGAGAAATTGGGGAGGGACAGTGGAAGATGCTGTAATGATTTATCGAGTGACAGCCTTAATGATGAATCGTTTATCTCAATCATCAAGCAAAAATGCCAGACATTTGGTGAGTCAAGCCTCTAATATGTGAGGATTTTCTCAGTTTAACAAGAATGCAAATTCAATATATTTTGCTTTTGAACTGAAGCAAGGAATTTATAGATGATGATTCTTTGGGCACTGTTTTTATTCATTTATTTATTTTGCATCTTCTCGACCAAAGGACTAAGTAAACCACTATTAGGACAGCAACTAACATCTAATAACCATTTTGATCACTGATTAAAATGCAGATTGCTTTTTTATTGAACCCATTAATCATTATAACTTGATGTTGCCTTTTCAAGTTGTTGGTTTTATCTCACTGGTAGTCAGATATTCAGTTTAATGTCATATAAGGAAAAGTGACTGCACATACCAGATGGATGAATGAATGGACAAAGAACAGCAGCACTGGCCAGTGTCTGACAATCATACAACTCCAGGCATCTCCTAACAACAACAAAGCACCAAACCTTGGAACAAATCACACATTATTTCCACTGTGACAGAATTACACAGAACGGGAGCAGTCTCCTGGATTAGGCCTCCCATAAATCTTTGCGGCGTTGGGAACAGCTGCATCGAGCGTTGAACGATGAGCAGCACTGTCTCCGTCTCCTTTAAGGCTTTGTTAAATGCCACACCACTGAGCACATTGTCGGAAATTCATGGCCACTAAATATCAAGCTAGGTTCTGTCAATTAACATGCAGGGAATATATTAGATGGAACAAAGCCTGAAGGAGACGTAATGGGACCCTTAATAGTCTTGCTCTTTTGAAATATGCACGTGCCGTGTTTATTAGGCTCTTTGGTGGTGAGTACAGTGCTGCATGGAGGTAAAGAAGTGCACTAGTCGCACTATTCACCGGCAAACCAACTAAAGAGTCCTGAGGGGGAATATGCACTGCCTAAATTCATGTTGGTGTAAAGCAAAAACAGAAAAGAATATGATTTGAAAACAAATAAAGGGCAAAGTGCTTACTGAAAAGGTTACACAGTTATCACTGAGGTTTCCAACCAGTTTTTGTCAGAGTGTGTGAGGCAGAGAAAGGTTGATAGTTGTCAGGTCCAGGCACAGCCCTCACCCCCCTCAGGTGTTTTGACATTTTAAGTGAATTTAAGCGCGGCGGTCTTCTGCTGCAACCCTACACCACAGCAGTCTCCATGCCGACAGCAGCACCAGCAGTTGTCTCCCAGAACCAGCCCTGACATTTTGTCTTCTTCTCGGCATGAAGTGAGTGTGTGTGTGTGCCTGCGCGTGTGTGTGTGCGTGTGTTTGTGCGTGTGAATTGCCTGTTCAAGAGCTGATGTGCTGCACTGCTTCCTTCCACCCACCACTTTCTTTAGATAATGCAACACATGAAACCTGCACACACTCAGGTGTCAAACCGCAGAGGAAAGTCTGCGTGGGCTACAGAATGAGAGAGAGAGGAAGGATAGAGGAAATCATCCTCAACATACCAGTTATGTTTTCCAGTAAAGTGTAGACCAGAGTAATGCACTCTGAAAGTGGAAGAACAAACAGAGAGGATTCTGGACCTGCTGTAGGGCAGTTAACAATGTGAACAAATGCTCTGAGACGCCTGGTAGAAAAGTCTTTGTGTTTAGTTAGTTACTGCAGTAAAACATACAGTTTTATCAGATCAGACTAATATTTTCCTTTTGTCAGTGAGATACTATATAATTAGATTAGATTCAGATTAACTGGATTATTTTCAACTGCAGTCGCAAAGCAGCATGAAATAATCATGACCGAGAAGAGGAAGAACATCAATAAGCAGAAACTGGAGAGTAGTGATTCAGTTCACCCAACAAGTTGCCTCTGACTGACGTTGTACATCTTTACCCACCTGCAGGAAAGTATTTCTTACAAAATATCTGTAGTAGATGTCTTGTTGGTTAAAGGTACACTGACAAAACAAATATCTTTTCCAAGTTTGACGTTTACGAATGTGCAAAAACATTTAAGTGACTGAACACCCGCAGTAACTTTTAGAGTAGATCTGGGGTATGATTTACCAAAACAAGATAATAAATGAAAATACAGTGAAATATGTATGTTACCATACGAACAACAAAGGAGGAATACTGAGAGACCGCACTAATTTTAATTTATTATAACAAAATGCTGTATATGTCAATTGATAAATCAATTATGTTCACAATACAGACTTTCATTATTGGAATTAATGTGTGGTGTCCTACATCAAAGCATATATGGTTTGTGGCAGGTGAGAAACTCGACTAAAATGCTAGTCTTTGCATCTCAGCCATTTCAACGACAATAGAAAACTCATTTATAAAACAGTGTATTAATGCAAGGACATATTTAAGGACATAACCTAGTCAGTCTGGTAATAACTGCTGCAGCCTTTACACCTGACCATGGGACATGGGATTTGATGTCATTCTCATACAAAAACATCAAACGGTTATATGTATAGCGGTCAGAGTCGGTGCTGCTGACGCCTCAAGTTCCCTGCTTGAAGCGCATCAAAGAAATGTCAAATTATGTACGTCCATTATTGCTCCCATTGCATTTTAGCCTTAAGGTTTCCATGAGCCAATGAAGCACCAAAGCGGCTTCCTGACAGTCTATGATAATAGTGTGCTGCAGGGTGCATATCAACATTTAGGACTTTTACATTTAATGTGGGAAAGCTGAGGTTACTCTCTCGGGCTCTTGTTCCAAAACGATGCTGCTCTCATTTCTGTTGAAGCTTCTCAACTTTAATGGTTTGTTAATGAAACACAGCCTTGTGTTTTGAGCTTTGTTCATCGTGCTGTTTGCTTTTACAAAGACTTACACTACAGAGATCTGCGCCGGCGTGGATAACGAGGCTACTAATTAACTAGTCTTCTACTTCACCCCCCCCTCCCCCTCCTGTTAGCGCTAAAGATTCTGGGGGCAGATTTACCTCCCATTACGTCTAAACGGTTAGGTTATGGTGAAATTACAGCATCAGAGGTTCCGCTTCTTTCTTCTTGTACCCTTATCTTGTAAAGCAGACCGGAACACTGCAACACTTAATTGATTCCAGAAATGTTGTAGCACACATCCAGCTTCTAGTCCCTCTTGACCTGTGGCCTTTCGCTACATTTCTTCTGCACAGAGGCAGTTGTTGAGCGGTAGATCAAGCCCGGCGTCACGTGATCTTTGAAAACCGCAGCTTCCTCCTTCTGTAAGGTACTGTAACACTTGTGGGGGAAGTCAAAACACACCACAAGTCTGCTAGTTGGTGTGGTAGACAACAAAAAATAAATGATTCTCCACACACTACATGTTAAGCCAAAATAACATTATCAACGCGTCTCTGTGGTGTCACCCCTGAAGGCAAGTCATCACATCACCCTCTGCGTTTGCAAGTGAGCGAGTAAGAGACCAAAAGACAGTGTGTGTGTGTGTGTGTGTGTGGTCAGAGGCAGGATTAAATAATTCACTAGCTCTCATTGATGGACAGGTTGAAGAGGTCTAGTGCAGCAACAGTACCTCAACGAGTACTTCTGAAGTTGCCAGGAGACAGGTAGAGAAATTGTAGAGTAGCTTGAATATCAAAATTTCAAGAAAATTACAATTTGACTAAAAATTCTACAAAATACATCCACATATTGAGTCAACTATAACACATACACCACGTTTTCAGAGTACCTGAAAACTAGCCAGCAAGTGAGCAGAGAAGTTGAAATAGTCAGCTAAAAGATATGCCTATGGTTAAAATAGCTTAAAGTAATGGATAGGCAGTTGGAACAGTTAGAGCTAAAATAATGACTAAATGCCTGAAATAGCAGACAGTGATGGATATATAGCTGAATAGCTAAAAGTGCTAATTGAAATAGCTAGCTTAAAGTAATGGATGAACAGTTGAAATAGCTAAAAAGTAATGTTTGAAATAGTCAGCTAAAATGATAAATGGCTAATTAGCCTGAAATAGCTAAAAAAAATAATGGAAAAGTGGTTGAAATAGTAGCCTAAAAGTAACTGATATGGTTTAAATAGCCAAAAAATAGTGGAATGATTGAAACGCCCATCTGCCAGTTGGTCCTCAAGTAGTACAAATGCATACTTAACCAAAGCGACCTACACATTGTATAACTGTATGAAAAACAATATCTAGTTTGATGTCATTAATAGTTAAATGTTATTCAGGAAATCCCTGGTCTTGTAAAAAGCGAAACAGGTCTCACTACTTATTGGCCCTTTTACTGTTGCATACTGCATACTGCTCGTGTGTGCTATCTATGTTTGCTGCGATGCCTTCAAGCCACTGAGAAAGCCCTGACAAACTGAACAGAAACTTCTCCATAAGACATTCTGTCCACGCAACAAAGAAATGCTCGGATGGCCAATTACCATTAGAAAAGAACACTGGCATTGGCTTGAAAGAAACAGAGCCGGCATCTAAGTCTGTTTAAAATTGCAAATTGGGCCTAGGCCTTTTGAATGCAGTATCAAGTCTGACACTTAATTATTGTGTACTTTACATCTATTTATTTGTGAGTAGAAGCTTGGCAGCGAGAGGTTGATCTTAATCTTACTAGGTCTAGTGTCTAGTGTGTGTGTGTGTGTGTGTGTGTGTGTGTGTGTGTGTGTGTGTGTGTGTGTGTATGTCTGTAAGTTTGTGTCTGCGTGCGTACACATCCTCACCAGGCCTCTCTTGCTACTTTGGAATACAATAAGCCATGCAAACAGGAAGTTAAGCTTGGCACTTCCTGCGGTTTTTCCAATCAGACACTTCCTTTTCACTTCATTAAATGCGTGTCCCCACCTCTGTGTGCGTGTGCGTGTGTGTGTGTGTGTGTGTTTTCGTGTGTTGCTGGCATCCTGCGGGGGTCAGTTAGTGAGTTCCATGGGGAGAGTTGCTATAAAAACATCAAACAGCAGCAGCAGACAAACAGTCGACGTCATGGGAGAGAAGAACGCTTCCACCCCGATGAGAGAAGAATCAGAGGAAATCAAAGCTTTGCTATGTTACCCTGCCTCAACAACAGCAACGCACCATACCACCATGAGCACCTGACTCTGTGTGTGTGTGTGTGTGTGTGTGTGTGTGCGCTGTTTAGCTGTCAGTCCTCTGACACGCAGAGAGTGAGAGGTTGGCTGTTGTTTTCAAAGAAGAGCCATGAGTGCTCTAAGCTGCTGGAGATGACCTGACCTGGATAGAGGCAGCGGGTGAATAAATAAATAAGTCACAGACGCTCACACCTTTCTATGTGCTCGTGTGTGTGTGTGTGTGTGTGTGTGTGTGTGTGTGTGTGTGTGTGTGTGTGTGTAAGATGATTATCGATGCAGACATTTTCTATGCATGAATGAGTGGGAGTATGCTCACTGGGTCAAGATCAATGCACATATGAGGTAAAGACACAGTATGTAGCATGCGTGTGCTTGTGTGTGTTCCCTTTCAATGTATGATGCCTGTGTCCACACATACATGTGCTGTATGTCTCTACAGTTAATGTTGCTTAGTGTGTGTGTGTGTGTGTGTGTGTGTGTGTGTGTGTGTGTGTGCGCACCCCAGCTACCTAAGGGGCTTGAGGGCTGATATTAATAAAGCATTTCTCTCTCTGCGGAGCTCCGTCAGTACAACAAGCCCCTGACGTGATTAATAACTGCCTTGCTTCCCTTGCGTGTGGGTGTGTG
>NW_019174365.1:11090088-11127588 GCF_002260705.1 Seriola dumerili
GCAGTAAACATTACTCAGTTTTATCAGATCAGACTAATATTTTCCTTTTGTCAGTGAGATACATATAATTAGATTAGATTCAGATAAATGGAGTATTTTCAACTGCAGTCGCAAAGCAGCATGAAATAATCATGACCGAGAAGAGGAAGAACATCAATAAGCAGAAACTGGAGAGTAGTGATTCAGTTCACCCAACAAGTTGCTCTGACTGACGTTGTACATCTTTACCCACCTGCAGGAAAGTATTTCTTACAAAATATCTGTAGTAGATGTCTTTTGGTTAAAGGTACACTGACAAACAAATAATCTTTTCCAAGTTGACGTTTACGAATGTGCAAAACATTTAAGTGACTGAACACCCGCAGTAACTTTTAGAGTAGATCTGGGGTATGATTTACCAAAACAAGATAATTAAAGAAAATACAGTGAAATATGTATGTTCCAGACGAACAACAAAGGAGGAATACTGAGAGACCGCACTAATTTAATTTATTATAACAAAATGCTGTATATGTCAATTGATAAATCAATTATGTTCACAATACAGACTTTCATTATTGGAATTAATGTGGTGGTGTCCTACATCAAAAGCATATATGGTTGTGGCAGGTGAGAAATCGACTAAAATGCTAGTCTTTGCATCTCAGCCATTTCAACGACAATAGAAAACTCATTTATAAAACAGTGTATTAATGCAAGGACATATTTAAGGACATAACCTAGTCAGTCTGGTAATAATGCTGCAGCTTTACACCTGACCATGGGACATGGGATTTGATGTCATCTTACAAAAACATCAAACGGTTATATTGTATAGCGTCAGAGTCGGTGCTGCTGACGCCTCAAGTTCCCTGCTTGAAGCGCATCAAAGAAATGTCAATTATGTACGTCCATTATTGCTCCCATTGCATTTTTAGCCTTAAGGTTTCCATGAGCCAATGAAGCACAAAGCGGCTTCCTGACAGTCTATGATAATAGTGTGCTGCAGGGTGCATATCAACATTTAGGACTTTTACATTTAATGTGGGAAAGCGAGTTATCTCTCGGGCTCTTGTTCCAAAACGATGCTCTCATTTCTGTTGAAGCTTCTCAACTTTAATGGTTTTTAATGAACACAGCCTTGTGTTTTGAGCTTTGTTCATCGTGCTGTTTGCTTTTACAAAGACTTACACTAAAGAGATCTGCGCCGGCGTGATAACAGGCTACTAATTAACTAGTCTTCTACTTCACCCCCCCTCCCCTCCTGTTAGCGCTAAAGATTCTGGGGGCAGATTTACCTCCCATTACGTCTAAACGGTTAGGTTATGGTGAAATTACAGCATCAGAGGTTCCGCTTCTTTCTTCTTGTACCCTTATCTTGTAAAGCAGACCGGAACACTGCAACACTTAATTGATTCAGAAATGTTGTAGCACACATCCAGCTTCTAGTCCCTCTTGACCTGTGGTTTCGCTACATTTCTTCTGCACAGAGGCAGTTGTTGAGCGGTAGATCAAGCCGCGTCACGTGATCTTTGAAACCGCAGCTTCCTCTTCTGTAAGGTACTGTACACTTGTGGGGGAAGTCAAAACACACACAAGTCTGCTAGTTGGTGTGGTAGACAACAAAAATAAAATGATTCTCCACACACTACATGTTAAGCCAAAATAACATTACAACGCGTCTCTGTGGTGTCACCCTGAAGGCAAGTCATCACATCACCTCTGCGTTTGCAAGTGAGCGAGGAAGAGACCAAAAGACAGTGTGTGTGTGTGTGTGTGTTGTGGTCAGAGGCAGGATTAATAAATCACTAGCTCTCATTGTATGGACAGGTTGAAGAGGTCTAGTGCAGCAACAGTACCTCAGAGTACTTCTGAAGTTGCCAGGAGACAGGTAGAGAAATTGTAGAGTAGCTTTGAATATCAAAATTTCAAGAAAATTACAATTGTACTAAAATTCTACAAAATACATCCACATATTGAGTCAACTATAACACATACACCACGTTTTCAGAGTACCTGAAAACTAGCCAGCAAGTGAGCAGAGAAGTTGAAATAGTCAGCTAAAAGATATGCCTATGGTTAAAATAGCTTAAAGTAATGGATAGGCAGTTGGAACAGTTAGAGCTAAATAATGACTAAATGCTGAAATAGCAGACAGTGATGGATATATAGCTGAATAGCTAAAAGTGCTAATTGAAATAGCTAGCTTAAAGTAATGGATGAACAGTTGAAATAGCTAAAAGTAATGTTGAAATAGTCAGCAAAATGATAAATGGCTAATTAGCCTGAAATAGCTAAAAAAAATAATGGAAAAGTGGTTGAAATAGTAGCCTAAAAGTACTGATATGGTTTAAATAGCCAAAAAATAGTGGAATGATTGAAACGCCCATCTTGCCAGTTGGTCCTCAAGTAGTACAAATGCATACTTAACCAAAGCGACCTACACATTGTATAACTGTATGAAAACAATATCTAGTTTGATGTCATTAATAGTTAAATGTTATTCAGAATCCTGGTCTTGTAAAAAGCGAAAACAGGTCTCACTACTTATTGGCCCTTTTACTGTTGCATACTGCATACTGCTCGTGTGTGCTATCTATGTTTGCTGCGATGCCTTCAAGCCACTGAGAAAGCCCTGACAAACTGAACAGAAACTTCTCCATAAGACATTCTGTCCACGCAACAAAGAAATGCTCGGATGGCCAATTACCATTAGAAAAGAACACTGGCATTGGCTTGAAAGAAACAAAGCCGGCATCTAAGTCTGTTTAAAATTGCAAATTGGGCCTAGCCTTTTGAATGCAGTATCAAGTCTGACACTTAATTATTGTGTACTTTACATCTATTTATTTTGTGAGTAGAAGCTTGGCAGCGAGAGGTTGATCTTAATCTTACTAGGTCTAGTGTCTAGTGTGTGTGTGTGTGTGTGTGTGTGTGTGTGTGTGTGTGTGTGTGTGTGTGTGTGTATGTCTGTAAGTTTGTGTCTGCGTGCGTACACATCCTCACCAGGCTCTCTTGCTACTTTGGAATACAATAAGCCATGCAAACAGGAAGTTAAGCTTGGCACTTCCTGCGGTTTTTCAATCAGACACTCCTTTTCACTTCATTAAAAATGCGGTGTTTCCCCTAACCACTAAGGGCAAAATAAAGCCCTTGACAATATAAATGTCTGATACGGGGTTCCGCTAACCCTTCAATTACAACCGCGGCCACTGTTCCTGACTCCGTCCACCAACGACACTTACCCGAAATTCCTCGTCTCTACGTATCAAATTAAAAGAAGTCTGCCTTAATCAACCTAAATGCGCTACCACCTGACCGTCAAAACTACCGTATCTACCATTAGAGATACCCCCAGCCCTCGCACTAACCCCGGGCATCCCGACTTATGTCCACACCTATTGAGTGCACACCCTCTGTCACTAAACCCAACCTCTGTGTGCGGTGTGCGTGTGCGTTGTGTGTGTCGTGTGTGTTTCGTGTGTTGCTGGCATCCTGCGGGTCAGTTAAGTGAGTTCCATGGGAGAGTGCTATAAAAAACATCAAACAGCAGCAGCAGACAACACCCAGGTCGACGTCATGGGAGAGAAGAAACGCTTCCACCCCGATGAGGAGAGAAATCAGAGCGGAAATCACAAGCTTGTATGTCTAACCCTGCCTCAACCAACAGCCAACGCACCATTTCACACTGAGCACTGACCCCTGTTGTTGTGTTGTGTGTGTGGTGTGTGTTGTGCGCTTTTAGCTGTCAGTACCTCTGACACGCAGAGAGTAGAGAGGGTGGCTTTGTTTTCAAAGAAGAAGCCATGAGTGCTCTAAGAACATGCTGGAAGTAGGACGCTGACGCTCTGTGCGTATAGTAGGCAGCCGTGAGAATAAACTAAATTAAGTCACAAGACGCTTTCACACCTTTCTATGTGCTCGTGTGTGTGTGTGTGTGTGTGGTCGTGTGTGTTGTGTGTGTGTGTGTGTGTGTGTGTAAGATGATTATCGATGCAGACATTTTCTATGCATGAATGAGTGGGAGTATGCTCACTGGGTCAAGATCAATGCACATATGAGGTAAAGACACAGTATGTAGCATGCGTGTGCTTGTGTGTGTTCCCTTTCAATGTATGATGCCTGTGTCCACACATACATGTGCTGTATGTCTCTACAGTTAATGTTGCTTAGTGTGTGTGTGTGTGTGTGTGTGTGTGTGTGTGTGTGTGTGTGTGTGTGTGTGTGCACCCCAGCTACCTAAGGGGCTTGAGGGCTGATATTAATAAAGCATTTCTCTCTCTGCGGAGCTCCGTCAGTACAACAAGCCCCTGACGTGATTAATAACTGCCTTGCTTCCCTTGCGTGTGGGTGTGTGGGTGTGTGTATGTGTGTGTATATGCGACTTGCCCAGTGTATTTCTGAGTGCATGTGTTGTACATGATGCAAGTGCGTGTATATATATATATATATATATATATATATATATATATATATATATATATTTGGCCACGTTGCTAGTACAGGCCATTTTTAGCTTATTGTATTCGTGATTTTTGTGACACTACTTTGTTTAATAATTACACAGCACAGTGTGGTTTATTATACATTAGACTTTTCAAAAAGTTTTATGGCATTTTCATATTTTTCTTTCTCTTTTTCTCTTCTGATACCGATTCCTCAAAATCAGCATATTTGCTGATTCCCATGCCTGATCCCATTTCCACTTAAATCTGTAGACCCCACTACATGGAACTTATTGAAATCATTTCTATGCAAGGAAACATGAGGCCAGAGATTGCCGTGACGCTAAAAAGTTGGCAGCCTATCATATCTCAATGAAATGATCCAGTAAGGGGAAACACTGAATTTTAGCATGTCGCTGACGAAGAAACAGGCCAACGCTTGTTAAGCTGGGATCTGTGCATCCCTATTTGTGTTGTGTTTGCTTTCCTGTTTATAATCATTATTGATACTTATTTAAATTCCAGTGAAGTTTACTGTTAAAATTAGCTGTTATGTTTAGAGGATCATTAAAAAAAAAAATCTTTTAAGCAATTACCAGAAAAAAAAACAAATATTGGCCAATATACCGTTATCAGATTTTTAATCCAAATACCAATATTGGTCTCAAATACAGTATTGGCTCTTGGGCTCTTGCCTTGTGTGAGTGTGTGCTCACAAACACCAATGCAAATGCTTAAGTCAACGTTAATGAGAGGAGTACATTAGCTCTTTTCTGTTTATAGCTCTGTACTCTGCCAGCCACTCTGCTGCTGCTGCTGCTGCTGCCTGTCTAATAAGATTTTTATATCTGTGCTGTCTTCCTCTACAGGACGCCACAACACTTAAAGCTTCCGGCTGTAATGAGCCAAATGGCTTAATGCAACCACGAAAAACAATGATACAAAGCTAAACGCATATATTTTACATGACAAGGAAGATAAGGCAGTGTGCGCGTTGTAAAACGTGTCTGTGCCTCACATAATCTGCGTAAACTAAGTAGGTGGCTGTAAAAGCTGCCGTTGGTGTATGTGTACACCAACATTATCTCCTTAGCTTCTTGCAGCCCTGCTTAGCAAGGTGCTCATCATCCATCTTCATTTCCCTAGGTGCCAGAGATTGTGTGTGTGTGTGTGTGTGTGTGTGTGTGTGTGTTGAGAGGGAGACTGAGCGAGAGACGGAGGACGCGAGAGTCAGAAAATTGTTTGTGACTGTCCACGTCTGACTGTTAAAGAGATCCATTACAGCCTGCGTGGTCTCACCTGATAGGATGACCTTCACTCTCTCTCTCTCTCTCTCTCTCTCTACTTCCGTCTCCTCAAACTCCCTCTCTCACCTCCCTTCCTCCCGCGATCAAATTAGACGTTCTACACGTCTGGTTTGTAAGAGGCTGTCTGTTGCACTTAATTCATGCCCCGCATATGCCTGTACATTAGCTCCCTCCGACATGAAACGCCTCACCGAGCCATCAGCTATCGCCCTGCAACATATCAACCCCACAGACCACGATGAACGCTATCATATCCAGCATTAGGCAAAACTCTGTACTGCCAACAGATACACAAATCCACATTAAAAAAAAATAAAAAATGCAAGCAAAAGCCTGCCAGCAGAAAATCAAATGGACAGGAACCAAGGCACACATCGCAAGCTTCTCTTTTGACTCTCTATCTCGCAGCCTCTGATGTCTGGCTAGAAACTCTCCGCTTCTCTTCCAATTTTTTACCCTCTCATCAAACTGCATCAGTCTCTGCGCTTGCCTAAGGCTGTGAAATTAATTGTGTCTAATCATGACCAGTTTCCACAATTACTAATTGTGGAACGTTAATGTATCAGCAAGAGTGAAATATCAAGTTCCCCGCTGTAGGTCAAAATAATCACGCTCGTATGTGATACAGAAGTGCAGGTGCTCTTTTTGAATCAAGATGAATTATTCTGATTGTTAATATCAATAGTCACAGAAACTCCGTAAAGGCTGCCTCTAGCTGCTGATGTTGATCATTTGTTTTACTGTGAGGAAACATTTCTCTATTGAGGATGGACAAAAGTTAGCAGAGACGTGGGGGTTAACGGTCAGTGCATGCAGTGTCATACCGTCTTAAATCACAGGGCAGCTCGTCCAAAAGAACATTGTTCTGCGGGACTAACATATGGCCTTGGTCAGCTGGGTTCAGCTTCTCCATCTGCATTTATATCAAATGATTCAAAAGTAGAGATCTCAATTTGACCTCTATTTATGTGTAAGGCTGGTGTGAAATGTTTTTAATACTGGGGTCAGTACAATTTCAATTAATCGGGAAATTGTTTTCTCAATAAAATGTCATAAAACAGTAAAAATGTCAGATCCAATTTTCTAAAAGGCCAAAGTGATGCCTTCAACAGTCCAAAAACTCAAAGATATTCAGTTCACCCACAAAAAAAAACAAAAAAACAAGATAAACAAAAGAAAGTCACATTTGAGAAGCTGGAAATTGCAAATTTTTGCATGAAACATTATGTAAATGATTTATATCAATATAGTTGCCAATTCATTTTCTGATGACTGATTAATCGATTAATTATCTAATACTAATACCTAACATAAATTATTTATAATACAAAAGCCTTCTTTAAAAAAAACAATGTTTAGGTCCAAAGTTCCTTCTTGACCCTGAAAACAGCAGCTGACAGAACAGCATCTATATCTAGCTCCATTTAGTGTTTCATTTTATTTTAACTCGCATCATTATTGTGATCTAAATCAGTAACATCAAAAGTACCACCATCGTTACCAAAAGAGGTTTGTCACAAAAAAGCCCAATTTGACTAAAACTGTAAGCAAAGGTTGTAGTTTTCAGTCACAGGACATCTGCCTGATGGATAGAAGATATCATCCTCTCGAAATACTTTTGACCATGATACATATTTGTCAGCTGATCCTGAACAGTCGTCTCTGCGTGGTCGTCAAAGACCAAGTGACATTCTCCTCCACTGGTGCACTGCTGCTTTAGCCGGGAACAGCAAGCCATCAATCTTTATAAATCATTCAGCTCGCCTGCTTTGCCCTCCACACACACACACACACACGCACACACACGCACACGCACACACACACACACACTAACGAACGCACACAAATACACACACCTTGGATCTTGGTCTTGTTCCTCCCTTTCTCCTGCAGTGCTCCAGGATCACTACGGTTTACGTAACCACGTGTACGAGAGCAAGGTTTCGTTGAAACGGGAGCTAAATTTTTAAAATGTTCCTCTTTTAGATAAGGGACCTGAAGTAGCCTTGACTAGGAGAAACAACATTATGATTTAAAAGGAAACATTCATTGATTTTTATGTTTATTCAAGAAAAGAAATTTTTTACACTCTTTGGCTGATTGATTGAACCTGGATCAACCTACTTTGTGACAGTGTTAACCATTTCAATCATCTCTGCTCTGCTCGCCCATTAAATCTTTCCTGTAATAACAATCGCATGAAGGGAAGCGCATTAAAGTTTTAGCAACAGTAGCGGTTTGAACTGGATAGTCACTGTGAGCAGCGATAACTGCCACGGTCGAACAAATTATAGGGAACAGAAAACAGAGCGGATCAAAGGCAAAGACAGACACACACACTTCCTCAGATTAAAATTAAAGCACAAAAACACCACAACAAAGACCGCAAATGAGGAAACGAAAAGAGGAAATTAGCACTACTTAGTATGTGACACCTAGGCAGCACCTGACAGCGGGGCTGAACATATCACTTACAGTGTGAATAACAAGCTTTTGGGTTCCCTGTTTTTCTGCTGGTTTGCTTTTGCTTCTCTCCTGTGCAGCGCTGTCCAGAAGGATTGCTCACTTTAACCCCTGGATGTGCAATCATGTTTTTGTTTTTTTGCAGTGTCTGGTTTCTCACAAAAAAAAAAAAAAAAAAAAAAAATGAGGGTCATGAGGGTCGTTTCAGAAAAAGAAAAATTCACGGTGTGGGAGGGGTTAAAGGTCACTTCTGCAGTTAGTCTTGACAAAAGATGCAGGAGTAAGAATTTAGCGGTAGTTTTGCCGTTTTTGGGACTGGATCACAGTGAATAATTCATGGACTCCTTTTAAAACCCAGCTGGGACCAAAAATATTCTATCTGTTGAAGGGGGTGGAGGGGGTGGGGGGTTAAATCTCAGTATTTCGTGAGGATGTAAATGATTTAATAACTTGTCAAGTCAGAGCCATGACTTGAGAGAGGCTCCATGATGAAGAATGTCATCTGGGGCGAGATGAAAAAGGAGGCTTTTTTTTTTTTTTTTTTTTTTGCAGAGGGGGTGTCTTCTGTCAGCAGTGCGGCTGTTGTGACCCCCCCTCCCACCCCCAAATCCCCACCCCCTCCTCCCCTGTGGTCACCTTGTATTTAAATAACATTGCGGCCCATTGATCTCCAGGGAGAGGCCATGTTGGCTCTGATTTAGCCTGCAGAGGAATGCTGGAATGTTTCTGGCTCCGAGCCAGCAGCCTTTTCCTGGCCCGACCTTTGACCCCAGCCAACGCAAAAAGGGGAGGCCTTGGCTGTATGCTGGGGGAGGGGGGGTTGTGGGGTGAACGAGGCTAAAGTAGGCGGCGACCACCTGCTCTCCCTCTGATCTAATGACCTCGCCTACCAGCACACCAACAGTCACACACACACACACACACACACACACACACACACACACACACACACACCTAAGCTCACAAACTCAGTCCCTCAGTTGTGCGCCTGTGTCCAGCTCTGGCCACAAACACGCGCAGGAGTCATGCTCTGTGGTCGTGGGTAAACACACAGGCTGAGGGCTGACTGCACATGTCAACACACACTGATCTGCCTGCTCCTGCGGGGGCATAAACATACAAACACACACTGACACACACACTGGGTGCAGACGAACAGCATCTGACTGACTCTCAGTGTATTCAAGGCTAAAAGCATCGTAAAAAAAAAAGCTTCGTGCTGTATGTATATGTGTGTGTGTGTGTGTGTGTGTGTGTGTGTAGATGTGTGTTACTCATGCAGTAGACATTTACGGCCATCATCTGGTAGCTATACATAACATCATTACCCCATCAGTGTGCGTTAATGTGGAACTTGGAAGTGTGTCGCCGGCCTCTGCGTGTGTGTGTGTGTGTGTGTATTTTCTTCACCCATAACCCGTTTCCGTGTGACTGACTCCTGAGGTAGGAGCACTGGAAAAATCGCCGTCATTACATCATCTGGCCTGTGCTAACCTCAGCCGCTTGGCATGGGTGAAAAAAAAAAAATGGCTGGGAGCGCCAACGTAAAAGGGAACTTGGACGCACTTTTAAAAATAAACGTGTAGCGGTAAAACACTGAATGACTAATCGGTTTGGAGGGCTAAGCCGGGCAGCGTGACCGAGGGGGGGGAAAAAATAACAAACTCTGGAGCATGGCCGAAGTAATCAGACTGAAAAGGGGCCTTTATGTCTGGCGTGCCAAGTCTGCGGAGATATATGCACAGAGGGACAAAATAAAGAGAGGAATACTGCAACAAGGTGGAGAAAGAGGATATATGAGAGAGTGACAAGAAACAGACAGAACAAAAGAAAAATGTTGAGGTAAACAATGAGAAACTGAATATGCACGCGTGAGTAGGAGTATGAGAGAGATGAAAAACAGAGAAAGCAATGAGGTAGGGGAAATATATGGAGGAAGAAATAAATAAATATATATATATACTGTATATATATGTGTGTGTGTGTGTGTGTGTGTATGCAAGCGGGAGTGACAGCAAGGAAGGGAGAGACGGAGCGAGAGGCAAGATGAGAGATAGGGAGATGAAATTAAAGAGGAATGCAGATGAAAATAGAGAAAGCGTGTGAGGGTGCCGAGTATATAGGGAGTCAAGGGGTAATTTGAGATGATGACAGTGCTTCCTTTCTAGTTCCAGTTCTCTAGTTCTGGCATTTCCATCAGAGACACACGGAGAGTAAAAGACCCTGGCTGTAATGTTATACTCAGTAAATATAGGCAGCAGCCCGAGCTGAATGTGTGGTTGTGTATGTCTGTATGTGTGGTGGGGAATGGAGTGAATTGAGAAGCCCTCACTTGTGCAGATCTGTCATGAGTAGTGTGTGTCCTGTATAGAGAAAAAAGCCTGTGGCCTGGCTGATTATGAAAGAAAAAAAAAAAAAAAAGAGGGGATTCAGCTCTCGGAGAAACATACACAAAAGCACACGAATCGGTAAATACGGCAGCACCATCTTTGTGAAAGCAGGGGATAAACACAGGGTATTCCCTCATCACCCCTGGCTCCCATTTCTGTCGACAGAATGGAAACAGAGAGGAAGTCTCAAAAAAGAGCGTGAGAGGGAGAAAATTATAGATCTCTCTGTCACTGTCTGCTTATGTCATGAAAACCGGCCGACCACATAGCATTAGCCGAGACGGTTCAGCGCACTCAGACATTGAGACATGGTATTAGCAGCATGTGAAAGGTTTTGTGCAGCTACGTCACTGTACAAAAAAGAAAAAAAGAAAAAAGAAAACGGAAACAAACAAAACCAAAAAAAAAAAAAAAAATGAGCGACCAAAGCCAGACAGGCTGGTTTTCACTAACCGGTGAATTAAAGCATGCGAGCGTTGGCGGAAAGAGAGAAGGATGAATGAGGGAGGGAGGGAGGGAAGGAGACTTCCCGAAGACGACGGTGTGGTCTTTGAGTGTCTTAACTGTGCAGTCGCTCCCACCGCGGATCAAAGGCAGAGAAGTGGCTTGGCTCTCAGCGGCATTAAGTCACGTTAAGCCTAGATGGAGGCCATACACATGCTCCCACAAATAAAGCTGGCTGGGATTAGACTGACAAGGGCCCACAGTGAGTCGCAGGATTTCAAACAAGGTCAGACCACAGTCGTACAAGCAAAGAGTGCACAAGGGGAAAAGGGATGTGCTCGAAAATGGGCTGAACTGCTTTAAGGTGCGCTTGATTTAATTTACTAGTATAATGAAAACTTCAAAGTTTTTGTGGTTGCTTTCATTGGCTCATTGAGAAATGAGATGTTTAATGTCCGGCAGCAACGTTCAGAGCCGATGCAGGAAGCTGCAGGATGCCTCTTTGCGTAGCAAGGTGGAAAGTAAAGATGTCGAGGTCAGGGTGTGTGTTTTAGTTGCCCAACCCTTGACTGTACCTTTAAGGCCTTTTTAATTTGGTGACACCCGCGGTCACCGTGGTAACAGCGAGTGTGGTTTAATAACAGAAGAGCAACGTGTGCGTCTTTTTTATGGTGCAGCCAAACACACTCAGGGTTTAAATAAAGTAGTCATTCAAAAATAACTGCGACCGCAATCTCATTCCACCACGTGCTGTTTTGCACAGATTTTTTTGGACAAACAGGCGACTCTCAACCTCTGAGACAAGTAACTCTGAACTGTTTGCTGGGACTGCTTTACAATAAAAGCCACCCCGTATTTCGCAGAATGCTTCTATAGTGAAGTAAGTGAAGGCAGTAAGACGTGGAGGGTTTGCGATAGCAGTAACTGATACAGCATTAAGAAAGTAAACAGTGAACAATAACACTGGATTACATGGTGCATCATTCCCATGAATAACTTTTACCTGAGAAGGCAGAAATTTGAATCCAGCGTGGGAATGGACTCATTGCAGCCACTAACAATGAAAACTATTACATTACACATTGATTAAATGTAAATATGTTGAATTGCTGAAAAATGAATAGAAGGAATGAGTTTTATTTCATGAAAAACATATCCATTGTTGTTTCCTTTAACATACAAAAATGTGGGATGCCGATTTTGAATTTGAAAATTTTGGCCCTTTTTGCCCTGATGTAAGGGTTGGGTTTACAGTACACCTTTGCCCCAACACTCATGGCGTGGTTGAGTATGCAAGGTCTGAAATCTGATATTGTGCTCTGAGATTAGACTGGGGCTTTTTAAAAAAGGGCCTTCAGGGACTTGGCAGGAGAAATAAAAGAGCAACAATTCACTTTAAGACCACTTTCTGAATCTGTGAAGGCAGCCCGAGAGTCACACAGAACAAGAGAGCGAGCAAAGACACATAAAAAAAAAGCACAAAGGTCAAACTGAGTTTAAGTTAATAAAAAAATCTTATGAAACTCACACAAACTCACACACACACAAAGGTGCTTCTAGTGTCACTGCGCTGTCAGCCTCTGCATTAGACACCCGAGCATGGCAACACATTTGGACTTGCCAACACTACCTGTCAGCACCAATATAGACTTTAGCTCACTCACAGATACGGCAGCACAGACAATAACGCATGCACACGCTGTCGCGCACACACAAACTTATAAAAACAAAGAGCGACAGCCAGAGAAGAGGAGCATGGACGATGGCTTTAAATATCGATGTGATGAAAGGGCAGGATTCAAGAAAAGAAAGGATGGAGGGAGGCAGAGAGAGGGAGAGAGTTCAGAGGGGGAACATGGGGAGATCAAAGGGGTATTTCAGAGTCAATCCCTTGTTGGACTGTTTGAGAGCTGGTGGCTGTCAGCAGGCATGAGAATAAACACTGACAAATGTGACGCACAGACTGGTTTACATGCAAAGCTTTGCCGCTGTACACACACACACCCCTCATGTATACACAAAAAGGCAAACACACAAACACATCATTATCACGGATGATAATACAAAAATAAACGTCATCAACAAGCTTGCTTCCAAGGAAATCTCACTCTGTTTTCCATTTAATTTACATCCTCTCCATCTCCTGTATCTTTTCCAGTTTTACTCCACACTCCTCAGGTCCCAAATACCAAATTTAGGGTGCTTTTATCCAAAGTGCCTGACAGTACAAGGTACTTTTTTTAGCCTTTGTAGCCCCAGTGGGAATCACATCCATCTGCGACAGCATTAGCACCTTTTCTAAGCTACACAGGGTTTTAATACAGCATGAAGTTGTCGGGTCACCTGCTTTTTACCCAAACCCTGGTGTCCTATTTTACAGTAGAAGTGATTTAAACCTCATTTTGTGTGGTCTCCTTGTTGCTGGAAGACAGGTGACATGAACACATAATGAAATTAGTGCCTGCAATCGCAGCAGAGAAGCTGCACAGCAGATTATGGCTGCCAGCTGTTGTCACAAAAGCGCTAACAGAATCTTACATTTCCCACTGACACCGAGACATGTCTATTATTTTATTCACAGTACAGATGTAAAACTGCCTCTCTGTCTACTGAAAATCTGCATTCTTATACAACTACCTTGTATTTGCATATTATATACTATATGTTTCTGCTCTGTAGTTTTTGCTCTGCGTTTAAGTTTCTTTTAACTTGAGGGGACATATGTGGATCTTGAATAACCAGTGTGTGGCTAACTTTGTCTTTAGTGGTGGGCAGCTCGTACAGTGGCTTCATCAGTTCTTCTGCAGAAAACGATGTTGATGGGAGCAGTGACAACGAAACAAAGCCCCTTTCAACTAGTCTAAAAACCCACTAAGACCTGCTAACATCTGGTTTTTGTCAGCAATGGAAAAGGGTACAATCTGCATTCACACCCCCGTCAAATGACTCTGTGGCAGAGGCGGGTATTTATCGGCTTCAGCTGCGACTGGCATTGATCAAACACAACACCCGGGTGAACCCGCCAATATTCCCGCTGTAAGGTCTTTCCGAGCACAGACACTGTAGACAGACCTGTCACCTGAAAGAGTGAGCTGCAGCCCCGTAATAAGTTGTAAAAACACACAATCACCGATCGAAGTGTTTTACCAGTTGGCACGGCAGCTAGAAGCTCACTCTTCCTCCACTGTGTCTCTGTGCGTGTGGTCTATTTGTGCATGCGATGCCATCGCTCCTTGCAGTTGTGTGTGTTCTCAGTGTGAACAGAAAGGCAAACTCGACTGGCAGTGGAAAAGGGGTCAATCGGCTTTTATTAGCGGGTTTACCGGTGTTTAAAAAACACGCTTATACCCGCTAGTTTAGGTGTAAAAAGGGTCTGAACTGCAAAACAAAACAACAGGCTAAAAGACACTACAACGCTCAATGCCTGAAAGAAGCTGCAACATTGGGTGATAATTCTCTGTGGATTTGTCATAATGACTGATCATTTTTCACTTTAGATACAGTTTTTTGATGTATTGTTGATATAAAAAACATTGACTAGTGCAGCTTTAAGTCAACTGAAAACAAGGTTCAGTTTAAGACTAAAACAGTCAATGCTGACTTAAAAGGTCTATTACACATCTGGTAAAACAAATGTGTGTTATTTAAATGTTGTGTAGGAGCCAGAGTTACAAAAACGTGTTTTTTAGCGTACTGGTGGGTTTTTGACAGAGGTCAATAACTCGGTGCTGGAGGAATATTTTAGTCTTTCATTATTCAAGTGAAGTAAAAAAAAATAAAAAAATAAAAAAAATCACTCAAACTCAAAACAAGGATAAGAGTAAAATGCAGTCCTGTTATGTGCTGAGTCCTCTCCCCTCGCTTTTAACACCCAAACAAATAATCAATCTGAAACCTGACATTTTCAGTCTCTTCTATGGAAAAGCAGTTGCAAATGGAACCAAGTAATTCAACAAAGCAGTTTGCTGGGGCCACAAAAGCAGCCATCACCTGTTTTTATATTTCGTCAGGGATGCTTTCCGGAGGTTTTTTGTCTTCCTCCTGGCAAAAACATCACCTATTGTTTCACCGTGATTGCCCGTCTCACACCTTCCATTCACATCTGTGTGAGAGTCTATTCAGCTGTGCAGAGGGAGGCCGATTCTATTCTTGTACTGTGCCCATTTCCCATTGACTGGACAAATAAGTGATCGTCCAGGTCGTTCATCTTACATACTCCTCACTTATACACTGCATGGAGGAAAGGAGAAAAAAAAAAAAGTGTGCACAGCTGAACTGAGTGAACCGTTGCATTTTTCCTGTGACGAATGTCCTCCATGGAAAGCATGAGTCTGCCTTTACCTCGTCCCTAGCGAGCTAAGAGAGAGGAGAGAGAGAGAGAGAGAGAGAGGGAGGGAGACGTACAGGGGGAGAAGGGAGGAAGAAGAGAGCAGGACGTTTCCTTCCAGGATACTGACCACACGTTTCCCCCCACTGCCCCTTGCTGGCCACTTTTCCTCAGGAGGATTAGTGTGTGTGTGTGTGTGTGTGTGCGTGTTTGTGTGTGTTTGTGTGAGGCGTTGGAATTGGTTGATGGTTTGCAAGGCAAAGAGCTTCGCCCCCGCTTTGTAGAAATGCGGTTGGTATCTTGCTCTCGCTCTAACACATATACACGCATATGCAACCTTTTTCACTCCACCTGGCCTTCTAAAGCAGGCATATACACAACCACATACAGAGGAACACACCCACCCACACACACACACACACACACACACACACACACACAGAGCAGGCTTTTCTCAGTCCAGCCAGCTCTAAAGCAGAGATACACGCTGAGAAACACACAACACACACATATTAAGGCATCTTGCCTCGTGCTGTTCAGGTCTGGGAGGAATGGCTAACAGCAGCAGCAGCAGCAGCAGCAGCAGCAGCAGCAGCAGCGATGGGGGCAAAGCAGCCGAGTCTCTCATAACATTAAAAGTGAAGAATCCTTCAAACAACCTCCTCTCTTAAGTCCTACTATATACACAGAAGTCGACATGAAAGAATGAATGCATTTTGCTGAGGTTTCTGTGGTTCTGGTCAGAGAATAATTAACTATGAGGACATAACCCTTGACATTGAAAAGGTTGACAATACACTAGAGGCACTTCATCGATGATGACACCGCCTTAGCCTCACAATCCTGTGGAAACGTATTAATAAGTGTTTGAAATCTCAATTTACTCCACACAATAGAATAAACTAGTTTCTGTTATACACTAAGAATTGAATGGGTGAACGAGGGAGTGATTTCAGACACAGCCTTGACATTACATTCCTCACGCAGATTCATTTTGACGGTGAACCTTTTCCTGGAAGACAAAGGGTTTAAAGTCCGTATCAGGGTGTCACATTGCCATGAACGCAGATTTTGCTTAATAAGAGCAAAGAGGAAGTCACTGGCTCATCACGGATCCCCACGGAGAAGGTTTTCTTGTTTTTTTTGTTATGTAACTAGGCGGTTTATTGAATTACAACTGCAATGTGCAGATTGTGTTTTTTTTTTCTTGCTTTATTGAATGTCCCCTCATCCTGCCCTTGTTTTTTTTTTTTTTTTTTTTCTTTCTGAGTTTTTATACTCGGTATAAATTTGAAATCAAATTGCCTTAAAGGACCAAACACGTATATATTTACAGTATGGGTGGAAGCAGTGAGAACCTCATTTATCTCACAGTGTCTCAGGGAAAGGTGAAGAAATTCAAGCACAAATATTAAAAACAGAGATGCAGTCGAGCGTTGTCGCACTTCAAACCACTGAAATGACTCACAGTAGGGATCAGAGGGCCGAGTGAAACCTGTAATTACTTAAAAAAGGAACACTACACTTTATCTCGATCCCCGCGAGCTTGAAGAGCCCCGGGTATGGTTGCACCAAATTAGCAGGAATTGAACCACTAACCACAGCCAAGTTCCCCGCTCTCCTCGGTTGTACTACAGAACCTGAAAACATAATATCCACATGAACCGCGGCAACCCCAGCCTGATTTCTGTACCAATCGACACACCCAGGCATGTGTGTAGATGAACACCTAACCACCTATCATTACCTCTCACTCTCTACAGTGAAGCGGCCACGCTCCGAGGCTTTGTGTTTGACCCCCCCCCCCCTTCCGTTAAGGAGTGCCGACCTGCCGCTTGTAAGACGTTTGGAGATCCAGCGGTGTGGCATGGGCATCAGGGAATACTCCACAGTGCCGAACAAGACATCAAATCACATGGCTTCAAAACAACAAAATCCGGGGGGGGGGGGGGGGGGGGGGGGGGGGGGGGGGGGGTGATGGATGGAGCTGGTGAGTGACTGGAATATTTCATGAAAGCGGGAAAGGAGGTAAAAGGGTGCAATAAATGGGGCAGGAATGGAGAAATCTGGTTAAAAATGTAAGAAATGTAGAGAGGGAAGGGCAAGGACCCAGCCGTGGGCTTTTATCACGTGTTACCCCCCCTCCCCTCAGCCAACAAAACCCGAACGCTTCTCAATGCAGCAGAAAGAAGCAGCGGATGCTCATCATTTGATTATCCCCAGAGATCCATTTTCCTCTGTCTCTGCTCCTCTCAGCACCAGATACCTATACATTCTGTTCTAGCCCTCCTCCTCTTCCTCCTCTTCCTCCTCCTCCTCCACCGTCGCCACCTGCCTTCGTCGCCTCTTCCTTGCTCCTCCTCACCGCCAGACTCCCTAATGAGCCTCCGTGGGAATGCTCTCTGGCTCCCTCCCTGAAGATAGACCTGTTCGCTCTCTGTTGTTTCTGAGGAGCTGCTGGAACGGATTGTCTGCTGCGTGTAGCATATGGCCTTGCCGCCCCGGTGTTCATGCAACAAACACACACACACGCACTTGCACGCATACACACGCACACACACATACAAAACAAAAACAAAAGCCAAGCGATGGAGCACTTTCATTTATGTGTTCTTCAAGCTTGTGTGCACACTCGCACACACTTAATTTAAGAAGGGTGAACATATGTGGGCGCACAACGATGCGCACACTTCTACACACATGCGCGCGCACACACACACACACACACACACACACACACACACACACACACACACACACACACACACACACACACACACACACAATTTAACTAAAGGTTACCAGGATAGACAAATACATTAGGGATCCACGAGAGGCTCAATCTATCCATCACTGGCTAAAAATCCCTCGTCGATTTTCCTGCAATCTAGGTTGCCTTCATCACTTGCCATTTAAAATGTGGCTTAGTGCAACAGAATCAACCTGGGAAAACTAAATGCTTAGGTGATTTATTTAGGGCCTAAACACCCCGAACATTTTCTGTGGCTGTCCTCAAGGTGTCGAGAGCTACAGCGTACTGTTGGGAAAGCGCCGCCGCCGCCCCCCCCCATGCTGGTTCAAGTACGAAGGAACACCTCCGCTTCTCAAGCCGTGCTGGGTGGTAATTTATCCGAATCATGAATACAGGTTGAGATAAAAGCAAGCTTCACGCTTCTGTAGCATGTAGCTTAACACAGTTGTTCTCAAAGTGGGGTCCGGGGACCCCCGGGGGTCCTTGAGGGGGTTCCTGGGGAATAATTAATTTTCACTACAATTCCATTCATAGGTAACACAATGACAGAATGTATGACTATTTTTGTCGTTGGTGTCAAATATTTTCTATAATAAAACATCTCAAAGCAAAAATCTTGATCAGATGGGGACCCTGGGTCTCAATCTTATGAAATGGGGGTCTTTGGTCTAAGTAATGTCAGTTTGGTTGCCTTTGACGCACAAATTCATGTCGTTAAGTGCAAACCATATCATCAGCGCTGAACCTTAAGGGAACAGGAAGAGAACACATTCCTGCTCACTTTGTCAGATGAACGCTGCATTTCTGTTTAAATTACAATCATCACAACAGAAGATGCGATAATTGCTTCTATGGTGACTTTTCAGAGCTTGTGGCATCACAAACTGCAGCAGTGTTTTGGCATCTGATAAGCCTCGAGATTCATGGGTCTATTATTCAAACTCCACTTAATGGATCAGATTTCATCTCTCCTCTGTACCTGCAGTGACACGCCTCACCTACGCAGGCCTTAGCACCTTTTAAATACGGGGCTTTTCTCTGTCTGAACACCCACTAACCCAGCACTAAATCAACACACGAATTAACACTTACAAAAAGGAAAAAATATATAGACGTACCGGGATCAAGAAAATACATGTTGACAACCAGCCGATCATCTGACTACACACAAAGTTAGGCCCAATCCTACATTCTCCAAATGGGAATCGCCGTCGCCGCATTCATAATATATCTGGCGGAGAACCACGCACAACAACAACCACCGAATGACTCTACGCTGCTGGCGAAGAGCTTAATTAGAAGATATTGGCTCGCCTGTTTTCTGGATTGAATGGCGAAGATGTTTTGCTCGCTCTCTCTCTCTCTCTCTCTCTCTCCAACAATACGCCAGTAATTGGATAATAAACTCTACCTTGATGGCGAGTTGAGGATATTGTGGGTTTTCCTTTTTCGTGCAGTAAAGGTCTGAGTGTGTTGGGCTTAACAAGTCGTTTTTGAGAATATTGAGCGTATTGTGACAGGTAACACCTGCCCTCTTCTGCTTGTCCTTCTCTCACGTATGTCCTCCTGCTGTCTCTCTCTCTCCATCTTTCCTTGCTCCTTTCTATCTCTCCCCAGTCTCGCCTTCCCTTCTCCCTCTGTCTCTGAGTCATGCAGTTAGCAAGCAGACTGTTTTGTCCAGGTCTATTTCTGGATGTCATGCTGTGGAAGAGAAAAATAAGATTAAAAACACAGAGAGAGAGAGAGAGAAAGATATTTCCCCGCGGCTTAAGGATCTAGGAAACTTAAACCGTTTTATTCAAAAAAATGATACTCAGCAAAAAGGACAATCTGTCACCAAAGTGGCATAAACACGCAGCGCCTGCACACACACACACACACACACACACAAACACACACACGCACACAAGACATTAAAAAGAACTAAAAAAAACCCACAACCATTCCTCATCTCCCACACGCGGCGTCGGGAAGCCAGTGGCTGCATTATAGCGAGCCCACAGCCTCCTGCAGGTCGATCGATAACTGAACCTGATAACCATTTAACAAATTGATTTTTGAAATGGAGCTTTAAATGGATAAAGGCCGCGTACACACGCAGTTGTGTGTTCGAAAACAAAAACCCAGCGAGTATCATACTCAGTGCAATTTAACCAAACTCTTTTTGTAATCAGTCTCCTTCTCTCCCTCTCTGATAATCCAAAACTTTTCGGGCACCCATCCAATTATTACTGCTTTGTGATGCATGAAGTTTCAAAGTTTTTCCACTTTCTGTCAGTCGATAACATGAGAAAATGCCTTTTTTTTTCCCCGGGTTCAGTATTCAGGAAGACAGTTTATCCTTTTCAACCAAGCTGATGGAAACACACCTGATTTCATTTTTTTTTCTTTTTTCTTTTTTTGTGACATTTAAAAGTTTCCTTGAAACTCACCTGACAGTTTGATGGAAATGTGGTGAGTCATTTGGGGTAAAAAAAAAAAAAAAAAAAAAAAAAAAAAAAGGGCACAAAGAAAATTGCAGAATAAAATGTAGGCCATTTTGAAAAAGTTGTCAGAAACACAAATCCGTGATTTCTATTTTTCTTTTTCATTCTTTGTTTTTAACCTTAGAAACCCGACTCCAGCTGTCTTCCCTTTGATAAATGTCATCTGATTTGGACTCAACAGAGGCTGTGGAACAAGGAAAGAGGAGTCATCTCCTCCCTCATGGATCATAACAAACGCTCTGTATTCATCATTCCTCCCATTAGATCACTCCTGACCGAGATACTCCACTGCTTTCTTTTCTATTTCACTCTGTTTTACAGGCCACTAAGCTCTTCATCCTCTCTTGCCAAAGAGGTCAAGGTAAGTTCAGTTCATCCCTACCTTTCCCATGTGTGGTCCTATGGGGGGTACTTCCTCCCTGGACTGACGCACTAACACACACATACAAATAGGAGCTCTGCATTCAATTGAAACCAGTAAAGTGTGTCTGTGTGCATGACTCATGATTTACATGGAAACCTGAAAGGGTGAGAGGGTGGGGGGGTGGTCAGGGAATAAGAAAAAAGGCAAAGCTCTGAGACATGTTTTCTCCTGGACAAAACAGCAGCAATTGCAGTTTTTTTTTTTTTTTTTGCTGGCGGGCGGCGAGGAAGGTCCCCGCGGATCAGCCAAAAGCCTGAGAATGTGACTTCTCATACGTCGGCTAGGCTGAGCTTTGAGCTTTGATCCCTGACTGAAGAGAAAGTCGGATTTTTCGGCACAGTGAGTGACGGGCCGGCGAAATGGGTTGGAACTGGGTAAAGCCGGGCGGTTACTAAGCCAAAAGGGATTGTGTGTGTGTGTGTGTGTGTGTGTGTGTGTGTGTGTGTGTGTGTGTGTGTGTGTGTGTGTGTGTGTGTGTGTGTGTGTGAGCTGGAGAGAGAAGAACAAGGGAGGTGGCGGCCGTGGTGGTGGCAGCACACATTCTCATTTTTCAACTCCTTTCTTTCACCCCCACCACCCTGAAGTCATTTCTTTCTTGGCAACTGCTGACTAAAAAGCTTTTCCTCAATGAGAGACAGAGGGGGATGCGGAGGGCTAAGGCTTGTCTGTAGTCTCTGGGGATTTTGGCAGGAAGCACTGTACCAGAGATTCCCGGACAAGCAGGGAACAATAGCGGTGACATGGCATAACTAATCGATATGAGAAAGCTCTAACTTGGGGACGGGGGTCAGGGCTCTTGATGTAGCAGGCACCGTCTCTACCAGCCTGTTCCACACTCTTGCTCTCCGGCCCTGCCATCCCTCCACACCCTTCATTTCCTTTCTCAGCGGACATCCTTTGAAATGCTAAACAATCAGGGCAAAGTCCACACCTCGGCCTCCCCCCCCGAGACACCAAGCTATTTTTTTTTTTTTTGCCCTGGCACTGCTCGGTTCAGCCGGGCCGTCCGCTCTTCCCTCCCAGGAAGCTGGGGTTAATGGACAGATTAGAGGCTGGAAACCAGCAGCTTGGGGCAGTTTATATAAATAAATTGTGATTTTGTTTTCCGTCATAATTAATAGCAGAAGACGGGCAGCTGGGCACAACTAAAACACTTGCTTTCATCTACCAAGGACTCATTTATCCTCACTGCAATTAGATGATGCAATTAAAAATCGTTAGTTTTTCACTGTTAGGTTTCAAACTGTTGACAGCCTTCCGTACACTTTCTATGTTGTGTTGTAATTGGGTTTATTGTGTATTTCTACGTGCTGTTCCTGCATGTTTCACCTACAGACCCTGCGTGAAATCAATTTTCCATTATAGGACAAAGTATAGTTGAATTATTGGAAGTATAGTCATTATGTTAGTTAAAGGAACATTTCTCTCCAGTAGCTGAAATTATCTCACCTAGTTATTATGATTCTGATAGGTATAAATAATAGTCAGGATTTTCATTCAGCCTTTAGTTACCGCCCCAAACATTTTCAGGTGGATGATCCTGTGAAACAGTTCATCTTTCACCCGTTAATTGTTGCCATTCTTTTGTCTACATGTGTGGAGCGGTACTCTTTGGGTGAATCTCACTTTTTCTACTGCTCGGGTTGTTGAGATTGGAAAGCAATCTGCATGGCAATTTCGGGATTTGCCTTCAAATATAAAAAAAAAAAAAAAAAAAAAAAAAAAAAAAAAGGCAGAGCAGCTCCACACTCTCCTTCCACATTTCCAAGGGGATTGTCTGTCCCCGAGTCACCAGTTTATGGCACCTTTTCACCGCGCAAACTTTGTTCAGGATCCCAGGAATCATCTTAGGAGCTCAGATGAAGTATTTTCCTCACATTTTCCCCTGCAGCTCGCAACTGTGTCCAATTTGTGCAGCATTCAATCCAGACTGCGAGCGAGCTCTGGTTGCCTCTCGTATCACTTGGATTACAGATGGGACTTTTTGTTGTAACGTTATTATGATGTTTAACATTGTTGATAATTACATGACTGGGATGTAACGGAGTTCGTGACTAGTGTGAAAACAAGTCAGATAAAGAGGAAGAATGGGTGAATGGAGTGACAGTGGAGTGAGATAAAGAACAGTGAAACTTAATGTTATTTGCTAACTGCCTCGTTGTGGTGAGAGGAAGGAAAACACAACCACAGAAAACATTCTGAAGATCATCACCACAGACGCAGGCGTCTTATCTCCTCTGCACGTCGTCTTTTGAACATCAGTTCAATGAAGCAGCTTGTTGTCTCTTAACGTGCGGGTTACATGTAAAACCAAGCTTTTTAAAGATTTATCAGTCAAAATGGCCCAATTTTTGGGGTCCTTCCTTGCACTGAAAATGCAAACACAAATGTACCTGTGACTATTTGATCAAAAAAGGACCAATCATTTTCTCACAAAACTGAACTTCTTCACAAACCCCCCCCCGGATATGTCAAAAGACATGTCACATCTTGAGGCCGTGATGCAGGGGTGACATTTTAGCGGTCCCATATTGTAGAAAATGAGATTTCTATCTCTTTTTTGATGATAAAACCAGGTCTAGTTTCTATATTAACAAAATGAAAGTATCAAAGAGCTCGGTCCACAGAGACATGCACACAGCCTATATTCAGAAAATGACCCTTAAAACAAGCCGTCAGGACTTCCTGTATCTTTGCGATGTCACAACAAAGCAGCCACAGCTCTCAGCCATGCCCCAAGCCGCTCCCACCTGCACTCACCATCCAACCTTTCAGGATTTGGTTTTGCTCTGAGTGTTTACCTGAAATCTGCTATATTTTTTACTTCAGAAAACAGTCAGCCAATCAGAAGAGAGGCTCTGTTGTTGCTACAACTCCAGAGAGGAGATGTAAAACTACATTGAAATGGTTTTTGGTTCTTAAAACCACAAATATATCTTCAAATAAAACACTGGATATGGGTCCTTTAAGAAGAACGCAGATAGATTTTTGTACCAACAATTACAGCCGACACGTCTTCATCTTGGTACTTGTGTTCCTTATGGCCTGCACCTACATTTTGTCCTATCCTTGCCTCTACTCTAGCCGCAGGCAGTAGCACTGTTCATTACCTCATGACGCTGCTCATATATCACGGCCTCCACATCAACAGTACTCTTCTGAGAAATCCTTAATTAATATGGGCAGAGCAGAGGTGTCTGGTCGGAGTCAGAAAAACACCCCAGAGACTGAAAGTATGATGTTAAATGAGGTCTGGGCGCAGCGGAGGTTGACGCTGACCACACTGGCTAAAACAGCTGTTTCCCCCGTGTTATGTTGCGGTTTTAAACAAACACTGTCACACACGCATACATATACATACATATTTACACACACACACACACACACACACACACACACACACACACACACACACACACACACACACAGAGCCTGCCTGTTTCTGTGTTTTGGTCAGGAGCAGACCGAGCCTCTGTGGTCTGGTTGGGCTCAGTAACACACATGCTCTCTGTTTATGCTGCGCTCAGAGGCCTCCTGTGGTCTGCCGCGCTGGGTCCTGACACAATCTGCCATCCCAGCACACCGTTTCTTTCTCTCCACCCACTCCCCTCCCTTCAAATCACTTTCACTTCATTCTCTCCAAGCCTCAATATATTGATTCTACTCCAAAACTATGCCGTGTTTATATATGTGTGTCATGTCCAGGGCACTGGATCGCGGTGTGCAGTTTTGTGTGAGCGCAGTCCGTCTCTCATGCCACAGTTTATTCCTCTCTTTTGCCCCCACTCACTTTCTCACCCTGTTAATCTCCCCTTTCTGCCATCTCCTGTACTCTCTCACTCACTTTCTCTGTCTGCCTTCCAACTCTGTTTGGTGAGTCTCATTTTGCGGTCTATTGTTGGAGGCCAGTGAGTTTACGGGGGAGCTGGTCTGCCTGAAAACACAAGCGGGGATCGGCGTGGTCGCAGCCGAGCGTGACGGATACAATAACCCCTGGAGCGGAAGCACCCATGTGCTAAATTACTGCCACAAATGTTCTTCCATCAGGCCGCGGCAGGACCATCAGAGCCATTCAGCTATCTGGAGCCCTGACGCACTTTCCTTTTCCGTTACATAATTGCGCCCTGACCAAGTGCGTCCAACAAGTCAAGCTCCAGTTATAGGTGGAATGAGGTTGATAGGGGGAGGATGGAGGAGTGGAAGAGTTAGGCTGGCGTTATGCCCGAAAAGAAAACAAATTTGGTGTTTTTATTGTTAGCAAGTAGCAGCATACACACAGTGCCACCAGTTCATTCTCCTTGCATGATATGGATACTAAAACTAGTATAACTCTATAAAGTACACCTAAATTGAGCAAGCAATGTCACTGATGCCTTCCAAACAGGGCTGACAGTCATCAGCTGTCTCTAGCATACATTAGGGATGCTCTAATTGATAGGCTACCGATCATTATCAGCTGATTTTTCGTTGAAAAAACGTGATCGAGTAGATCAGAATTAATGCTTCTAGTCACCGTAGTCCAACTTCCCACCTTGTTCTATGCGCCGGCGCACGACTGGCCACCAAAACAAAACAACATGTCGGCCGAGTGAAACTTTTACAAAGTGTGTGAGACTGATAAAACGTACGCCATCTGCAATCCATGCCAAAAAATGATCAGTATCGGCCATGGATCGGCTGATCTCACTCCTAGATGATCGGTATTGGCGGCAAAAAACTTGATCGCAGCATCCCAAGCATACATACATATACAAAGTTTGATATAGTTCTATTTTTTTCCCCAATGTATATAGAACTACAGCTTCACACTCGGGTCCTGTATAAAAAGCAATAACAGGAATTAATCTGTGTCGGGGGTTAAGGCGTGTTTATTTTCCTACACTTGACCACAGGATTTGCATGAGACAGTTCTACAAACAGTCTGCAGTTTGTTAGGAGAAAAGAGCATCAGCTGCTTTCCCTTTGGCATGTCGCCTCTGCCGTCCTGTTATTTAAACTTGTTCACCTTCCTGCCAGCAGCCACAACACCTATTGTTCGCAAAGGACCGGCCTCTTCACACCTCCCATTCACATTTCTGCAAAACCCAATCCACTCAGCCGTGTGGAGGAACTTGAACCGCACCCACATCACAGAGGCTGGAAAAAACGACATACAACTGCCAGTGTCACACATCTTGTGGACTTCACACACAAAAAATTCTAATGACATGGGTTTGTGAAGCTGGGAGCTATTTTTAGTCAGGATATTTATGGCTATTGTTGTAAGTCCACAGAGAAAATTCACTGATACAGTATTTAGAGCATCATGGGACAGTTACAATGCTTTCACACGTGCACTGCAACCATGAATGTAGCTCGACATCACCTGTAGGAGCCGTATGTGAGAACGCAATTGTTCAAAACAGCCGAACTGGAGATTAAACGGACTTTACCAGCTCCCCTCGTACATGTCAGTGAGATGTCCGATTGGGTCCGTGTGTGAATAGAGAAGGTCAATGCCCGCAGAATTCACAGTGAGCGAGTGGGTGTGCTGATGATGTTGAAGAAAGGTCATTCACATGACGACGAGACAACGAGATCTGGGAACTTCTGTTAGGTAGGGCAGACGCCAAAATGGCCCAAAAAAAATTCAAGGAACAGCAAGAGACTTGGTTGTTTATGATGTTAATAAAACACTGATTTCTGCAGTGTATTACTCAGGCGCCACCCCTCGCCTAAACCAAACAGAGTATAGACAAAAGAAACAGGGCTGCAACCAACAACTGCTCAACCATTTTTCTATAATAACATGTCAGACACTACTGTCCGTCACAGTCTCTCAGAATCCAAGCTCATGTCTCCAAACGTCCTGTTTTGTCCTTCTCACGTTTTCTTTGAAAACTGACTTTTAATTTGGTTTCCAAGAAGTTGCACATTCATTTGGTCTCTACTCTAAAGAGGCTAATGCTTTATAATTATTTTGCATACATCAGATCATTTCATTGAAAAACATGTCTCTCCCCTACGACCACAACAGATTAACAGCAAGGCTAGCATTAACACGCATTTGTGCTTTTAGTGACCACTGATATATTAACTTACTTATTGCCATATTGATTTATAAATGGTTGATGTGCTCCTGCCTTCAATTGGCTATTAGCTGAGCCATTAACATAATGTATTCACATCCTATTTTACTCTGTGGCAGCAGCTTGTTTGCCATGATGAAACTTTCTGGATGAAGAACACACAGGCGTATGAGGGAAGAGCTGATTGCATGGGAAGTGCTTCATAACAACAGGGGACTAAACGTGATTTGATCTCTATTCTAAACAGACAGAGGGTCTCACATACAGTTAAAAGGATCATTCACATTCACACGGTTCAGTGAGCGAACACACACACCGACAGACACACAAGCACAAGCACAGCGAACACTGCGTGGAGACAAGTGATTTGGCATGCAGGCTCATAGAGCCCCGCTGCATTTTGTCACTAAAGATCTGCACATCATCACAGCAGTAAATAGGTGCATGAATTACCCTGGAGTAATGAGAGACGTCACTGTGACTGAGAAGAGAAGAGAAGAGAAGAGAAGAGAAGAGAAGAGAAGAGAAGAGAAGAGAAGAGAAGAGAAATCATCCAATGAGGAGCTGTTAACACAACACACCTCCAGACTGTCGTGGGTGACTGCCTGTATTTCAGTGTCCAGCTGTGCTTGGCGCAACACACAGGCTTATTCATTTGCGGCTGGGACCTCTACTCTCTCCATCCCTGTTTATTTTGTCTGTATTCACGTGTGCGTTCATCCATGTAGTAACACACTGATAAGGAGCGGCAGCCTGACACATATGGCCTTGATAAGGTTATGTTGGGTAATGTTAGACAATCATTAACTAGACAGCGTGGTAACTACACAAGTCTGACCTGAGGACGAGGACATGGTTCAGGATTTGACCTAAAAAGTACCTGGGTTTCAACATCAAAATTGAAACTTCCTTCAGGGAAGAAGCTTTCAAATTAAAGAGCTTTAGCCATGCAACATGACACAATCAAATCGTAAGTGCATATATCTGCTGTATATCTAAAAGAAGTCAATGTATGTGAAAGTGCAGCGTATAAAATATGTATAACAATAAAAGCAATGCATAGTCTTTTGAGTGCATCTTGAGTTGGCAACATGTGATCTGATGAAGTGTATAATGCACTGAGGAGGACAGGTGATGTGGGCAGCTTTGAAATGATTAGCGGATAACACGACTAGCAGATGCTAATCCCGACTTTGCACTCCGATTAGCTCGGAAAGTCAAGCTAATGCTACCTCGGCTCTGCTATTGCTCCAGGAATTACTGAATGAAAGGACACACATGTATAAACCGCACGGGACGAAGTGAGCAATATTGTCTCCGCTCATTAAAACATTTTTTATTAACAGGCAGCTAACGTCTGGCATTGCTTTTTATGCTATATTCATTCTCTCAAATTAGCTAGCCACACTTGAATTTTTTGCTACATAGCAATTCCATGTGTATAAAATGAAGACTGGTAGAAGAGTGTTGTTAATGCTAATAAGGTTGGCTAGTGCTACATGGCTAACATGATATTTTTGTCAGGAAGTTTGTTTAAAACCTCTGAAAACTGAACAAAACAGATTTAAACCTCAAACAAAGCAGTATAAAGGAGGGCAGATAAGAAAACAGCGAGGAGAGATTTTACATCTTTAGAAAAAAAATACAATTTAGAGTAAACAAACACCATGGAGGAGCTATAATGTGTGAGTCAGAAGAAGAAAAAGATTGAGTCACACACTGGTTAAGTGGTTAAATGAGAAGGTGCAGAAGCTTTTTACAGTGTGGCTACGCCTCAAACTTCCAACGTGTAATATGGATGATTGCGGCCTTTTCTCTCCAGTAAGTGTTCTGTGGACACTCAGAGGGCAGCGTGCCCAGAGCGTGGACTCGTCACAGCAGCTCAGACATGTTTGTAAGCCGTCTGTACACAACACCCATAATCCCATATGAGGGACTGTGCATATTACATGAAATTAGATAAGTGAGATGTGAGGGTGTGCCTGCTCCCAGGTCAAATTCAGTACAATTTCAGCGTAAGATGCCAGTATCTGCTCCACCGTTAAACAGTTCAAGTAACTACATAAAAAATGGCTGAAAAATGTGCACCAGAAACACTGTGTCACAGAAGCTGATGCAGAGGGACATGTTTTTTTCGCTAATATCAAAAAGGGAAAAGGGACTGATTAAACTATGGGAAAGATATGTTCATACGATATTGCTGTATATAATGAGAAAAGGAGATTGTGAAGATTTTTCTGAAGCTGGAGATTTCCTGATTTATTTAGGGAGGTTTAAAATGGAAAACGCACAGCAAATGTGGCAGTGATGATGAAGCCACAGCAAACTTAGCAATGACAGAGCTCTTAGATCTACTTGCCTCAGCCATCCCAAAAGATACGGCAGCTGGGAAATGCAATGCAACGCATCTATTTTTTGAGAGATGTAGTCCGTCTGTTCCCGTTCCCAAAAAACATCCCCTGTGTCGTCCTCTAAAAAGCTTATCAGCATCCAGAGATGCCGCCGGCTTTGAGGCTCATTTGGTCTCGCCTCATACTCCACATTAAATGCAATTTATTGAATAATGAATCTCCTCTGCTCCTCAGACCGTGTGAACTCAGTAAATTCACTCAGTGTTCACCCTAAAAAAAATAAAAAAATAAAAAAAACCCCAAAAAAACAGCCCTTTAAGGTCACTCTCTGATCCTGGATGAAATTCAAATGAAATTTTCTCCACGTCAAAGAGAGAATACGGGAGGTACGATGCCTTGGTGCTGCTTAGTGAAAATATTGGCGAAATCCAGGGGCTGCCTGTACGGCTACACTGTACGGCTGCATGGGTATATGTGGACATGCTACTAATTTGAAGAGCAAAAAAAAAAAAAACATGAATAAAAACTCCTCTTGCTGATACATTATTCATGTTTTGTAGCTTCTGGGGGTTCCACATGAGTGGCCACAGTTAGAGTTAGCGCCAGGTTTCGGCCAAACAAGATGCTGCTGAGTATGCAAGAGGGATGGGAGGTGCATATGTGTGCACGTGCATGTGTGTGTGTGTGTGTGTGTGTGTGTGTGTGTGTGTGTGTGTGTGTGTGTGTGTGTGTGGACAGGGAGGAAGAGGCTGGGCGGGAAGGTTGCCTGAAGGCTTAAAAAGAAGAACATTCACTGAGGAAAGCGGGAAAAAGTTGGGATGGAAGGACACACTACTGAATCAGCACTACTTTGCTAAAGGGAACACACGCAGGCCTGGCAGCATGCATAGCCACGCACATATGCATATGCAGACGCACAATTTAACACACACACACACACACACACACACACACACAAACACTCACACAACTCAGACTGCAGAGTAAACGTAACACATACTTGTCTGGATTTCTGTCTGTCCCCTCGTCGGCTACAGTGCAAACACTTTGCAGACCGAAGAACAATCCTCCACAGTCCAGGCCGAAGATAAAATACACACACTCCACCACTAAAGCGGAGGGGTGACTATTGCCGACCACACAATAAATAGCAGGTATATTCAGACATTATTAGCTCATGCTTTCCATAAGCTCCTGTTAAGTCAGCGTCCCTGTAGAATATAAGTGAGTGTTTATAGATAGTAAGATATGTAGCTGTGAGCAAATAATCCCAAGTCACCAGATACTCCACAAACTCCTGACTAGGCCCACTAGCAAATAGAAGCGCTTCCTTTTACACACACACACACATATAGGCACATATCTGTGCCATGGGTAAACCTCAACCTCGGAGAATCTGACCTATCACCTCAATATAGAAGCGATGATACTGATAGAGTGTCACGCAGGAAGAGACGCAGCCACTGATTAAAAGAGCACCAAAGTCTTTAGAAAGATGTCACACGTGTAAGGGACACACACACACACACACACACACACACACACACACACACACTCATACAAACTCATAATGAGGAAAAACAGGTCTTTTGGACTCTGAGTTGATTTCAAATTAATTGAACCATCTTGCCTGGTTTAAATAATTAGCATTTCGAGGGTGCCAGCCAGCAGACTGTGATGAAAGGCAGAAGGTTTCAGTCCAAAGTGTGAGAATCTGCCAAAGTACCATCAACCCTGGTTTATCTGGAGCACTGGAAAACCTCTAATTAAGTTTCTCTCCCAAACTTGTGGGCCATACGTACATAGATAACATACACAGAAATGTTACACTTAATACAGTTTGGGCATCCAGGTGGTGCAGAGGCAGAGCACTCGTCCACCTCTGCAGACTCCTGGGCTCCAAGTATAGCGAGAGCTTCGACAAACACAATTAGTGGTGTTTTTGTAGCTAGGAAGCCGGTGAAAGATGGGTGTGTTCATCGTTATGCATCGTTTTAATGCGGGGAGAACTGGCTGGAACTCAAATCAAGCCCCGTTTCCCAATATAATATGAACAGAGGCACCTGCACGCCGGCTTGTGATCTGCTGTCTGCATACGCGTGTGTTTTGGAGCACATCCCACCTTCAGATCGCTTTCCTTTCGCATTTGTAAATGTGCACACCAGAAGGGGGTGGGGGGTGTTTGATACAGAACAGTCTTTAACTCATGGCCACTCAACATTCTAGCAGATCAGCAGGAATTTAAATCAAGTGCATCTCAGCTGTGGCTGATAACGGACATTGTTAACCATGTCAAGTTCCCTGATTGTTGCCTCTCACAGCCACGACTGAACCGAACCCACGTAACTAAAAATTTGTGCCGCCGCCATGGCCTCAGCGTTTCTATTCATGTTTATACGGAGATACCCGCCACAATGCGTCTTACCACAGGGATCTACACATTACATAAGCTGAGGCGTCTGAACCTTCTCCACGCACTCCTCACCTGTCTCGCTTCAGACAGCCGGAGAACGTTGTGTCTAGCGAGCGAGCTGCAAAGGCAAACAAGACGCAGACACTTTGAAAACAAAGTGCTGCTGTGTCACAACTTTCTGGGGAAATAAACACTTCAATTCACCCAAGAAAAGAAAATACACGGCGTCGAGCTGCTAAACAAAGCAGAATGCTCCGCTGCTCTTTCTGCTACATGTCTTTCTTCCCCCCCCACCTCGTTTTTCTTCTTTCCCTTTCTTTTCTCGCCGCTTCAGATTCTCAGTGGGATCACTGGCTTTTCCCCGTTCGAGCCCGTCCTCCCTCGTGTTCTTTCGGTTTGCTTTGAGGGCAGGGATGCAGCTGGATAGACACCACCAGTCAGGATGCAGGAGGGTAAAAATTAAGCCAGCGAAACAGGGGAAGTCTCCTACGCCTCGGCGATACAGCTGCAGGAAGACACAAGTAGGGGGGAGGAAAGTGGTGGAATACAGCTCACAAGAATATGGATCTGCCTTTAGGCCAACCATTGGAAAGTGCCACCAAATCTTCAACTGGATCTCTGTGGAAATGACTCAAACAGCTAGAAATGCCATTGTTTCCTCAAATGTTTCGATCCATGATGTAATGAAATCGTACAGATTGGTCTTTGATGCAGAAGGCCAGAGTCATGGGAAGTAATGCTGGCAAGTTTGTTTTTAGTTTGTTTTTTTTTTTCCCACATGCACGAAAAAATTGTTGTGTAATTGGGCTTTTCGGGCTGTGGGAGTGTGAGACAGGAAGAATGAGTGCAAAGGAAAGAAGAGGAGACATCGTGAGATGGGAAGAACATTGAGAAGAAACTGAGTGTGGGTGTTCATTAAAAATATCCAGCATTACCACCAGCAGCTGCACTTTGTCCTACATCGCCCCCCCAAAAAAACAAGCGTGCGCTCCTTCTACATTTATCTGAAAAGGATGCCCCCATCGAGCTCATGAATAAACACCACGCAAACAGCCCCGCCCACCTGGCAGGGAAACTGGGAAAAACAGCGATAGACCAAAAATGATTCTTTCCTTCCTCTCTCTGGTCAATCACACACCCACGCTCCTGGGCATACTGAGACTCTCCTTGGTGAGACCAGATGCCTTCTTCCCGTGTAACCCTCTCCCCCACTGCCTCCGCCTCCTCCGCCGCCTCCTCCTCCTCCTCCATTAGTTTTGGCTTCAGTGCTCATCTGTGAAGTGTCGTGGAATCTGCCAAACCAGGGCCTGGTTGTCAATGGCTGGAGCAGTGTGAGCAGCCATTGTTGCCAGTTGTCGGCCGGGCTTCAAAACCGAACAGGAAAAGAGATGCAACGAGGAAGAGAGGCCGCAGCGACAGGAGAGCCAGGGTTGATGGAGAACGGGGGGGGGGGACGTGAGGGGGAGGAAAAGGGGACCATATGGGGAGGCTGCGATGTCAACAAGCCACAAGCGTTCCCTCTGAACGAGGGCAAACTTTAGCACAATAGGACCCCTTTGGAGGGCCTGAGGGCAGCCACAACTTTTACACCCCGAGAGTGGAAGTCAAACCGAGCCATAAAGCATGAGGAACCAGACGGGGGGGGGGCCCTTCCATCAGCCTGCCAGGCAGCCAGATCTGCGCCAACAAAACCCTCTTTCTCTCCTCGAAGTCGTGGCCCCTTAAACACTGAGCCATGCACACATTCTTCAGTGACATAATGCTTTTTTAAGCTATTGCCCTCTTCAGCGCCGCCACTCCACCACCACCACCTCCTCCTCTTTGCCCTTACTCAGATTTCCCTTTTGCCAATTACTATTTGAATATGAATACCAGCAGAGGGGTTAAGTGTTTGTTTTCGCTCTCGTGGTGGTGAGAAGAGAAGGAGGGAGGTCGGCGTGCACGCTGACGTCAACGATCTGCCGCCCCATTGATGTGCCGTCGGTAGGTGTTTGCTGAACGGCCTCTTGGGGCCATAAAAGCTGTCATTCTGCGGGGCCATAATAACTAGCCGCCCCCCACCCCCCCACCCCCACTGAAGCTGCTGCAACGCCCCGAGGGAGTCACACGCTGACTGAAACCGAGATCTGTAACAACTGCTGACAACGCTGATGGACTACGCTCTGATCAATTTCTGTTCCGTCTTCTTATTCGGAGGGAAATGTTCATCTTTTCACTGTGATTGCCGTGTGAGCGCGTCAGCGTACACAGCAGCCGCAGCAGATATGGGCCAGAGTCTCTGCCCGCTGCCCCTCATTGATGAGATAACTGTGGTCAGGTGCTCCACAGCCTGGGGACGGCAGAGTCATTCAGGAAGAGAGACGAATGCCTGGGAGCACCGGAACCAGCGGCAATCTCCTCTACGTGTCTCCACACACACACACACACACACACACACACACACATTAACACACATCCTGACCTCTCATGCACTAACACACTCAATGCTCCACAGTTCAGCAGCGGAAAAGATAACAGCCATATAAGTGCAGCCTAATTCACTCACAGTGAAACCTCCATCCACTTGACCAGTCATACAAGCAAATGGGAGGGATGAGCAGGGAAGTCAAATGCATTCGTGAATCAGAAATGATGGCCTTTCAAAGAGCTGACGGATCGAGGTGTTTCATTCACGGCCATTTTTTTTTCTTTTTAAATTTACTTAAAAATAGTCCCCAACTGGGCGGGAAAAAATGACAAGACAACAAGAAAATGCATCTTTTTACTGGTATTTGTTCAGCTAAAGAACGATACAGAACGACTACAGGTGTGGAGTTCATCTTAATAAGTGTGATTGGATATGTTTTTGTTTGGGTTATAAATCAAAATAATGGGTTAAAGGATGCTAAAACGCTCTTTGGAGCTAACACTCTCTTTCATATAGTTAGAGGATTCAAATATTGTCAAGAGCATCTTTAAAGTTAATGATCCCAATTTAAATCACAATGTAGACAGTTTCCCTAAAATTGCATTGCACTGAACATCAGTTATGAAAGTAGGAAACACATTTTTGCTGTGAGAAATTGTTAGTTGCGAGTGCAGTCAGAGCACGTCCCACGCCTCTTCGATAAGTAAAAAAAAAAAACCAAACAAAAAAAAACACAACAAAAACCAAGGGGCCCGATGGCAAAACAGTGCAGCGACTGAACCTGGGAATGTTGGAATGATGAGGGGGGGGGGCGGGAATGTACGCTCAGAGCAGCGTTGCCCCCGTCCCAGCATGCCTCATGCCAATCGGAGAAAGCCGAGACGTGAGAAATTTTTTTTTTTTTTTTTTTTTTTTTTAATAGTTCGTCTTCTCTGCTTACAAGAAAGAAAAAAAAGGAAGAAAAAAAAAAAGACAGATGTCAGAACTCAGAACTCATTGTGCTCACTAAACCTGCAGACAGCAGCCATATCTTTCTTTCATCCCTCCTCAGCAGAGAATTTAATGAGAAGCCAATCACGTGTCTGTCCTGATCATCACTTTTTGCCTCAGCCAGTCACATACCCATCTAGTTTAATTACGTTCACGAGGACCCAATCGGCTTCTTTCTTTCTCTCGCTCGCGCTCTCGTTCTGTTCTGCGCTGTCAGAGCCATCCAGAAACTGCGCAGATACTCGCTTGCCTGTCTGCCCACAAACTTTTTACATCACTGTATCAGCACTAGTTAGGGATGAGTGTGCCTCAAGAGTGACAGAAAGAAAAAGAGAGAGGAAGAGAGGACGGGCGGGGATTTACAACTTTTACCACTGTGCCTGTGTCTCTTATTAATTCATTCCCCTTAAACATTTCCCGACAGTCCTGGAAAAAATGGACGGTGTTCTGATGCCTTGTTATTCCTCATTCTTTCAATTACTGTTACCGCGAGCACAATAAGCCTTCGGACCATTTTTTTTTTTTTTCTCCAGAGTGGAAGTGAGCAGCTTTTAACAGAGGAAATGATTCCAGGGGCTCGCCTACTGCTGTGCTAATACTCTCATCGATTTTCATTTTGGGGGAGCCCTCCCAGCTGATCAATCTCTCTCCACCAACTAGCCAGCAGCTGGCCTGGGAGGGGGTGCAGGATGCTTCACTCGGGCTTCACTGTCTGATCCAATGCAAGTGTGTGTATGCGTGTGTGTGTGTGTGTGTGTGTGTGAGCTGAGTTCATGTCCATCCCCCCAAATCTTTCCCTCTCTTGCTTCCCACCCCTCCAGCGCCACAGCCGCGGCCACCACCACCACCTCTGAGGCCAGGGGCGGCTTGGCTGCGCTGGTAATCCCTCAATGAATGTGGGTCAGTGAGCGGGGCTTTGCCTTCGTCACTCAGCAAGGGGACAGACAGCGGGGTCGTGACCCCAGTCATCCTGCGCACACACACACACACACACACACGCGCGCGCGCCACGTATGAAGACAAAGACAAAGGGATGCGCGCGCGTTCACACACACAGACATGGATGGATGAGCAGCCACAACTCACACAGACAAAAACAAGTAGCAACACAAACTTGGAACACAGATCTGAGATTAGTGGAGCTGAAATGATTACTCACAACTCACAGTAAGTTAGTTACTCACATCAAGTTAAACACTTACAGTTTTGATTATCGATCAATCATTCGAAAAATTCCGGAAAATAACCCCCCCCAAAAAAAAATCACTGGTTTCAGCCTCTCAAATGTGAACGTCGGACAAAACATTTGAGACATGTTAAAAGTGCCACCTGAGGCTCTGGAAACTTTCTGCAAAGATGTTATGGACCAAACAATTCATCCAATAATTAATTAATATATTGATCAGTGATGAACATAACTGCAGCCCTGGAGATATTCAAAAACATAGTCAACCGACAAACAGCTACAACAACCCTGTGCCCTCATATATGGGATGTGTCACCAAGTTACTAATAGCTTCATGGAATAATTTTAATTATTAAGTAATTTTTTTTTAGCATAATACAGAAAACAGTGGTATGAAAACCTCAAATTATTAACAACCAGTCGTCTATAAGGTGGAATAATATAATGCAAGCTACTGTAACAGCTGTGTGTCACTAGAGTCTACAACTGCTGAGAAAATAGCAGTTATGAAAAGGGCCGACAGGAACACTGATGAAGCCACGCTGACTTCTGTCACGTGACACACGGTGACTCGCCGCAGATAAAACCAAACGAAGCTGAATTGACTCAGAGACAAACACACACACACACACACACACACACACACTGTGTCGATCAAAGTGAGGAAAGAGCAGAGCGAGTGAAAGTCAGAGGAGATGAGCGATAGAGAACCTGATAAGATAAAATAACAAACAGAGGTTTTATGTAGTTATAGGCTTAAATCTGCAAATCTTACACATACGCACACACCAAAATATCAAAGAGTCCTAATTAAGCTGCACCACATTCAAACTAATTATCCTCCACATCATTAACATTCTCCATCACGAGCTTGGTACTTTATCTAAGAGAGAGCAGGCAATCATGAAATATTCATGATTTATTAATCTGACTACAGAAAAACAAACAATGGCAACCCTGGGAGTGTGACACCCTCTCTTGCCAAACAGCGAGGTAGCAACATGACTGTGTTTGCTCCTTGCTCCTCGGCGACTGCAGATCTCCAACAGAAGAAGTCCACTGACATGC
>NW_019174365.1:11131570-11131836 GCF_002260705.1 Seriola dumerili
GGGGGGGGGTGAATTCCTTCATAAGAAAGTAGGGAAGAGAAGGGAGGGGAGGGCAGGGGGGTGTCCTGGAAGCTAATAGACTAACTGGAGATCTTTCATGTCATGCTTGAGAGGGAGTGTGGAGAGTAAAAACCAGTCATGTAGTGACACATAAAAGGGCTGGTCAACTATAAACTGCAGTTGGGGATCATTATAAAGCTCATAATCATTCAGTTAATCAGTTATGTTTCCAGATGTTTTTTTTTTTTTTTTTTTTTTTTTTTTTT
>NW_019174365.1:11132132-11132352 GCF_002260705.1 Seriola dumerili
TCAGGACAAGGGCACCGTAACACTGATGTTTAAAAAAAAAAAAAAAAAAAAAAAAAAAGACTCCCACATTCGACTTTCACTTAATTTGCACTAAACATAGGGTGCAAAGCAAACATGCCCATGCACATCCTGGTGAGAGGCTGCAGCAGTGCTCCCATGAAGTGGAGCTAGAAGAGGAAGGTGGTGGCAGTGGTGTTGGTGGGGGGTGGGGTGGGTTGGG
>NW_019174365.1:11132377-11403701 GCF_002260705.1 Seriola dumerili
TAGAGAGAGATTTTTTCATTTCAACCGGGCAGAGGCCCGGATTTTTTTTTTTTTCTTTTTAAAAATTTAACTCAGCAAAAATTAGTCCCCAGCTGGGCGGGAACAAAATGCAAGACAACAAGAAAATGATCCTTTTTATGGTATTTTGTTCAGCTAGAACGATACAGACGACTAAGGTGTGGAGTTCATCTAATAAAGTGTGATTGGATATGTTTTTGTTTGGGGTTTATAAATCAAAATAATGGGTTTAAAGGATGCTAAAACGGCTCTTGGGAGCTAACACTCTCTTTCATCTAGTTAGAGGATTCAAATATTGTCAAGAAGCATCTTTAAAGTTAATGATCCCAATTTAAATCACAATGTAGACAGTTTTCCCTAAAATTTGCATTGCACTGAACATCAGTTATGAAAGTAAGGAAACACATTTTTGCTGTGAGAAATTGTTAGTTGGCGAAAAGTGCAGTCAGAGCACGTCCCACCCTCTTCTTCGATAAGTAAAAAAAAACCCAAACAAAAAAAAACACAACAAAAACCAAGGGGCCGATGGCAAAACAGTGCAGTGGCGACTGCAAACCTGGGAACAGTGTTGGAATGATGGAGGGGGGGGGGCGGGAATGTACGCTCAGAGCAGCGTTGCCCGTCCCAGAATGCCTCATGCAAGATGCGGAAGAAAGCCTGAGACGTGAGAGATTTTTTTTTTTTTTTTTTTTTTGTTTTTTTTGTTAATAGTGTCGTCTTCTCTGCCTTACAAGAAAGAAAAAAAAGGAATAAAAGAAATAGACAGATGTCAGACTCAGAACTCATTGTGCTTCACTAAACCTGGCCAGACAGCAGCCATGATCTTTCTTTTCCCAATCCCTCCTCAGCAAAAGAATTTAATGAGAAGCCAATCAACGTGTCTTGTCCTGATCATCACTTTTTGCCTCAGCCAGTCCACATCCCATTAGTTTTTACGTTCACTGAGGACGCAATCGCTTCTTTTCTTTCTCTCGCTCGGCTGCGCTCTCGTTCTTTCTCGACGCTTCAAGACCATCCAGAAACTGCGCAGATACTCGCCTTGCCTGTCTGCCACAATTTTTACAATCACTGTATCTAGCACTAGTTAGGGATGAGTGTGCCTTCAAAGAAGTGACGAAAGATAAAAGAGAGAGGAAGAGAGGACGGGCGGGATTTACAACTTTTACCACTGTTGCCTGTGTCTCTTATTAATTCATTCCTTAAACATTTCCCGACAGTCCGGAGAAAATGGACGGTTTCTGATGCCTGTTATTTCCTCATTCCTGGTTGCAAAATTACTGGTTTTACCCTGGACCGGCAGCACAATAAGCCTTCGGACCATTTTTTTTTTTTTTCTCCAGAGTGGAAGTGAGCACTTTTAACAGAGGAAAATGATTTCCAGGGGCTCGCCTAACTGCTGTGCTAAATACCTCATCGTTATTCATTTTGGGGGAGCCCTCCCAGCTGATCAATCTCTCTTCCACAACTAGCCAGCAGCTGGCCTGTCGGAGGGGGTGCAGGATGCTTTCACTCGGGCTTCACTGTCTGATACAATGCAGTAGTGTGTGTATGCGTGTTGTGTGTGTTGTGCTGTTGTGTGTGAGCTGAGTCATGGTCCATCGCCCCCAAATCTTTCCCTCTCTTGTTTTCCCACCCTCCAGCGCCCACAGCCGCGGCCACGCACCCACCACCTCTAGGCCCAGGGGCGGCTTGCTGCGCTGGTAAATCCCTTGCAATGAATGTGGGTCAGTGAGCGGGGCTTTTGCCTTCGTCACTCGCAAGGGGACAGGACAGCGGTCGTTGACCCCAGTCACTCCTGCGCACACACACCCACACACACACACACACACACCGCGCGCGCCTGCCACAGTATGAAGACAAGACAAAGGGATGCGCGCGTTCACAACACCAGACTATGGCATGGATGACAGCCAAATCACAGCAGACAAAACAAGTAGGGCAACACAAACTTGGAACAACAGATCTGAGATTAGTGGAGCTGAAATGAGTACTCACAACTCACAGCTAGAGTTAGTTTATCACATCAAGTTAAACACTTACAGTTTTGATTTATCGATCAATCATTCGAAAAATTCCGGAAAAATAACCCCCCCCCAAAAAAAAATCACTTGGTTTCAGCTTCTCAAAGTGTGAAGCGTCGGACCAAAACTTTGAGACATGTTTAAAAGTTGCCACCTGAGGCTTTGAAACTTTCTGCAAAGATGTTATCGGACCACAAACAAATTCATCCAATTAATTAATTTAATATATTGATCAGTGATGAACATAAACTGCAGCCCTGAGATATTCAAAAAACATAGTACAACCGACAAACAGCTATCAACAACCCTGTGCCCTCATATATGGATGTGTTCACCCAAAGTTACTAATGAGCTTCATGGAATTAGATTGTTAATTATTAGTAATTTTTTTTTTAGCATAATACAGAAAACAGTGGTATGAAAACCTCAATTATTAACAACCAGTCGTCTATAAGGTGGAATAATATAATGCAAGCTACTGTAACAGCTGTTGTGTCACTAGAGTCTACAACTGCTGAGAAAATAGCAGTTATGAAAAGGTGCCGACAGGAACACTGATGAAGCCACGCTGACTTCTGTCACGTGACACACGGTGACTGCGCGCAGATAAAACCAAACGAAGCTGAATTGACTCAGAGACAAACACACACACACACACACACACACACACACACTGTGTCATCAAAGTGAGGAAAGAGCAGAGCGAGTGAAAGTCAGAGGAGATGAGCGATAGAGAACCTGATAAATAAAATAACAAACAGAGGTTTATGTAGTTATAGGCTTAAATCTGCAAATCTTAGCACATACGCACACACCAAAATATCAAAGAGTCCTAATTAAGCTGCACCACATTCAAACTATTTATCCTCCACATCATTAACATTCTCAATCACGAGCTTGGTACTTTATCTAAGAGAGAGGCAGGCAATCATGAAATATTCATGATTTATTAATCTGACTACAAGAAAAACAAACATGGCAACCTGGGAGTGTGACACCTCTCTTTCAAAAGCGAGGTAGCAACAATGACTGTGTTTGCTCTTGCTCCTCGCGACTGCAGATTCCAACAGAAGAAGTCCACTGACATGCAGGTGAATGCTGCTATTCCACTCACAATAGTGTTTTTACTGAGATAGAGCGGAGAGGAAGTGTTGCTGGTTTTTTCACTTGGCCCGGATCGGCCTCTGCCTCTCATTTTGTGCATCGTATCAACAAAATGTCAACCAGCGCGTCGTCATAAAAAGAAGAAGAAAAAAATGAGGGAAATGGAAATGTGGCGGGGAGCCACCTCGGAGACAAATCACATCAGTGTTTCCGTGTTGAGAGAGAGAGGGAGAGAGAGAGAGAGAGAGAAGGGGAGGAGGGAAAGGAGAGGAAAAGAGAAGTATGATGAACAAAACAAAGGGAGGAAAGGTAAGAGGAGGTAAAGCAGAAAGAGAGGAAAACATGCATAGAGGGTGGCGGGTGTTAGAAGCTGGCTGTTTCCCCTTTCCTTTCCTCATCCATCCTTGCCCTCCCTCCCTCCTCTTCTCGCTCTCTCTCTCTGCTCACGCATTTGAGAGGATTTTCTCAAGTGGGAAAATTTGTGCTGATGACACAGTGTTGTGAAAATGAAAATGCTGCAGCGCTTGGTTGATGTTACTGTCATTGACTCCTAATGGGAAAAAAATCCCACTACACGCGCAATTTTCTGGACTCTCCATTCTTTCCTCCCACCTCACGCAGCACTCTCCCAACATACACCTCGCGCTAATATCACTCAATCTCACACCCCCTTGCTCTTCTTCTTCTCCCTTCTATATACACACACACACACACACACTTACTTTCAGGCCTGCTCAAAGCGACAACTTTGTCTTATATCTCCTATTGACTTTCTCATTCTCTAAATCTCTCCCTCTACTTCTCTTCATTACCCTCCCTCTCTCTTTCAGTTTTCAAGTCCCCCGGGGTACCTTGAGCGGCGCAGCTGCCAGTGAAGTAGCTAAAGTCAAAAGTCAATACGAGCCAACAAAGCTGGTTAAGTATTAAAGGGGGGGATGATGACGCTGCTGTTAGCCAGGGAAAAACTTCACAGAGAGCAAATAAAAGGAGCGTGTGCAGTCGGACTTTAATGGAACACTCAATAGTTATAAATGATGTGCTGAAGCAGTTGACTTTGTGATATTGATGAGACTGTACTTTTGATATCTGCAGGCTAATCTGCTTGCAAGTGGAATACAGAGCACTTTGCTCGCAGAGTGGGGGTAATGTTGGGTTAAACATATGACGTCAGTAAGCCACTATATAGAAAACTGTTGAAGTACACGGCACATAGGTTATTACTGATGATGAGCCCTTTTTCAATACATAATACAGTGAAAAACCCATGCCTGAAGTGATTCGTTACCGAAACAGGAAGTGGCAGGCCACAAAAGTGACTTCCCTTTTAAAAGGAATGAAAACTTGAGTTCCCACAACTGAAGACACAGTAGGGAAAAAACAATAAAAAAAAAAAAAAAAAAAAAAAATCACATTTCCAGTTAAGAGAATGTCAGTAAAAGTGGTTTAGTCACCACACGCCAACAGCATAATCAGCAAAATCCCACTTATATGAAATTTTTCAATTGGCGAGCCCATAATAGCCTTTCACTGTCCTTCGCCAGATCATTGTCAGCAGCCCTGAAAACTGAGTGATAATGTAGCAGTGAATGGGCCCTTTCATAGCGTTTGGCCATGGAAGTGGACCAGCAGTGACTCCAATTGAAAGCTATTGCAGCTAAGAAAATCAATTGAATAAATGTGTGGAGCGTGGTGCATTTGTGTCTGTGTGTGGTGTGTGGTGTGTGGTGTGTGTGTGGTGTTGTGTGGGTTGGAGCCGGTTTAGGTGCCCATATCTGGCTTCCAGTCTGGCCTCCTGCTGCTGCATTCCTCAGTAGAGAGCAATTCCTCTGGAAGCCAACAGGGTCAGAGGTCAGGAGGCAAGGATCGAGCCTGGATGCAGCACCAGCCATGGTGTGTGTGTGTGTATATATATATATAATTAATATAAGTATATATATATACATAAATACATACATACATATATACATACATGTATGCGTGCGTTTGTGTTACAAGTACAGTCTGTTTTCAACTGCATCCCTCTCTCTCTCTCTCTCTCTCTCTGTATGCACCGAGCTACATTCAAAGAAGTATCCAGGTATGTACATATACTGTGGCAGCCAGTCAGCCTGCCTTGGCAGCGCTTCCTCTCCAAACCGCTAACAAGCTGCTCTGACACGTGTGTGCATTCCTGAGTCTGCACACAGCGTCCCCGTAAGGCACCGCCTGCCCACCTGCCACCGTCACGCCCCCAGCCTCCTGGAAACGGAGCGCTAACGCCGAACGGCCGGCCTGCTGCATATAGATGCCTTTACCTGAGAGAGCAAGTCAGGGTTTTTTGTAAGCCTGGGCTGGCACCCGAAGGAGTTTTAAATTAGATTGAAATGAAGAGGCATCAGTTTTGATTAAATCCAAACAGGTTTCGTTGATCATAACAGGAGCAAAAGAAATGCTTTAAAATTTAATTGGTTCCACTGTGTTGACAAATGCCAAGCAGGCTTGCATTATAACAGGCTATAACCAGCTAAATCAATTCTAAAGTCACAAGAAAAAGTCCAAATGAAAGTGTGAAAACCACTGAGATGTTCGGTGCAACGACCAGAATCAGGCCACATCTAAACACTGTAAAAAGTGTTGTGTAAAAATACAATTGGATTTATTGAGTTTTAGTGGGGAACAGAATTCAGATGTAGTCATCGATGTTGGGAAAGAAATGACTAAACAGGCCCGTATTGAATACAAAATAAATCAACCATGACATGCGCGATCACAGTGGAAAGAGTGGGTCAGAGAGCGCTTCCCAGTTTTCCCTGAACTCAACGGTGATCAGCTGTGTCAATCAGCTGATTATGGTGGCGAGATGTTTCCAGAGGCAGAGGGGTGGTTCTGGGAAAAAAAGGGCCGGATCCGTTGGGGGAAAGAGGAGCCGTGAGCGGAGCAGAGGTGGGCTTTGCCAAGAGATGACTGGAATGTCAGATAATGGATGACATATCTCCCCAGGGTGACACCGAGCCCAAGGCATCCAGGGAGACGGAGATGGAGAGAATGAGTGTGGTGTGGTGTGTGTGTGTGTGTGTTAGAAGAGAGAGCGAGAGGGGAGAAAAAGGGATGACGAATGGACAGACAAGTGCGTGCTTGTGAAGTTTTGTTAGAGGCTCCTTTTTTCTGGCAATACAGTGTGTCTGTGGAGGAGCTGGAGGTTTTTGGGTTCATCTCAAGTTCAATGGAGAGTCGCTTCCTCTTCTCAACCAAACATGTGTTTGGTTTAAAAAGTTCTTCTTATCCCCCCACCACCACATCTCCTCGCACCTTGCTCTCTTGTCTTTCTGACTGACTGAATGGAAATATGTGTAGGTTAACTTTCCATATGTTCCCCATCTGTCCTTTCCCTTAACCTTGAACACACAAACACACACACACACACACATACACACACACACAACAGGTAGGACACACCCTCTAGGAACAATGTAGACAAGTGCTGTTTATCAACTGCCTGAGCTTCTCCAGGCTTTACAACAGAGGCATAGGATCCACAGGTTTGATAAATGCAGATCAAACCGATTGTCACTTCACAGACGAGTGAACCTGACAGCAGGGTTTCACCGTGTAACCCAGCTATGTAAACATCAGACGACACCGCCCCCATATTAAAAAACATACCCAAACCATTCAAGTACAGCTTGCTGTTCCCAAGGTGGATATCATTAATTACCACCTTGACAAAACTGAGACCTCCAAATTAGAGGTAATCAAACTGTCCTGGGGCTAAGTGGAAACCGATGGCACTAGCACTTGGAAATTAAAGGTGATAATTAACCCATTATGGCTTGATTTAGTCGCAACTAAATCGCTTCATAATTCAACCAAACTTGTTACACACCGCAGCCGACACCAACTACACCTTTAAGTGTGGGAAGCAGCATTTTTATCAGGACAAGGTCACCGTAACACTTGATGCTTAAAAAAAAAAAAAAAAAAAAAAAAAAAAAAAGACTGCCCACATTCGACTTTCACCTTAAATTTGCACTAAAACATAGGGTGCAAAGCAAACATGCCATGCAACCATCCTGGTGAGAGGCTGCAGCAGTGCTCCATGAGTGGAGCTTAGAAGAGGAAGGTGGTGGCAGTGGTGTTGGTGGGGGGTGGGTGGGTTGGGGGGGGGGTGAATTTCTTCATAAGAAAGTAGGGAAGAGAAGGAGGGGAGAGGGCAGGGGTGGTGTCCTGGAAGCTAATAGACTAACTGGAGATCTTTCATGTCATGCTTTGAGAGGGAGTGTGGAGCGAGTAAAAACCAGTCATGTAGTGACACATAAAGAGGCTGGTCAACTATAAACTGCAGTTGGGGATCATTATAAAGCTCATAATCATTCAGTTAATCAGTTATGTTTCCAGATGTTTTTTTTTTTTTTTTTTTTTTTTTTTTTTTTTTTTACATCACTTAAGTCTAGGTTTTAATTCCAAGACTAAACAGGTGATTAATTCTAATCCATGTGCAAATTGAGGGAGTAAATTAATATTCGGTGTTACTTGTTAATAGCTTTATTTTCAGTTAGGAGGAACTTAATGTCAGTTAATCTGAATGGCTCACACATCTAAATGCGCGCACGTACACACACACGCGCGCACACACACACTGAGAACTCCACAGCCTGGTGCGCTGTCGGTGTGGATGACAGCTCTTTGCGCACTGATTTCGTGCGTAAAAGTGGAAGAGCAACAATGAAAAATAATAAAAATACGAATAAAAGCTTTTTCCTTTTTCAGTAACTGTCACTTACTTGTCATACTCTGCGTTGTCCTTGTCACAGCGCGCGTCCTTGTGCTTCTGCCAGTCTTTGCCATGCTTGCAGGTGGTGAGCAGCACCACATCCTCGGCGTTGTGGACGTGATATAAGGCATTCCTGGTGTCCGAGCCGATACCGGTCAGGTAGCGCTTCCCCTTGAACACCAGCATGTACTTTCTAAAAGGCGGGATGGAGTTGTACTTGAGGTACCCCCTCTCTCCGCCGGTCCTCGGATGCTCCTTGGAGAAGAGGGGTATGGACACGTCGAAGTTGGGCCTGAAGTTCTCGGTGCTGATGCTGGCTTTGGCCAACATGGCTTGACCGATGTCAAAGCCCAAGTCTTCCGTATAGTCCGGCCACGTCCCCGAGTACAAGTTAAATATGAGGTGGTTCCTGCCGTCGTTCCACAGGGGCAGGTTCTGGACCTTGGTCTTCAGGTTGTGGACGTATTGCGGGGACAGCTGGTCCCGGTCCAGAGTGTCCAGACTCAAGACGAAGAGACACGCCTGTCCGGGGTCTGAGGTGTAAAACCTCGACCCCTCAATGGTGGATAAAATATTCTGATAACTCTCTGAGATCTTCTCCCCCTTCTGCTGCGGGTAAACATAAACTTTGAATCCGTTCTTCTGACACAGAGAGAAATCAAAGCATGAATCCATGCGGCACCGTTTGCCTTTGTAAACACTCGTGTTGACGTCCCTCTTCTGCCTCGGGGATATGTGCAGGTTGTACTCCTCGGTCTCCGTCTGATCCCAGGGCACGAAAGGGTGTAAAGGGTCCGAGAAGTGAGGCCAGGGCTGGTCGGGCCGGTACCCATTTCGGCTGCGGTCATGCCGGCTCCTGCTCGCCGCTGGAAGTTGAACCCCTCCGAGGTAGAAGAGAAGCACTAGACATGCACCGGCTGAGAGCAGGATCAGGTAGCGTTTTTTGGCCTGCATGTGTCCTGGGAACAGGGGCGAGTTGTTTAGGAATAAGAAATGTAAAGTGGCCCGAAGTTAGGCTCTCACCAACCCCGGCTACACCGCTCCATCCTCCGGCAGCCTCCACGGATCCCCAACCCCCCTTCTGCGTATTCGGTTCCCAAATCCAGCAATTGATCCAGTGCATGTGGGCGATTTTAAAAGTAGTGTCCCTTTCTCCCTCTTCTGTAGAGTTTCACCATATCGCGCAGCGCCTACAGCGGGGCTTGGGCGCACCTAAAAAGATCAGTGCTGCCCGGACCCTCTCGGACACAATCATATGCAGCGACTCTCTTCCCCTGCGCTTCTTCTCACCCTCATTCAGGCTGGCTGTGTGTGTGTGTGGGGCTATTCAAATGGAAAACTGTCCGAGAACCGTCTGGGAACTCTCTCCCCCAAAGATGAACAGCGGCAGGGGTCCCCGAGGCTCTCCCAGACGGAAAGGTATACCCCGGTTTGGATGTTAAACTCGGTAACACATTGACCGGGGAGTGTAAAAAAAGAAAGAAAGAAAAAAAAAAAAGCCCGTCGGTGTGGCCGCCGCGCTCTGATCCAAATGCCTCGGGGTGAATTCGTCCTATCCCCCCCCCTCCTCCTCTTTTATCACTCCATGGTCCCGTGTGAAGAGAGGCAAGAAAACGGAGGGGAAGCGTCGTAGCGCAGGGGGCAGCTCAGCGGTGCAACTGTAACCTGACGAATCCCTGCATTTCTCTTCTTATTTATTACAACCTCCACACACACGCTCGCTGATATAAAATAAAAACCTCATCGGCGGGGAGCCACGCAGCGGGCGAAGTTAGCCGGTCGACACGAGGCGAACAAACGCGAACCTCAAGACCGGGTCAATGGCTGAGAAAATGTTCAAAAAGACGGGATTCCTTGAGCCTAGTGTCCAATTACCGAGTGCTCAGTTGTTCCGATTGTTAGTCGGTAACATTCCAATCCCGACACGACGGCAGCTGACGTGACGTCCCACCGATGCGCACCGCCGCCGCTGATTGGTCCGTCTGTGCGAACGGAAGAGGCGGGACTTGAGGGGATGCACCCATTCATAACCGGAGTCCTCCGCATGTGCAAATTATCTAATTGTTAAGCCTGTAGAAGTTGTTTGAAGATGTTGCTGGAGAGTAAAGCACCCTCTACAACAAAAAAAAGAAAAAAAAAAGGAGAATAGATTGACACAGTTGTGTTTTGTGTTCAGGCTGAGTCACACACACACACACACACACACACACACACACACACACACACACACACACACACACACCGTTTGCTCTCATACTATCTGGATTAAACAGTCTACATCTCAGCGGTGGAGGAAGTACCTGAGATTTCCTTTGCTTAAGTAAAAGTATCACAAAGAGAAAATAGGCTACTAGTGAAAGTCCTGCATTCAGATTCTTGTTTGGGTGAGACAGCAAAATGTGGTGACAGTATCAAAAGTTAAAATACTCATTACACAAAATGTTACAGCCTAGTGTATTTATCATATTGGAACAAACAGACTCCTCGACATTAAAGCAGAATTTAAATGTTGTCAAGGTAAAGTGAAGTTTACATACAACTTTTTATACCGCTCAGTAGTTCAACCTCTAACAAACTCATCATCAGCTTTACTTAGAACATCTTAATTCAAAAATACTCAAGCAAAGTACAATAGGCAACCTGACTTGTACACACTCAGGCTGAGTAGGATATACTGTCAGTACTTGATTAAATGTACTTAGTTACTTTCCACTAATGTAAAATTTTCTCTCTTTACTCTAACTTATATTTTATGGGCATTATTCATGTTTCCATAGTCACTCTTTTGTTTGTTTTTTTGTTTGTTTGTTTGTTTCATTCATTCATTCGTTCTTTCTTTCTTGCTTTCTTTCTTTCTTTCTTTCTTTCGTTCTTTCTTTCTTTCTATCTTATTCAACTCACAGGTTGCATAGAAGCATACCCTCGTACTTTTATTTGTCTATTTTATTTGTTTAATGCATTTAACGGCAGAAAGATCTTGAAGTTGCTTTTTTCTGTAATGTCTGGTGTTTTCAGACCTTATTGTCCCATACTAGTAAACCAAGTTTTTTTCTTCCTTCATATCATATTTTTCCTATTTCTTGCCTTTATTGAACAGCTGTAAAGACAGACAGGAAATGAGTAGCGAGAGAGAGAGAGAGAGGGGAGGGGTGGGGAGGTTTGACATGCAACAAAGGTCCATGGCTGATATCAAAATCAAATCAGGGATGTTGCGGTCCGATGGTGTTTTGCTGTGTCTCAACCACCAGACCACAAGGTCGCCCCATCTGAGTTTTTTTTCCCCCACCAAACATTGTCCCCTCTAATTTGATCCGCAGTCTGGAAACCCAGATTCACTAACCTGCAGTCCTGACAGAGCAAAGACAATCAAAAGCCACTAAAGTAAGATAAGCCCTGTGTGATTTGCATGTAACATGTTGAAATGTTTATATCGCCTCCAGGACTCAGCATCTGTTCAAATGATTTCATCGTCCATTTGTACCAAAAACAAACACAGTGAAATAGTCAGGATATGAAGGTCTTCAATGAGAATAAGTTGTTGGAAGTCAACTTCCAGCTAAAATGTTCCTGTATCCACTAACAAACCAACGTGGCACAGCAGAGGCGACGTGCCTGACAAGGAAATTAATAGCAGAGGAGTGGTTCTCACTGAGTGTCACCATGCCTCATAAGCCCGCATAATCCTCCCCACTGCCATTTGGTGGCACAACACTCAGACTGGGTGAAGAGGCCATCCTAATTTTTTATCGGCCAATTAGCTCAGAAGAGGGGGACTAATTAGCAGGGCTGACTGGGAGACTGGCCAGGATCCTGTGGTTGGCCAGCGCTCATCGTCGGAATATGCTGGTGATGAAGAGGCCTGGGTGCTGTTCCAGAGGGCTGCTCCTGTCTTCGTGTTGTTGTCCTGCTCGATCCAATGTTAACCAATCCGTATAGCAAAGTGACGTGGGCTGAGTAAAGGAAACATGCAAATCCCGAATCGTCCGACTGTGACTATGTCGTGGCATGTTGTGCTGCCGTAACAGGTTCTCGTAGCCTTATATTTACACAGAGCTTCTTCTCACACAAATCTAAACTCTGCACTCTTATAGAAAAGTCACACAACTGGCACACTTGGCAACACTGCCTCTCTTTTGAGAGCCTTGCTTTTGTTTATGCCCGAGGGACTTTTCTCTTAATTGCTTGCAACTCTAACAGGAATAATGTCGGGTTCCTTAATGACACTTGAAACTGAGATTGTGTTAACCGGAGAAGATGGTGTACTCTGAATAGACTTGTTCTCTTGAAAAGTGCTTGCGTCTCCCTTAATGTATTGCAGGTTGTTCACATCATTAAACATTTCTCTTAATTGAAGGTGAGAAGGAGAGACGCAGTAGCTTGAGCGCAGGCTGCAGTGTTCGCCGCTGCGCCATCAAAAGGCGCCGCATACCCCGAGTTTTACGGCGCTGTATCCCGACTGTTTTGGAACATTTTGTAGCTGTGTGGTCTCTGCATCACAGTGGTGAGGACTGGGAGTCATTCCAGCGAGCTTTGCCTCACTCCACTCCTTCATCCTTCCTTGTGTACACTTCTAATGTTTCCACCCCAGAAAAATTCCCCTCTTCAATCACGCTCTGGTCTCTCCCCTTCAGAGGGCTGTAGCAGGTCAGGGATATGAGAAGATGAGTAAACCTGGCCGGCTGTGAAACCTTAAAAGCTGGACTAAGCAAAATTATAAAGTAAAACACCTCCTTTTTTTTTAATCTGCCAAAACCAAACAGTGGGTTTGAATTAGAGAAGAGCAGCCGTACGCTGTAGATTCTCCCATTCTGCCCAAATGAAATGATGCTGTCAGCATGTAGGAGCAGGAAATTGCTCCACTAATGGAGGAAGAAAAATACAGGAAGTGGCAAATTCTACATACAGGGGAGGGGGGGACTCTGTCCAAGAGCAACACTCACAAGTGTTAGATCATTAGTTCCTTTTGATATGAAACCACACACTGGCTGGGATGGAACACACCATGTTGAAGTTCAAAGTTTTTGAGCAAATATCTCCCAGTGCCAATGTGTAAAGAGTTAGCAAGGTGATGTAAATCAGTGTCTTACTTTGTTGTAGCCCTCACTTTGTGCCTTTCATGTGTTACCATTACATTTGAGTCACAGAGCAAAGCTGCACCTCTTTTCTCTGTATCAAATAAAATTAAACATTTTCTGAAACATTTCCTTCCAATGTTTTATCTTTTCATACAAATGAATCCACTTTTGCATATTTTGTTTGTGCAAGGACATGTGTCATTTCTAACTACCTGAATTAGGAAATACTGTTGCAACTTGAGGAACTGGTTAAAAGTTTTTTCTTTTTTTACAACAAACAAGAACTTTTTTTTTATCCCTATGATTGGAAGAGTCTTTGAGGATTCTCCAAATAACCCTAGAACAGCAGTAAGTTCTGCTAAATGACTTCTGTTTCTCAAAGATCAGCAGGTATTTGTTCTTTGGAAAATCCAATGCTTAGCTCTGTGACTCGAATGTAATGATAATACATGTGAAGCACAATGCACATGTAACACAACCTTCCTACATTTTTACGTGTCACTTGTTTTTGTTTACATCTGTTTTCTGAAGCGGAAATTCTTTTTTTTTTGTTTCTGACCCTTTTGTGAATGCAAGTCAAACATATTCCGTGTCGTGGTTTTCAATGAAGAACAGGCCTTGTTTTGTAGTAGTTTAGGCAGATCGAGTCATTCACGGGAACCACAAAATAAAAAAAGATATTGCTATAAGGCAGTGATCATGAGATATTCAATTTGAATGTTTTCCAAATTAATCAATGGCAACTTCTGAGCAAAACACATCGACCTTGAAGATCATTTGCCATTTGGATATAAATTATAAGAACATATCCAGTATGATATAAAGCAGTGATTTGAATAGGTCTATGTCCTGACTGACTGGAATGAACAGTCAGTTTATGCTCTGACTCTCCTGGTGCTGCGTGTAAAGCACTTGCCCTCAGTGACGGCAGGCAGCCATGATAAAGACTTGCAAATTCAGGCCGTGGTAAACAAATACCCACGGCTGGAAGGTAATCTGTGGGTTGAGGGAGTTTCAGGCAAGAGGAAGACAAAACAGCCTTTGAGAGTCTTCAGGCTGCTGCTGATCAGTCGCTGATAAACTCCCTTCTGGATGATGTAACAAGCTGGGCTCCTGCAATGACAAAGGGCATGTGTGTGTGTGTGTGTGTGTGTGTGTGTGTGTGTGTGTGTGTGTGTGTGTATGTGTGTGTGTGTGTATAAGCATTCATGCCCAAAAAATACTGTATCTCTGGGGTTGCAGTGTGTGTTTGCATTCATGTACCCGGCTTGCGCATGCACATGAGACTATATTTTGTTGTGTGTGTGTGTGTGTGTGTGTGTGTGTGTGTGTGTGTGTGTGTGTGGACAGGGTGTGAATAACGAATCTGAAATCCAGCTGAGTTTACTTTTTAAAGGCTCGTGAAGTAGCTCCTAAAACCTGAGAATAGAGTTCCACTGATGTAGTGTGTAATCTTGTCTACATGGTCTCACAGGGAGTGTGCTCTTCTTTCCCAACAACGCTGCTTGTATTTGCAAGATTCAGAAAATAACACAGAGCTTTTCAAGTATTCATGTCCAATCTTTTGTCTTGTCACCTGTGCCGCTATTTCCCCGGTGCTTATTCCTGCAAAAAAATTTAAGGAGGGTGAAAAGTTGAGAGAGATAGAAAACATGAACATACTGTAATGAAAACTCGAGGCAAACAATTCATTCCATCCAGTCGTCTCCTCTCATTGCTGACAGCAGCAAACAGTGCAGTGACAAACAGGCCGGAAATTTAGCTAAAAGAGCATTGTGACTGATGTAGCCGTGGCAAGTGAGTGGGAGTCAATCTGGACTTGGACTTTCTGTTCTCAGACTGCCAGCCTCATGGATTGCTTCGGGCTACTGAATGCTAAATGGTGTAGCCTTGGCTATCCTTTCAAAGTGCTGCTCACTCCGTGTGTGGGATGCCTAGTGATCTCCCATTCTTTATTTATTTAAAGTGACCTTTCGACTCCCGAGCTGAGATTGCTTTGGGCAAACTGAGCTGGGTTTAAATGTTCGGGGGTGTGGGAGGGAGGCCATCATTTGTTGCCAGGGCCCTGAGCGAACTGCGCTGAAACTCTAGAATTTTAACCCCAGAATACTTCTGGGAAGTGCCGGCTGGCAGGCAGCATCAAATGAAGCGTTTCAGGTTAGATGTGGTGATAGGCTTTTGTCCTCATTAAAACAGAAATCCCTGCCACTTCTTTCTCATTTGTATTCCGCCGCAATTCATTCAGGGTGGATTTTGATTTGGGGGATTTGGATGGTATGAGGCCACTGAAGCCAGGAGGAAAAAAGAATGCATCTTGTAGTTTCTTCTTACGCAAAGCCCTGAAAGAGCAACTTTACATATACAGTACTTTGTCCTTACTTACTTTTCAACTTTGTGGCTGAAGACAAAGCCTCCGTCTTGGCTGAATGGAATTAAAGTATTCCTGCTTATGAAAAGGTCTAAAGCTCGTCCTATTAAACACCTCTTCTTAAGCACACTTGCGGCTGAATGTGCCAATCACTTGAAACATCGGCCCCACTTCAGGGAGCTGAAACATAATGAGTGTCAGTATCATTAAATCTACCGCACTGATATTAAATCAGTATCATTTAAAGGAGCTCATTCTGATATCATTACTTCAGAAAGTGCTGATGCAGCTGTGGGACCTGCTGGCTACAGTACAGTAGGATTTTGCATCCATTCAGAGGTTCTTTAATTCCCGCAGGGACTATATTGCACAGTAATCCACTTAATTTACAATTACCCATGCAAGCCACTCATATGGAATGATTAATGGACTCAAGTAATTCCACTGATGGAGCTGGTGAGTGAGGAAACCAGAACATATACACCATAAATGGTCTGTTTTCTAAGCTTCCGTCTTCATATGTTGTCATACATACATGAACTGCTCTCATTTTAGAGGCTCAACCATGCACACACACACACACACACACACACACACACATTTATACATAAATATATATGCCACACATACTCTATGCATCTCCTCTGTACATACTGTATGAGCCTCCTCCCTGTCTTTGAGGAGATGCAGGGTAAAGCCTGGCTGTGCAGGGTGAATGTTAATGTTTTAACTCCCCTGCCAAAGATCAGAGCAGTGCCTGCTCTCGTCAGCCCTTTGAACTCTAACCCAGATTTCGCTGTACCAACCTCTGCCTTCCCTATGTTTGTGCTGTTGGCTGCTGTTGGGTTCTTGGGAGGAGTTATTGGCACAAGTGTTGTGAGATAGTTGGACACCAGTGGTCCTGTTTTTGTACCTGTGACCACAGCTACAGATGCCAGTGGCCCTGCGAGGCTGCACATAGGCACGGCAGGGCTTAGAGCTAACGTCAACATGCTGATGTGTTCGTAAGGAGAATGCTAACATGTTGATGTTTCATGGGTATGCTAACATTTGCTAGTTAGCGTTAAACATTAGTCCATCTGATTTGAATTCCTAATTCAGCCCAAGGTGGACATCTGTCTTGGTCCACACTGAGCCCAAATATTGACTAATAATTAAATTATAACATAAAGGATTAGGATAAATATCCTTATGAAAACTGGTGTTAATGTGTAAATTATTCCACATACTACATACATAACCTTGAATTACACATGTGCATGCATGCAGTGCATGTGTAATGCATGCAATTATAACTGTAATAATCACACTCAGAGAATCACCAAAGTTACACTTAGTCCTAAAACTACAAATCCATGGATCACAACTGTCTGCACAAAACTTCATTGTAATCCATCCAGTACTTGTTGAGATATTTCAGCCAAAGCAGTGGAACGACAGACTGACATAGTGTGACTAAAAACTTTTTAATTTCGTCTTTGTGATTCCTTTTTTCCTTCTCTTCCATACTTTGTTTTTCCATATTGCAGTTTTCAGATTGAGGCAAATCAATCTTTGAATCTCACCCGCCATCTCGCTGTGTGAATATGGCTCCCGTCTCTGATTTGACTCTCTTGCTCTTACATTTTTCTCACTTTCCTTTCCCTCACACATTTGATTGGTTCTTATTTTGGTCTCTAGTCAAAGATAGGCAAATCAGTCTCCCTCTTTCACTTTTTAATCACTGTCTTTTGCTCTTTTTCTTGTTCCCTCTTTCTCTCTGACTTACCCTCTCTGACCCTTTGACTCAGTCAATTGCACTCCCTATACCTTTCCCCTTTCTCTGCTTTGATTCACACATTTTAATTGCTCATTTCCCCATCTCTGGAATTAATGAAATCTTTACTCATACAAGGATTTATTGAGATTTAGGAAGGACAGAGAGGAATACGGAGAAGGAAGGAGAAAATGAAACAATATATTTTGGTTTTTGCTGAGAACAACAGATGTTGATAGCAATGATTACCCCATAGCCAAATAGCTCAATCACTCCCTTCTAACAGGGAATAAATCACAGAAATCACCTTCAACAAAAGCAAATGAGAAACACATTTTTCTCCCTCTGTTCTGAGTAACATTTGCTGTCCAAAGCCTGTGAGAGAGATGCTGTGAAGGAAACACAGCAGATCAAAGCCTTTTCCCTCGCCCTTTCTCACAGCAGTCCTTACGCAGGGAACGACAGATGTGGGTGATGAGTTGACGGCAGAGAAAGCGATGCAGGAAAAAAAGGTTAGAATGACATGTGAGGACATGTTATGACTGCTGCCTTGACTTGACAGTGCAGGGTTAATTATGGATGGCCTCCTCTGTTGGCAGGGCTCAACGCTAAGTCGCAGTGACGACTAAGGCCCGGCTGCCTTCTGGCTATGTGCATTAGGTCCTCTTATGTTTTATTACTGCTGGAGGTTGCGTTGGGGTGCTGGAGTTCCACTTAGGATTTGAAACAAGCTTTCTGACATTAGGAGTTAACAACAGTTTCTGCTGATGTTTTATGGCTGACCCATTTTACTCATGGGTTATTAGCGAAACACACCCTCCGAGGACAATCATCTCTGTGATGATAAGGATTGGACAGACTGGAGCTAGCTGTTTCTCACCTTTATGCTAAGCTAGGGTAAACACTTCATGCCTGTACAAAGACCCTACTGGGCAGACGGAAAAAATGTTGTTTGTCTAGAAATGTAACTTCCCCCAAAATCACAAATTGTAGTTTTTACATTTTTGGTTTTGTTCATCGAAGTTTTATGTCACAGAATGTGGTTTCTTGGTGGGAGCGGGTGGTGGTGATTGATGCTTGATAAGAGCTTCAGCCTTCACTGCTTTTACAAGACAAGAGGTTATAATATGCCCTCTGAGCAGCTATGTCTACAGGACAGATTGGAGGCTACAGTGAGTCGCTATCGGAAAGTGACAAAATGGGCCAGGGCTAGAAGGTTAGCGTGCTAACACCAGTGGAAGAAAAGATGTGATAGAGACAACAGTTAACATTAACATTGCTTTCCACCGACGGCTTTTGGTGAGTAAAGGATTGAAGTTTGATGATGAACCTTTCTTTTATACTAGTTAAGTACACCTGTTAATGCTAACAGTGGGTATGTAGCAATAGCAAAACTTACAATTAGCTCTGTTAAACAAACCAGATACACTATGTTAATAAGTTAGATTTAAGGGTTCTGGTAAGCTCATTTTTAAAACTTGGGACAAAGCCAGGTTATCTGATCCCCCCTGTTGTTGTCAGTAGCCTGTTGTGCAAACGGATGAACAGGTGAAATGCCAAATAGCAGCTCACTTCATAGTCGAAGTGGAATCAAATGTTTTGTATACAGATTTACTGTTATTTTGCAGGGATGTAGCAATAATGTTTAGTTTCTTGTGATGTTTTGGACAACTGAGTATGTACACTTGAAGCTAATGTTGTTAGCTTCAACTGTATGCCTGCACACATAGGCTAAATTCTTGAGAAAGTCACACAGGCATTGAGTCTTCTGATGATGGAGAGCTGGATGAATGAAAACCCTCTTACTGCTAATTATTTTCTCTGTTTTTACCCAGCCCACACTATATACATGCACACATACACACTGTTAAGTCAAGCACTAAATTAAATTTCACAAAGTTGGTCAAAGAAAAAGCTAATTTCCTTCCTGTGCTTTATGTCATACCTCTCTACAATTCATTTTGCTGCAATAAGTTCAATCAATCAAGGATGACAAGCTGACACTGCTGGCACACAAGTTGAGTCGCATCGATTTGTTAAAAGATGTCAGGCTTCTGTGGCTGGTAAATGTGCCGCTGAAGGAGCTGTTGTGTTCTCACATCGTCGCTAAGGCACTGCAGATTCATACACATTTCATTGCCCTGATGCCATAATTAGCTTGGTCAGGCAAACAAGCACTTTGAAGTGGTTCTACTCGAGTGTATCTGTTCAAGAGACCTTGTTTTTTTTTTGTTTTGTTTTTTTCTGAGAGGTATGGACTGGAATAAAGTGATGTCAGCACGAAACAAAAGCTTGAAACATTTAGTCGATTTACTGTCCTGACCTGGCAAGGAGACAGTTACTTAAGCCAGAAAAGCGCTGGATACATCTCTATTGTCTACAGGCTGGGAAGTTATTTTCCTGCTGCATATATGTTTGGGGAGATGGGGGGCAGTTTTTGCTTTGTCATGGGGAATGCGATGATTCATGCTAAAAGAAGCCAAACATCTGGCCTCATTAATCATTTCTTTTCAAGTCTGGGTTTTCAGGGAATACTTTTCCCTTTTCATCACATTCTCTCTCTCTCTCTCTCTCTCTCTCTCTCTCTCTCTCTCTCTCTCTCTGTCTCTCTCTCTCCCCCCATCTGTACTGCTTGTCATCTGTTGACATTCTGGCATGCCTCATCACCCATATCACTCCTCCCTCCTCATTTGCTCCCTAATTTGTTTAGATGGCAGAAGAAAGAGAGGGATGAGAAAGAAAGCGACTAAGGTGTGGAGGGAGAAAATAAGGGAGAGTGTGGGAAGGGAAGAAGGACTGGAGAGTTGTAAATCAAGTTTGCTGAAATCAGCTCGCATGCCGTTAAACAGTTAGGGAGTTCCTCATTACTCACTGAGCTCTGAGTGAATGCGGTGACACATCCACATTAATGCCACATGCTACATTGCCTAGGGCTAAACAACATGGTGATAAGAACAACATTTTCCATTCATTCCCCCCCAAACACACACACACACACAGACACACACACACACACACACACACACACACACACACACACACACACACACACACACACACACACACCACCCGTCAAACATTTACGAGGTTCGGAAAATTGCTGCTTTCCTACAAAGCTCCCATGACCGCTGTCATGTCAACTGAGATGTTTGTTACTCTTTATTATATTTTATGGCTCAACTGGTAATCCTAAGGGACATGTTGCTCATAATGCTGACAGAGAGAGATTTACTGTGTATGATATTAGCAATATTAAAATATCAGACTGTGGATCGCGTCTAAGACATAAAGCAGGGTGAAGGAACAGATCAAAACATGCCCTGGATCAGATTATGCCACAGGTTTTGGAACATGAAAGGTAAACTATAAAACTTATCCAGCTCTGTTCTACTTGTTTGACTGGAACTATCCTCCCGAGGAAAACAACGTCATCAATCAGCTTTCGCAAGCGCCCCAAAATGACACGTTTGTGACATAATAGTAGCAAATACCTTACGATGAAGGTCCCCTAACCTTAACGAGGTGGTCATCTTAAACCCAAAGCATCATGCTTTCTTATTCCTTACTTTAAAATCCTAATTCTTCCTAAATCTAAGCAAGACATAAACAAATTATATCGTCCTGTTGATGTTAGATCAAATTACCTATACAGCTTTTTAATTTGGAGGATTTGATGTTTTACTGAAAGAAGGAGTGGCAGAACAACACATGAAAACATGTTTTAAGTCATATGTGAAAGCAAATTCTTGACCTTTGGAACAGTAGTTCAGAGTTACAGTATGTCTACTGTGCTGTAAAACAAAACAAAAACAACTTTGTCCTATCTTGTCCTTGTTATATTAGTTGCACAACAACATGGAGCCAGTGAAACCAGTTCCAAAGAAACAAATTGGTCTGTGCCAAATGTACAGTGCAGCGTGCCCAGAAAGTCCCAGTTTTTCAGTCTGGCATTATTTGGTGATTTTCTATAAAAAAGGGGAACAGCAGCTGGAAATAAGAGCTGGTGGATGTTCACCAAGACGTATATGCTATACACAGCAAAACTGGAGACTCACGGTGCCATCAGAACAAAGTCATCACATCTATGATGAAGTCTGAGCACAGAAAAAAATTACAAAGCCGGTCAATATATCAGGATTGTCCTTCAAAATCCCAATTCATAAAGTAATACAGTTTGAGAATGTAGTTTGGACACTCCATCCTGCAGCTGGTTTATGACTCGAAAAAGCCCTTAAACCACAGTCTTCTTTGAGATGTTTGCCAGATGGCAGGTAGATCTGTAATAGCATGAGCATCCATCTACAGGAAGTCACAGACCCGATGACTGTACAAAAGCCGGAGAATATGCACAAGGTCATTTTACAAAACACGGTGTAAAGAATAACATGTTCGTCCTTTGTATTCATTGTTGAAGGTAAGGTGTTTCAGATAATTCCAAAATGGTTAAGACAGATAATGTTCCCTCATGATGCACCAATCTTCTTATAAAACTGCTTAGCAATGTTTGAGAAAACATTATCACCACCACATTTAGTGGCTATTCTGGGGCTTTCAAACATCTCACATGGTCTTCATTGATGCATTCTTCCTAGATGTCGCAGCACTTGTGCAAGGCCTTCAATTTATCAATAAATCAATTTCTATGGAGCAAAATTCGAAATGTGAAATCTTATGTAATCCTCAAAATGCTCAACTGCTTCCTTTGTAAGTTGTAGTCCATTATCCACTAGACACAGCTCAAGACTTTGATTACAACAATTCATACTGGCCTGTGAATGTTCAAAGGAAAAAGCAAAGCTGATTAGATACTTTATATTCACATACTGTAAGATATTGCTATCATTTGTTTTCACATTTGACAAAGCCATATGTTTGACAAAAAAAAAAAAAAACCTGTCTGGAAGTTAAAGAAGAGTGCATGGGTTATTTTCAGACGCAATCACTGATGCATGTGAAGATGATACAGTCAGTCTGCTGTGTGATGTCGTGGAGGAAAGAGGGGGACTCTTTCTGTTTTCTATTGTATGACAAATTCAGAAGTCTGCTTTAAAAAAAAACGGTCTATATTTTGTTTATTTGTTTTGGTTATACAAAGCTTTCAGAGAAGGTAGATTCTACACTTTAAAATAAAAAGGCTGAGCAAAATGGCCTCACTGCAGTAAAATTAAATCAAAGCAGAGAGGCATAAACAAACATACAAACACATATTCACACTTTAAGGCACAAACTCGCACAAGGACAAGGAGTCATCCAATTAATTGAATTTAATGCAATGTGCTGAACAATAGCGTACATCACAGACAAAATGCACACGTTGAAGCCATTAGCACTTACATAACTGTGGCGTGTTTGCCAAATAGGCCAAGTTGAAACAAACCCTGTTTGATGCCGCAGTGCAGTGCATCAACTTCTATTCAAAGGCGTTACAAACCACATGTACATGACAATGAGAGATATCATCAAGCGTTCACGCGCTAACGGCCCCTGCACTTGAAATGATGAATTATGAGTTTGTACACTTAGATCTGTAGCTTGTCTCTTTGATCAAAACAGCAATTGAGCAGTCATTCTGAAACTGTGTTGAACTGGGTTCATCAGTGTGACTGAAAACAAGTCTTCAAATCAAAGAAGACGAGGCCTTAACATGTAACACAGTGTGTTGGTAGGATAGTAGATGTGTTTGTTTCTACTATAAATGACTGATCACCTGCTTTGAATGTGCAAAACCCCTCCTGTTAACAACGTTTGACCAATCATAGCTTAGCAACTATAACTAGGCACCTGTCAGGCATTGGATTTGTCCACATGTTGGAGTTGTATGGATGGTGCTGTTGCAGGAGATAGATGGCATTTACAGAGCTTGGAGGATAGCTTCTTTCTCTTTTAGCTTTTCCAAAACCAAAAACACAAGAGCTAATGTGTCAGGGGTGGATTAAACAGTGTGTTTATCTGTTCTAGAAAAAGCTGCAATCACTAGCATGTCTGACTAACTAGTTTTCTCCCCACACTAGTAACCTGTAGTAACCTAATATTACTTCGACGGCCAAAGAGCACATAATCAGCGCTCGCTAAGTAATTCCATTTAGTAGAATTAAAGTTCTCATCAATAAATTAAAAGTCCAGTTCCTGACTAAGATTATTTCCCAATTGTGTAGGCGCTGCTTGGATGTTATATAGGGTGTAAAGTAATGTTAGCAGCTCTTTTTAGCTCTTTATTTCCATTGCTTCTACAGGGATCATAAACTGCTTCAGGCAGATGCGGATGCTTTTGACCTGGGGCATGTTTTAGCCTCAGTATCTTAGTATGATGTCATATGTGTAGCCATTGTCAAACATCAGAAAATCAGCCACAGGCTGCATTTTCAACCAACTCACGGAGTTCATGTTAGATGATAAAATCAGAAAAAGAAGAGGTAGAGAGCAGGGGCGAATATAAGGAAAACTACATGGAAAAGTTGAAATCACAGATTTTTCTTGGCTGAAGAGCTCTTCCTCCCTAACTGCCTCCGCTACCAATTCAACAGCCGCTGATAAGAGATGACTTGGGTCAGTGGTGCTAGACACACTCACAGAAAGTACCCTCAAGAAGCCCAAGAATGGCCCAACGTCTGTGTATGAGACGTGTATCAGAGCCCAGAGAAACACAGACACGCAGATAATTCACTCTTAAACCAATTTCCTGTGAATCTCCGCCAATATCAGCTCTGCTAAGACTAAACATCCTGATTTGCAACCTCCAGCTGTTTCTTCCTCTGTGGCAGAATAAAGAGGGGTGTGTACGTGTGTGGGGGGTGTTCCCACTGTGAATCACCCTGCCAAGGTCCGCCATAAACCTCTATGAAATTGGGCCTCATCCAAACCTGAACTTTTGGTGTTGCCTTTTATCAAAATGCCAAATGAAAACAGAGGGGAGACCAGGGCGAGTGAGAAAAAACCAACAGACACCAACAGCGGGAGAAAGAGCAGCAGTGAAGTTGGGGAGAATTTATCTTCCACCAGTCCGGTCTGAACATCTGGGCTGAGATCAGTGTACACAGATGAACAGATGACACAGGTGAGGTGAGAGAGAGACTCTTGAACAGGTTATCTGACTCTGAGGTCATGAGAGGAGTAAACAAAACTCGATTAATAGAGCTGAGTATCCTGTCAGTATACAGTATCTCTAACACATCAAACCATTTCTCTGACATATTCTGTGTGGTCTGGGGTGTGTTTGGTCTGCATATACTCCACAAATGTCACATTGAGGAAAGATTGTTCACAGTAACGTCTGTGGATAACTCTCAGGGTTTTCATGGGCCGTAGGCATTTTGTTTTCAGGTCGTCCATCGTCCGTCTGTACGTAGATCAGTCCGTCCCCTTCTCATAAACATGACAGCTCAGTAACACCCTGAGGGAATTTGTTTAAATTCAGCACAAATGTTGACTTGGACTCAAGGATGAACTGACTAGATTTTAGTGATCAAAAGTTGAAGGCCAAAACATGGAGACCTCAAAAAACACAACGTTTTTGCCTTGTGAACTCGGTATCTCAGTAATGCTTTGAGGGACTTTCTTCCAACTTGATACAAACGTTTACTTGGACTCATGGATGAACTGAGCAGATTTTGGTGGTCAAAGGTCAAAGTTCAAGATCACTCTGACCTCACAAAACCCGTTTTTGGCCATAACTCACAAATTAATACAGTAATTATGACACAATTGAACTCAAACTCAAACTACAAGGAAAAAATGAAGTGATCATATTTTATATCCAAATGGCCAAAGGTCAACTTCACTGTGACAACGTAATGTCCCGCAAAAACACCTCTGGCTATTATTCAATGCTGTAACTGCAACTCGGCTGGTTGGAGGAGGCATACAATTGCGAGGCGCTAATTCTAGTTTTTCCTGGAATTAGATCATGCTGTTGATATTTATCTCATAACCCGGGCAAATAAAATCCAAAATATCTCCATAGCTAGATACCACCAGTTGAGGAAGACAATACAAATTGCGTGAACTGACCCTTGAAAGTGCTCAGTAAATGAATCTACATGATAAATGATAAGCGCCAACATCCCTTTACTAATCCCCCAGAGGGGAATTTTGGTTTAGTTGTCCATGTGCAATCTCAGGTCACAGCACATTACATATGAAAGACATACATACTGCCACAACAGTAGTAACACTTACACACACACAAACAAACATACACATACACACACACACACACACACACACAAACAAACATACACATACACATACACGTACACGTACACATACACATATTTCAAGAAGACATTAGTGTTGCTCAGGAGCCCACCTAGCCACTAAATAAAAAAAGAGATCAATTAATAAATAAAAGGCTGATTATAAATGATGCATATGAAAGCAAGACCAATAAAGCAGGCAGCGTGGAGTGAAACGCAATAAGTTTACAACTGTGAGAAGAATACACATGGAATGAAACCGAATTAATTATATGAAAAACACGACCCATATCTCAGGAGAAAAGTAGTAGTATCACATGTCATTACTACTACTACTACTACTACTACTAGTAGTACTACTACTGATACTACAGCTATTACTAAAAAGACCAATGAGTGGGTGGCCTTCTAACTGAAGTATGGTTTGAATTCTCCTCCTGCTTCTTTCTTCCAAAACCTTTTCTCATAGATCAGGAGTCAGAGCTATTAGAGGACCAGCCTTTTTAAAAAACTTGTTAATCCTGTTCCTATCATTGGCACTAATGCCATTACCCCAACGTACAACAGCATGAAGACAAGCCATGCAAACTGTTAATTGTAAAAGTTCTGTTCCTATGAAGAGGAGAGACATGTCCAAGCCAAGAAAACATGTTTGCAAGAAGGAAAAAATAAAAATAAAACAAGATGTTAGGGGTGTTAGGAGGAGGTTAGGAGGAGAGTTTAAACACAGGAGGACTGGGTTTGGTTTTCAAGAAGTGTGTAGAGAGTAGATTGTGCGGAGACAGAGGACTGAGTGGGTCAATGTTTGCCTGTTTGACAGACAAGAAGATGAGCAAAGGTGAGAGAAATAGAAGAGGTAGAGAGCATTTTGGGGACAGCTGGTTTGTGCTGGGTAAACAGACAAATTATGAGAGAACCCTCTAAGTGGAAAGGCCTTTTCTTAAAAAGATTCTCTGTGCATTCAATTCTGTGTGTGTGTGTGTGTGTGTCTCTGCTTATCTACCTTTAATAGTAAACATGTAGTAACTTTGTCTGCAGTACATTTGCCAGTACAAATGTACTGGCAAATGTACTGCCCCCCTTCCTCGCCTCGCTCTGCTCTGAGTTCGAGCTTGCCTGAACAGCTAGGCTGTATTTCTGTAATACATTCCATCTACCGACAGCCCTGAAAAGTCACATTTCAAGGAAACTTCCAAACTGATTAAACCTTGACAAATTGTCAAATTTGAGGCAACGTGATGAGGACATGGCTTTAACCCAAACCCAAAATCCTGTCAGTTCATGCGGCAGATTCAAATTAAGGTTATTAGGGTTGTTACACATCTCGTAGCACACGCCCCAGTGTCAGGGAATCCAAGTGTGTAAAATTTGGGACAAATTCTTTTGCCTCCTCCGAGAGTAAATTGGAAGGTGTGTGAAGTGAGGTATCTGCAGGTGAAGGAGGAGAAATCAGGGTTACTGGCTCCCATTGTAAAATCCCACTTTTCACAACTGCATACAGGTATAGAAAGAACTAGAGAGGAAGAGAAGGTGAGGAACAGAAAGAAGAAGAAATGAATCATTGTTTGAAAGTTCATAGTGTGTGAGTGTGTATGCCTAAGGCAGGATTCCACTGGGGGAAATGAATTTGAGACTGTACTTGCGCTAAATGAGGAAAAACAAACAAACATATTACAGCTGACTGATGGTGGACTAATAAAGTGGAGGGCTGCACTGAAAGGAACAACTTAGTGAGTATTTGTAGCAGTTTAACAACCCTTTACTCTAAATTACACTCAGTGTCATCCATGGGAAAACAAATAAAAAGCTTATTAAGGTAAAATTGGGAAAATGAAATGTAAACTGAGCTAAAATTATCCAGTAATGGGGTCAATGTCCGGTATAATTAACAACATTTTTTCCTGCTAGGGTTAAATAACATGGATTTCAGTTTAAAACAGCAGTGTACTCATCATCATGCCATTATTTCTGCCAAAACCAAATTCCACTTCAGCAGCTGGGACATTCAAAATGCAAAATACAGTCGATAAGGCGTTTTCATGAAGCCAGTAACGTTTAAATAGCAGATAATGGACTTTTTTAACAGCCACATTTTGATAGAGATTGTTTATATCTGACATTGCTTGTTCTCAACCTAAGTAACCCTAATAAAGACACAGTTTGTAATCTAAATGTGTACGAGCAGTTTCCAAAGACAACCATGTCACAAACTGAGGCTCATAACCTTTATAGCCATGAATTGTTAATGTGGACCCCAGTTACACTGGTTTTCAGTTTAAGTTCTAATTATTTACAATGTTCTCCATCTTATTTTAGCATATGAGAATGCTAACATTTATTAATTAGCGCAAAAGTGCAGCAGAGGCTGACTGAGGTTTGATTAGTTCTGCAGGTATTTGGTCATAAACCAAACTACTTTATAAATTAAGACTTTGACTTGATAATGGTGTTAGTTGACAAGTTAGAATATCAGCAAAGTTATTACACTTCATCCTGTGGGGAAGATGAAAGTCTAATGGCAACCTATCTAATTGTTGTTGTCATTCAGTGTCATAGCATTAGGAGAAGTCAGGGGATCACAAAGGTCAATAAGATTCATCCTCTGGAGACCATGAATGCCTGCACCAAAATTTGTGCCAATCCATTTTGTGGAAGTTGAAAATTTTTACAGATTAAAAGAAAACTTTGACCTGCTGGTCATGCTACATGAACAGTTCTGAAAGTCACTGGGGTTCAACCTCTGGGCACCATTAATGTCTGTGTTGATGGAAATCCACCCTGAAGTTGTTTGGATATTTCCCTCAATAAAACAGTATCAATATCAGCACACTTAAACCTCTGGGGAACAAAAATTCCTGCACTGTTGAGTTATTTCAGTCTGGCGACATTGTTAACCCCCGGAGCCATGCTGCTTGCATGGTTAAAAAAGACTAAATACTGGGAAGCAAATCTCACATCTTTCCAGTTAAAAGAGAAAAAGAGTCTAATTTCTCCATTTCTGGTGCAAATAAATATTTTTGACCTGGTCTGGTGCCAGATGCAACATCATCACTCCATGGTGTCTCACAGTAAGTAAACTAAAAGTAAACTTCTACATATTTTGGGTACATCAAGGTTTTGCCACCTAATAGTTAAGCAGGTACAATCTGACCTACATGCAGTAAATAGAGCGGTTCTTTGTATCAGCAATTAATCAAAGTGAGTGCTAACAAAGTGCTGCAGTCCCAGGTAGGTAGATAAGGGAGGGCACAAGCAGTTATGATAGGTGGTGTATGCATCATACCAGCTTTGTATTCCCACTGAGGATTTCTGTGTCTGCGAAGGGTGGGAGGGCCCTCACCTTTCTCTGTGCATTACAGCTCAATGGAAACATAAAGAGGCTGGTTCATAAATAATGCTGCATCTCTAACTGCCTGTCTGTCTGTCTGTCTGTCTTGATATGGTATCAATAAGCCACTCAATCGACTACACCTGTCTGTCAACCAGCTGACCCACCTGGCTCGGTCCCTTTTTCCTGGCTCGGTTTAAACAGGATTTACTCTCTTCAGCATTTGAAATAAATTCATTTCACCCATACTGGACTTATGTCACTGCACATTTACTCTGTTCCGGGCTGTTTGTTGTGTTATTGTTTCACTAAGCTGTTTTTTTTTTATTTTTTAGGCTTGATATGCAATGGTGCATTTGCACAAGTGTTGTCACAACGTATGAGGGTTACTCAAAGTGAATGTGTGGGTGGGCGTGTGAAAAATGAATGCCATTTTGAATGCATGAATGCCGTTGAGTGTAAGTATGTATCATCAAGAGGGGAAGGCCTGAAATGTTGATCTAACCTTGTGCCCCAGCTGTTTTCATTCCCTATTCAGTGGAGTTTAATATTGAGGGACTCTGAGCTGTCAAAACATATCAGAGCGATAACGCATATTGTGCTACAATGTGCTTGGTTGCCTGGTGAGTCACATTTTTCTATGCTGAGAGACGTGATGGTGGTAATATCTCTCACACTGGACGGACGGGGAAACGGATCAGAGGTCTGTTCTTATCTAACTGCACACATGGTCACTATTTGTTTCCTCCTCTTTTTTTTCCTGTTGTTTTCCTTTCTCTTTCACCCAGTACAGAAACTGTGAGGCATGTTGCTTCATCGCTAAACTTCAAAAAGTACATCAACAATTTAGCATCACATTAAGAAGATTTTAACGCTTCCCTGTCAAAACCTGGTGGCTACACAACCCACAATGCATCTCGACCACCACTACCTGCGACCAATGTAGCCCCAAGCAGAGATGAGGAGCAGGTTACAGAGATCTAATAAGCTCATTTCTTTATAACCATCAAAATTTTTTTTTTTTCCAAACTCAAGTTGGAAACTAGTTTGTAGTTCCAGCCACCGTTGCCAGTCACATCACTTCTACCCCCCCAGAAGTGTAAACACACTTTGATGTATAAAATGTCAGGTTGTGAAATATTAACACAATGAGCTAACTGCAGAGAAGAAGGTTTCAGTCGTAAATGTAAAGTCAACACTGTATAACTAATGAAAAATGTTCAAATCACAATGGAGTAATAAAGTGGAAAACTAATGTGGATCATGAGGCGGTTCTTTCTGTTTTGAACCGTTGCTTGGTAGTCAGCCGTTACAGAGTACACTGACAAATGAGGCAAGTCGGACAGTCAGCATATAAAAACTCAAAGGTTCCACCTCACCTCTGCGGTTCCCTGATTTACTCCCATTAACCTCCCTCCCTCCTTGAGAGGCTCGCGGCTGCCTTCGACCTCCATGACTTCAGCCTCCCGCTTTCCAAAAGCCATGTCCTCGTTTCTGGCTCCCTGACGCGTGGAACAAGCAACCTGGGAAGCTGGTACCTAAATGGCCCTGTACCTTCCCTTTGTGAGTCTGTGACAATTACTTTGATGATCAAAAGTTTTACATTAAGAGAATAATGTGATTATGGAGTTTTGGTTTTGAGAAAGCTATCATTTGGTGTTAAATGAACAGAAAATGCAAAGCTTTATAGCCATGAAATGCAAGAACATAACATTAAACATTAATCTCTGCCTTTCCTCTTTAAGCATATTTAATAATGAATACATATTCCATCCCTATAATAAGAAAATTGTCCTTTTACCAAAGCGAATTGCAGCATTAATTTCTCCTCTTATCTGTGTACTTATTCCACCACACACTGACAGAAACTCAACAGCTGGTTAAACTCTGGTATGAAAAATTAGGAATACTAGCTGATTAAATTTTTTAATAGACATGAAATGTCTGATTATCATGTAAGAGAAGTGCAAACCACAAAAGCTCCAACTGATCCCACTTGTATTACATTAAAAGATTCGGTATCCACTCATGCAGAACCATGGTTTAATTTTTCTGTGTTTAAACAAACGTTTTAAAAATTCTGACTTTCTACAATATCTGTGCACAAATACAGGATGGTCAAGGTTAGTTAGTTAGTTAGTTATGGTATATATTTAGAACAGCAATAACACTTTTTTGGCGTCTTGGAGACAGCAGAAATATGCTACATTATTACCTTTTAAGTTGATATGGCAGAGTTTTTTAGCATACAGTTTCCTATTTAAACATTCAACAGATACAGAGAAACATAAACATTCATTTGGACTTGTGTCTCTTGCCACCTGGTCCAATATTCACCATCTTTTTGGCTCCGTTTTGGCCTCCACCAGCTCCTGAGGAGGCTATATGGCTAGCAGCTACATGCCTACATCATTTAGCTAGTTGCTAACTGTGTGTGTCTGCTGTCTGCTGTTGGGCCGGTAGTAAAGGCTACAGTTGGTTTCTAGAGCTAAATTTTCTCAGAACGCTCTGCTATCTGCTGCGGCTGCAACGAGTGCACTAAGTGCCGTGAGGGTGAATCAAAACAAAGTCGTGGGACTCAAAACCAAAAAGGTATGCTAAAAGAAAAGCTCTGTAGAGCTGAGGGGAAATGTAGAGGTGGCTGATCACTACAAGTCCCCTACATGCACATTTCACATCATGATTTGATCCATTGTTACTATAGGTGCTTTAAGATTAGCCAACTAAAACACTTTCTTTGTAATTTGGCAGAACTGACCCTTTAAAAGGTGCAGCTCAGCTACAGCTACTTCCTGCCTAATTTAACAATGCACACAACTACTCAGCTTCCACCCTGTGACAGGTTCTGTGACACTACATCCCATGTTTTGCCTTCAGTCCAATCCTGTGTGGCCTCCTGCTGTGTGTGCTTGTGAGTGTGTGTGTGTGTGTGAGTTCTGTCTTGGTTGGCACCCAGGTCCCAGCTGTCGCAGTAGAGAGAATTTGCGCCAAACCGGATACCCACAGGGCCCACTGGAGCCAGAGGCTGCCAGCTGGCCCAACAGTCATTCCCCCCGACCTCTCGATGAGACACACACACAAAGAGACACACACACAATCTCCCCTCTATCTCACACCCAAAAACTCCTCCATTGACCTCTCATACTCGCTTGCCCCCCGTCCTCCTCAATACACACATTTAGACACGCTCAGGGTGGGCACACGCCCAAATCTTGGCATGTCGGAGCTGTAAAGGCGACAGGAGTGTCAACAACATCACACTGCTGCTACATAATCCTCCTCATCCCCCTGAGCAACGCAGAGCAGACACACAGCCTCAATCAATAAATCAGTCCCCTCGCTCGACATGTCTGAAGGAAGAAGAGGCAGGGTGGAGCGTTCAAGTAATTGCTGCTGGGACAGAAAGTGATGTCATCTTTAATTTTGGTGGACTATTTATTATGGTAATGCAAGATCATAATGGCTTAGATTAAGAGGCCGATTTTGAGATAAATGTGAGAGTGTAATGTTCGAGAGAGAATGTAGGCCAACGAGACAATCAAGACACTGAGCTGTGGCGGAGGGATAAGAGCTGAGAGTGACTTTTGTTCCTTGAATTGCTGTTTATTCACTGTTTTGTTGCCATAGATCTTAAACTGCCCATTCATATTGAAACGGTTATTGTTCATCGTTTTTTTCAGCCCACGCATTATGCAAATCTCATCCAAGCCAATCAGCTGCAAAAGCTCCACATTGCTGGTTCTTAGAAATAGAAGAATACTTGTCATCATAGGTTATTGTGCTGGATGGTACTGAGAAAAACTCGATGTGTCTCGCTGTTTGTTTGCTGCGAGTTCATCCTCAGAGGTGTGGACAGGATGTCATCTCCTTTGCTGCTTTGACTGCGAGGAACGGATGCCAGTTTGCGCCAGTGTATGACTGCAAGAGGTCACGGGATTATAACACACACACACACGCACACACACGCACATGCACACACACACACAAATTCAAGTATGCACACATGATGGGAAGACAGATACTCTTGCCTCACCCACACACCAGCGTAAAATCCACAAAAATTAAAAAAGACAGACAAGTGAACACACACACACACACACACACACACACGCATACACACACACACAGAGGTGGTAAAACAAACCCTGTCCCTCGCTGCACTAGTTGTGCTGGAATTTATGGATGTGAGGATAACAACACAAAAACATAAAATACAATTTTAAATGACTGAATACAAACATCTGGTACAAACAATATTTTACAATTCTGTCAATGCATTGATGAGATTACTCAACATTTTCAGGGGAAGTATTCAATGTACCCAAGACTGTCTTGTAGGTTCCTTTTAATAGTGAATTAACATCAGTTGAGTTATGCCTTTTTTTTTTATTGTACACATTTTTCTCATGAGCTGGAGGAAAACTGATGTGGACAATATAGGATGCTTACAAAGTCTTAAAGCGGTAAATGTCAGAGTGTTTTTGCTAACTCACCCAAGTCTACCATCCTAAACAACAAAGTAGGTCATCTGCGACTGCTTTCCGAAAACGGCCCATCTTGTCAGGTGAGTGTTTTTTGATCTGGTGACCCCTGATCAGAAGGACAGCATCATTTGTCAGTGCAAATTCAGATAAATACAAAGAGTCTACAACCCTGCTGTTGACTCTGAGGCGAAGTGGTGCTATAAGCTAAATGCTAACATAAACATACTAACATGCTCAATATGACAATGCTAACATGTTGGTGGTAAAAGTTATTATAGCATGTTTACAAAAAAAAAAAACACAAAGTATAGCTGAGTCTAATGGGAGGTGTTTTCAGGTACCTGCTTATAAACCAAAGTACTGGACAGACTGAAAGTTTGACCTGATAACAGCACTAGATGGAAAGTTAAGTAAAATTCATCCTGTGGAGGACATGAATGTCTGTACCACATTTAATGTAATTTAATGTTTAAGCAACTGATATTTGATCTCTGGTTTCAAAGTCATACACGCCCAAAAATCAAGCTGGATATGCTCCCAGAACGATTTTAGTGCCATAGAAACACAACGCTACCCGCTTCTTAGAGATTCACTGAGAGAGAACAATTATTATCTGCAGGACCACAAGTGTTCACAAGTCAGGGAAATGCAGACACGGGCTGTTTTTTTCGTATTTGAACAAATTAACCAGTTGTGGAGTTTTTCAGGTGAGGTGAGGTTATCTTTTATCTAGTTTTGAAAACATCACAAAATGCTCAGTGACGACAGTCAATGCGATTTTGGCAAAAACACAGAGCCTCCTCCAGCTATGATTGGTTGACGTTCCACACGTAACCTACATTTGATGGCAAGGTAACAACAGGATTTTAAGGCACCACAATCACCTAATCTGACTGAGTGACCATCTCATTTTCTAGACATAAATCTTGTGTAGTCTGATTCCAACATTTAGAGATGCCTGACTCATCAAAACAAACCAAAAAAGAAACAACAGCCTGATGGGTAATCAGATTTTTATGATATTGTGGAGATGATTGCCTTGGAAACTTGGAGATTTTGATCAGAACATCTATGGTTAACCAGAACCCACATACAAAGTTGCACAACAAGGTAGGAGGAGAGTTTCTGTTTGTTCAAACCACCCATCTATTACCTGCAGCTGTCATGAATTTGGCATAAAGATATTGTGAAATGGTCCAATTTTCTTTGAGAATAGCATGCGACTGCAGATCAGAGAAAGGAGGGCACTGAAACTCAATGAATGTCCGAGGCAGTGGATTAAAATTTTCCTCACGTACTGGTTTATGTGGGTTGAGGTTGCTGACCATAAATGTCCCTCTTTTCTATTGATCATCAACCTGTAAGACAAATATGACCCTGACAAACAAACTGCTTCTGTCTCAATAACAATTCTAGTAAAGGAGCAATTTAGGACACTGATGTTAATCATTTACTGGTGGAAATACCCTGACATCAAATAGCTCCTGTCCAGGTGGAGAAAATGGAGAATGGAAAGGCTCTAAATGAATAGTGACTCATACACACAGTGGATGAAAGTGAGGAGGCCATCAAACACGCCTGTACTTTAAACCCCTTAGGATACCAGCACCACCACACGTTTCACTGTCCCAGTTCTGCGCAACAGTGAAAACAAGAATAGACGATTTCTCACCAAAGGCACCATGTTACATCATTTCTTTTGTTCTGTTTTTTTGTTCTTTTTTTTGTTTTTCTCTCTTTTTTTCTACATAGTATCATTCACAGTGAAGCCATCAAGCCAGTCACTCACAGACCCGACAGATCAAGGCCCAGTGGTGTGAAATGTGTCGGCCATTTTGGCTCTGTCAGAGCTGGTGGCACGTCGAGCAACTGCTCATTAGAAGGCAAGTGTGACAGAGCCTCTGTCCCCTCCACCAGACGGGTTCGACTTCCTCACCCAAACAGGAGGGGGAGAGTGGTGAGAGAGAGAGAGAGAGGGAGAGAGAGAGAGAGAGAGAGGTGGAGAGAGAGGCAGATGGCGACTGCGAAAGAAAGAGGAGAGAAAGCAGGAGAGGGAGGAAGGCCGGAGGGAGAGTGAAAGTGAAAAAGAGGTGAGAGGTGGAAGTGAGGAAGAGATACAGTGTGAGAGAGGTGGAGGGAGCGAGGGCTGGAGAGCGAGGGAACATGCCGGCAGATATCATTAGGGTCGGGTGCAGGGCTGTTTAACGAGCAAGCTCACAGCACCCCTCCATCCTCAGTGGCGCCTTCTGGCTGGAGGCCCCCAGGTTCTGGCTCCCCAGTATGAGCTCTGGCCTGTTCCATCAGGGCTGAACGTATGGGGGGAGTAGAGGGTGGAGATTTTTTTTTCTCTCCCCACCTGTGGAGCGCATTTGCACAGACACATGCACCAATGCTTTTAAAAAAAAAAAAAAAAAAAAAACCCAAGAAACATTAACTCAGGATCTCACTCACACACACAAACACACACATACACACACACAGCCTCGAGGAGGAAAGGTTTAGCGTGTGCGCCCCCCCCCCCATCTCCTGTCAGAGGTATAATTGACTCTGCCTGACACATAAACATAGTGGTAATAACCCCGGCTTCCCCTTGATTTTGAACGATGGAGCACACAGCTGTGGAGGTGCTGGGGAAAAGTCACCGGGCAGCGGGCGTCTGAGGGCTTGTAGCATCCCCGCCGTCGCCTGTTCAACTGTGTGACTGCACTGTCGCCATGGGAGGCTGGGCCAGAAGACATTTCCCTGCAGACTTGGAAGGAGAGCCATTTTTTATTTGAATACATCAGTTGAAGGAAGGGGAGACAGATTACAATCACAAGGCTGAGAGGTTACATGAGATAGAGGCAAAAAGAACAGGGAAGAGTGGAGAATTACAGAAGGAATAATAGCTGTGAAGATGAATAAAACACCATGTTAGTGCCTGCACCACAGAAATATATCAAAGATATCAAGCTTTACAAAACTGTGACACTTAGTTTAATTGATTGCTCTGATGTGAATAACGCTGCTTATTATCATTTCACTAGTTCTCAACAAATCACATGAAAAGACTCAAATCAACAAAAATTGATCCTACAAAAAAGTTGTCTTTATTCCTCAGTGTCACAGACCAAAAGAGAATGAATGAAGAGCAGCCACACTGTTTCACATATTCCTCCTTTCTGAATAATTTGAGTCAGTCAAACATACACTGTCCTGCTTCTGCACATACTCATCAGAGCACCAAATTGACAGCTGAAAATACTCCCCAACACACGAGGCTGCTCCTGTTAGAGTGAGGTTGCTAAAAACTACAGCGCCCATCAACTGTTCTCTCGAACGTTGCTAAACCTCTTTTAAAAGTGCATTTTTGTGTAAACTGTAACCTGTAAAAAGCTGTAAACACAACGTTTATATATGGATATATATAAACGTTGTGTTTATGGAAAACATGTAGCAAACAGTTGCCTGGTTGCACATTCAATTTCTGCTCCACTTTTAGTTTTGTTTCCGTCTCCACCAACTTCTGAGAAAAATGTCCTGCTCTTTAGGAGCTAAATGCTCCACCATGTTCTGGCTCTGGGCAGGTAGCGTATGGTGGATTTATCATAGATATTTTGCTCTGAAAAAAAAAACCCCAATGAGGGCGATGAGAGTGAACCAAAACAGTACAGATGCATGTCACAAAACCAAAACAATGAACTGAAAAACACTACAATGCTCCTTAGAGCGGAGACTGTCGTTGTCATTATGAGTGAATCCATTTATGCAGCTTTAAGGTACACATACTACTTGTACCTTGAAGAACTGCTACTTGTATTACTTTAGGAGGAAGCTGAACTAAATGTAAAGGTTTTCAAATGGGACCTTCCCATTTTTTAGCACCAATTATTTCCCCCTCTATGCTGTGGTCGTCCAGTTGGAATAGATTTTGCAGCCCTTTAGTTTGACCTGAAAAAGAACCCTTAAACTGTGAAAGGTTGCCACAGTAAATCTGTGTAACGGAAGTGCGACTTATCCTCTGCAGCGATGACACTGGTCGTGACAAAGCTGGCAAGATAAAACCCCATGAAAAGTGGCTGTTGGTGACGAGAGCATAGCCAGGCAGCGGAGAGCGAGGACCGGGGGAGTTCACGAACGGATGGATGTCAGCTTGATCTATACTCAATCACCGCACCGCGAAGGTTGATAAGAAGGCTTAACCTCCTCGGCCGGTGAAGGAAATCTCCTGATGCCCACTTACATGTGTGCGCAGTTTCGTACGCACACAACAGGCACACTGACGTTTCCACATGTAGAGATAATGATAAACACAGATCAGATGATCCTCGGCAAAATAAGCAACATCAATTGCTTTGAAAGGTTTTCATATCATGTCACATTGACAGGGTCAGTGGGAACAGGATGAAGTGGAGAGAGAGGTTAAGGGTTAAATAGGGGGGGGGGTGAAAACAGCAGAAGGACAAAAAGCAAATAGATAAAAAAAAAAGAAGAATAGAAGAAGAAAAAAAGTTGAATAAAAGTTGAAAAATGTAAGCAAGTGAGTAAAACAAGAGGGGGCTGGGGTGGGTAGAAACCACTAGCTGAAAACAACATGTACTGAGAAGTCAAACAAGATAAGAGGAGAGAGGAGAGGCGAGAGATAAGACACAGGATGAGACAAGGAAAGCATGAAAAAGAGTGTGAAAAAAAACTTTTTTTTTTTTTTGTCAAAGTAGTAAAGCTTTAGCACATTAAACGCCTCCCCCCCCCCACCCCCCTCCATCCTCCCCCCCTTTGACAGTAAAACATGAAGGAAAACAGATGTGATAGCCCTCGCTGCTCAGTGTGATACTGTGTCAAGTGCCGAGTAACACGCACACAGACCCTGACAAACACTAACGGTGTGTGGCCAGAGCCCCCTATCTGGGTACCAGTGCTCATCATGACACTCCAAAGGGGCTCAGCGTGCGCACTGTCTAAGATGTTTAATTCATACAGCCGCCTGCTTGTGCTCGACATGAATGTGTGACGGAGGAAGATGGGAATGCAGAGTGTTATGCGCAAGAGCCAGGCAGAGGGTGATGCAGAGACACAAGAGAGGGAGGCTACATAAATAGAGAGAAAGAGAGAGCGAGAGAGAGAGAGAGAATATATGAAGGAGAGACAAGTAAAGGAAAGTGATGTAGGAGTATCCACAGTGACATAGAAAAACAAGGATATAGAAATAGACACAGCTGAAAAGTGTGAAGCATTACAATAATACCAGAGGGGGTGGGGGGTGGGGGGGGTGATGGGGTGAATAGATGATAGAGCACATGTTTGAGATGGATTCTCAGATTCACACAGAATGAGTAATGGATAGAATTAGAGCAGTAAAACTGAGAGAGAGAAAAGACAGACAGGGAAAAGTAAAAAAACTGTGAAGGGAAATTTCAGACACACACACACACACACACACACACACACACTTGGACAAAAACTGTGGAGATTTCATCCAGGCAGGCGGTGAGAGCCCAGAGTGCTGAGGGTGTGTGTTGCAGGTCTCGGGAGAGGCAGGCAGGGGACTGAGCGCTAGTGATTTTCTGTCATATCTCTCTTTCTCTTCATCCCTCACGCCTGTTATCCACCTCCTCCTCCTCCTCCTCCCCTTCACCTCACCCTCGCCACTGCGGAACAGCCCCGCTTAAAAAGTACTACGCCTTGCGTAGCGTTTGTAGGGCATCAATTTCAATTCATCCAAAGATCGATTTCACTGTGGGATTCATCGTGATACCTGGGTATAATTAGTTTCTCAAAATTAAGACCATGTTTCTAATGCCACCTGCTCTTTCCACGTCCCTTCTCCTATTGCAGCTATTACATCTGAAAGCTCTGGGTCTGTGCTGAGCTGGAAGAACAGTGCATTTTGTACACTCCCAAAATCTATACTTTCGAATAAATCATTCATCAATGCACAATACATCTGAAATAAGCCACAAATAACTTTTTTTTTTTTTTTGCATTGGCAACATGTGAAAACTACTTTTGAACAGTGTCTATCTGCCTTTAGCATGTATGATGAATAGATGGATTGGTCTGGGTGTTCTTGTTCGTGTCTTATTACTGATCTTTAAAGTGCTAATAATGATTTATTTACATCATCTCACTTGACTTTGAGTTATATGTGCCTTGCACAGCTGTTGAAAGGCCTAGTGGAGTTCATCAACTCATAACACATATGCTAGTAGACACAACTATGCATACAAAATAACATTATAAATGAACCAAAGACGTAGAGGGAGATGACAAATATTTAGATATGTGAATTTCCGTATCTGTTGCTTTTAAATGTATTAGCCTTCATCTTGAGCCTAATACTGAGTCTGAGTACTTTAAAGGGTCATTTTGACTATCTAGAATGCACTTTAAATGATTAAATTATTAACTATTATAAATGGTTAAAAGCTTAATCATTATTGATGATTAAGCTTTTAACCTTAAACCCTTTAAGATGAGAAAAAGTACTTCTTAGTAGAAAGTGGTGTCTATAATGTACTGTAATGTGTTTCTTAAAGCTCCTGAAAACTTGGCTTCAGTGTTCAGTTTTTCACTAAGATATGAAATGTATACAAGTTAATAAGCAAAAATCAAAGTAAAGAAAAACATGTTTAGGTATTATTTATTACAACTCACAAGTATTTTCTCTGTCCAGGACAGAAGACAATTGCTTTTGCTGCTGTTGCCGTCTCTGAGAAGTGGAAAATGAGCAGCACATAACTTTGTACAGATTATGCATATCAATGTGGATGCATAAATTGTTTATGTGCACAATAGAAGTGGCAGAATATTAAAAAAGAAGCATGTAAGTACTCAGAGTCATGTGTGCAGTTGTTATCCACAGCTTCTCCTGCAGGGTCCAGGGGCCTGGTGGATGGTGGATGCTGCCCGATCTGCCAACATCATCCCGCTCCAGCCACAACATCTGTCAGGAAATCTTTTTTGCAAACTCAGTCTGCATCTACATCTGCTGCGTGTAAGTAGATGTACATACACACACAGAATTGCACTGTGTGAGCAGATTTAGAAAGAGTTGTAACACCCTAATTGGCCCGCCACACACACACACACACACACACACAACACACACACACACACACACACACACACACACACACACACACACACACACACAGAATAAACACAGAATAAACACAGAACACACTATACATGAAGATTAATCTGTTTATTATATACTCATGGTGATATCAATATCATCATTAATATCCATCATTAGGCACCTTATATGTAGATAGATTGGGAGTAGAGACTTTCTCTGCATGCCTGTTGGTTACAAAAACTAAATCGAAACATGCTGTCAACATGGGAGGAAAAGAAAAGTCTCGTTTGTCTTTCTGTTTAGATTGTGTTTGAGTTGTTGCTTAATATGTCTGCCATGTTTGTGTTTATGCACAACTTATGTGAAGTGTGTGAATGGCTGTGACTGTGTTTACTGCTAATTTGTTGAGAATTCTGTGTGTGTGTGTGTGTGTGTGTGTGTGTGTGTGTGCTTGTGTACGTGTATTTTATTTTATACGCAAAGTCTGGGTTTGTGTGCCTTTCACTTGCGTGTCAGCATGTGAAAAAGTTCTTGTGCAATAACGCTGTGTGAGGTTTGGTCTGGCATTCTTTTGTGTAACAGTGCACTCTGTATCAGTGTCTATGAGTACGTGCCAAACCTCTTACAGGTACTGGGAGACTATGGGCTGAACCAGTTCAGGCAAGTCCTCGGACACCTTGGCACAGTTGCCAGATGTCAAGCTGGTTATACCTGGATATCTGTGCCAGAAACACTGTGGGAAGTTTCCCCTCATGCCTCTGGAGGAAAATGTATTCCCTTGCTTCCCTCCCTGCAAGTACGGAACATACACTCTGGAGAGTAACAACAAAAGAATCAATATTTCTTTACACTCAGGGTTATTACAGTGCTGCAGCCTAGGATATGGATAACTAAAACACACTGCTACTGTACATTTGTTATGTGGTGGAGAGAGCCTGCAAGCAACTGTATGTCTTCACCCAAAGTTTAGACTGTCTGTACTAAATTTGTCCAAATTAATTTCAAAGCCCCTTTGAGAACAAAGGAATATATTTTGACGCAAACACTTTCAATAATCCTTTATAGCCACATTGAAGTCCAGAATTGCAATTGAGTTAGAATACAGAGTACTTTCTTTACAGGGCTACCATCACAAAATATGATGAAATTCAATGCAAGTGGTTCATATACTGTGAGACACAAGAAGGCAGCCTTATGCTCTTTTCCCATCAGATTTAGGGAATGCATGGATGTTGGTTTTTGTCAGGCTCTTATGTGTAAATTTTAATACTTCTGACCATATCCAAGCGAAATGTAGAATTTCACTTAAATGTCATTCAGTCAATGTCCCTCTCATATGGGTCCGCTAAATATGAAGCTACAGCAGCAGTCGGTTAGCTTAGCCTAGCATAAAAAGAAAGAGCGGCAAAGGGAGATAAACAGTTAGTAATTGGCTCTGAGGGGTTACTAAAACACATTTAAAGCTCACTAATTGTGCTGGTAGGTACATTTTGTTACCTTTGGACAAAATCTGTCTTAATGCTAGGCTAAGCTAACTGTCTGCTGACTGAATCTTTGTGTTTATTGGACAGACATGACAGTGGTTTCAATCCAATCATCTCTTGGCAAGAAAGCAAATAAACATATTATCTTTTAATCAGATATGGTCAGAAGCATTTGAACGTAAGAGCTTTGAAAAACAAAAGGTTTTATTGCCTAGAACCAGGTCAGCTGTTTCCCTCAGTCTTTATGATAAGCTAAGCTAATAGGCAGCTGGCTGTAGATTCATATTTAGCAGGTAGATATGAAAGTGGCATCAATCTTCTTATCTAACTCTTTACAAGGAAGTTAATAAGTGTATTTTCCATAATGCTGAACTATTTGTTTAAAACCACCAAGCAGCTAGACTGACTAAGTTGTTTGAACGACATCATACTCAATTCATTTAATTGATGAAAATGGTTAGCCTGTATTATAAAGTGTAAAACTGGGTCTCACACTTTTGCCAATGCAAACCAGTTTAGTTGTTGACATTTTCCAATCTGAAATTGAGGAGTGGAGAAATTCCAAACTTAACGGAAGCTTCAGCCCTCCCCTTCCTCCCGTGGCCTTGACAGACATGGACACGGCATCTCCACCCAACCGTGAAATAGCCACTTGTGTTTTAGCCTGAACAACTCCATTCCTATGTGACCGTCTCTCTCTCTCTCACACACACGCGCACACACACACACACACACACACACACACACACACACACACACACACACACACACACACACACACACAGGGCTTGAGGCTTTTGTAATCTGGGAGGACTGACTGTACGTCCCAAAGAACTGATCAATACTATTCAATCTGCTTGCAGGTCCTTTGCTGCATTAGGCGACGGCCGCTATCCAAACAATGAATGGCTGGACACAGAGGGACCCGTGTACAAATGGAATCCCATTACAACGCAATGGCTCTCAGGGGCTGACGTTGACCCCCTTTTTTATTCCCTCTCCGCCAACCACAGCGGCTATTTTATGCTCCTCTGATTGACAGCTCCCTTCCAGGAAAGGAAAGATGTTGTTACCGTGACAACAGCTCATGCTACACCGGTGTGGATACAAGCTTTTGATAAATATCACTCCAGTACACTGAAATCAGCAGGTGATATTAAGAGGTCATTATACTGGCTACAGGATTTTATAATGTATTTACACTCATAGACATAGTGGAGACGATGACAGTGATCTAAGTAACAGCTGTTTTGTTTCATGACAGACACATGTGCTTTTAAGTGCAGTTAATATACCTATAATATCAACAGTGAGTGGCCATTATTCACATTGACAGCAGAGATTTGAGTTTCCTCATCAGACATAAATAGGATACAGTGGTATCTTCCTAACAGACTGACATACAACACTTCCATGATGAGCTTTTGCACACAGCACGTCTCCTTTCTGCACAAGTTTCAATATATCGCATCTAAAAATAGTTTCAAGCAGTGAAATGGAAAGCAGACAAAGCAATAAAGAGTTGGAGATACGGAGGTGAGGAAATGAAAAAGGCTCCTCTTTTGTTATCTGTGATGTCTTTTCTTTTTTTGCTCTCCTCATTAGCAGTAAAGAATTTCAAGTTATAGCATCTCTTGGTTCACTGAGCCCTTTTCCTTTGCTTGCTCCTTTTTTTTTTTTCATTCAACCCCTCCCTTCTGGGGTTGCCAAATCAGTTTACCTACTAGCACAGTGCTTTTAGGGACACACAGGGAATTTCCTTCTCGCAGCTCATCCCCCCTTTTTTTTTTTCTTTTTTTTTTGTCCAGGTTCTGCTCGATCGCCTTCAGATTGCTTTTCAGAACAACGTTGTATTTTTTTCGGGGAGCCAACTTAACCGTCCCTAATGTGATGCCAGGTTCAAGTGTTTATTCCCCTGCTAACTGTTTTCACAGTGAAGTTCTCTCAGGCTTACTGTCTACATTAGTAGAGCGATCCACAATATGGAGAGGGGAAGAGATACGGAGACTTCACCAGGCTTTGCCGAACACCGTTTACAGGATCTATGCACAGAATGAGAGAGAGAGAGAGAGAAAAAGCACAAAAACACACACGCATGGTTGTGTAAAATGTGTCACCCTCTTGCGGTTGTTGCAGTATAGTCTGTGAGGAGATAAGGAGAAAGAGTGAGGGAAGGAGAGGTGTATAGGAGCAGTCTTGTGGACAGACTTTTTTTTCTGTCATTACCAAAAGTCCTTAGTAGGGCAGTCGCAGGCTTAGCATCGCACCACAAAGGTACGCATGGGAGAAAATACACATTAAAGTGCTACGATGAAGGAGCTAACATGCCACAAAGAGACTGTGAATAATACTGTAGGTGTCACTCTTTACTGGAAGAGTGGGGGGTAATGATTTGGGATCAGTTCCGTAAAAGCAAAGTAGCACAAAAACATGGTCCAACCACAAGGAAATGGTTTCACCGTGTTTAAATGCTTTCAGGAAACCCAGCCAAGCAAACACTGGATTCTGGGTACATGGTGGCTGAGGGTGGGGGGGCTTGGCTGTTGGGTGTTGTTCTTGAGGAACAGGGAGTAAAGGGATGTATGAAAGGAGTGGAGGAGTTATAGCGTTTGAAGTCTGGTGGAGGTTTGGCAGCAAAGGTCAGAAATGACTGGAGATGGGACATCTGTAATGGAAACTATTGGTCAGACTCCAGGAAGCTGTGAGGAATTGTTTGGACTGCGAGGAAACAACGAGTCAGAACTCGTGGGAGCTGCTGAGGAGTGGCTAGGAAGAAAAGAAGGCATGGGTATTTTTCCAAATCAGTCTTTGGAGAAGTCGAGGACAGAAACCAAAAGGTGAAGCGGAGAGCTGTGATTGGTTCCAGGGAGAAGTCTGAGGATCACATACTGGGTGGATGTTGGCTAGGTGTTGGCCGTCTGCGTCCTTTCGTGACTGGGTATCCTGCTCCGTCAGGCTATGGTGAAGATGGAGTGCACTCCAGAGAGGCTGCAAAAAAAAGAAAGACAGAAGACAGACAAGACTGAAAAAAAGTTCATGTGAAAATCACAGAAAAGATGGTCGGGGGTGTGAGACGGAGAGAAGAGTGCTCTCGTTGGAAAGAGGAAGAGGTTGAGAAAAATCACAAATGGCAAGAAAGAGAAAAATAAGACGAAAACAGAAGAACAAAAAGAGAAACGATGACGACCATCACAGGAAAAGCGGGGAAGGGGGGGTGTAAAACGAAACCGAGAGGAAATTAAGAAGTTGAGATCAAACAGCAAAAAAAAGAGAAAGGGCCGAGATAACAAGCATGGGCACAGTGAGGCATAAAAATGGATCAGGGGGATGGAATTAGAAAAATAGACGAGAGAGGAGGGAGATAAGAGAGACAGGATAAAAGAGAGAAAGAGGGAGAGAGAGAGGGGGAGGACGAATAAAAAGAGAGGAGACATAATTATAAAATGGCACAAGAAAATCAATGCAGTGGGCATCATTGTGCTTGCAGGCGCCGTACAAAAGGAGGTGGAAAGCAGCAGTGTGTCCATCAAACGCATACACACCACCAGCACATGTCAGCGTCACACACACACACACACACACACACACACACAATATCATCATACACATACACACACACACACACACACACACACACACACACACACACACACACACACACACACATACACAGAAGCATTTCAAATGCAGAGTGAAGACAAGGAGGATGAGTCAGGCAGATGAAGCGGAGAGAGACAAGTGACATTTAGAGCTCAGTCAGAGCATGTGATGACAAGGCACAAAGATACATGCCAGCCCTGACTCTGACAACAGCTTGTGTGTCTGTGTGTGTGTGTGTGTGTGTGTGTGTGTGTGTGTGTGTGTGTGTATGTGTGTATGTGTGTATGTGTGTATGTGCATGCAAGGGAACACATTTGTGATTTTATATATTTTTCTCTTCACCTGTGGGAGCTGAAACTCAGGCCAGAGAGCCAACACAGAGCTGAGAATTCATGTTAGCATTTTAAGACTTGAGGGTATAGTAAAAGAAGTATAGTAGTAAAAGTCTCCAGATACAGTTTTCTAGTGGTGGAAGTTGTATTCCTTTGACTTCAGTGCTATAATTCTTTATATAAAACCATATGAGATGTTTAAAGAGAAAATTGGTGTAATCAATCTTAATCTTGACTTAATTTCTAATTACTAACAACTTAGATACATCTGAAATGTGTTTTGTATGGGGTCACAAGCAAAAAAGAGCGGGAACCACTGGTTTCATCTGTATTTTACAAGCTAATCACATTATTCATTCAAACACATCTTCCAAAAAAACAAACAACAAAAAAAAAACACACAATATTTCATATGTCAATGCCCCTCTACAATAAAATGAGAATGCAAAGCTTAAAGTTTGGTAAGGTTCAGCAAAACATCAGTTGAATTACTACTTCACTGAGGTTAGCTGAGCTTTGTTGACATGTTTGCAACAATAAACACATAGCTACATAACAGGAGCAATTGTGCTTATATTTAAAAAAAATGTTGGTGGTCAATTGGAAACAGTAAATGAACAGTGGTCTCGTCCATTAAAGGCCAAATTACTATTTTGCTGAAGTTAGCGGTTTGCTATAGCTGTTAAATAAATGTAGTGGAATAAAGTGAGGTAAGTACGGTTTTTACCTTTGAAATTAAAAGGGGGACAGTCATGTATTTTGACCATTGTTCGACCATTTGTATTGTAATAAACTATTGTGAAGGCCGGCTGATAAAATGACGACTCCCTACCTTTGAAGCAGTTGTGAGGTTTGTTTGAAGTATGTTTATTTTTTTGTCAGTTTACTGCCAGGTTATGAACTCTTAACCAATGAGTTAGCCCACCAACCTTTTCTACGCCTAGAGACAACAACAAAAAAAGAAAAATCTGATTAGATACCTCTATTTTGATGGTTCACTTCTGAAGCTGCAATAGCTAGCAGCCTTACCCATCTGTTGGCAAAAACAAGCGAATTGCTAGATGTCTGTTTTTAATCACAAACATTAAAAACGAGGACATTTCTGGGGACAGGTCCAACCGGGGACAAGCCACCAAAAACGGGGAATGTCCCCTGAAAATGAAAATGAAAATGAAGTGAAAATCTGGTCACCCTAGAGTAAAGTAAAAGGTTTCCGTGAAGTGTCAAGCAGCAATAAATGAGAAAACCCAAAAAACTGTACAGTAGCTTACTAAAATGTAAGTTACATTCCACCCTGGCAGGGGTTCTATTACACATATGCACATGAACAGCCATTCAAATTCAACCATGTAATATTCATTATCATTACTGACAAACACAGCGTGTAAACACCGTGTCAGCCCACACACACACACACACACACACACACACACACGCACACACACACACACACACACACACACACACACACACACACACACCCTCCTTATTAACTGTATTAGTGCCAGGGCTTATCTGTGCTGTGGGACCACACACCACAAAAGGCTGAAATTCATTACAGTCGTAGGAGGGCCTTGACAAGCTGTCAGCATGTTCGAAAGATTCTTCAAACCCCCCCACCACCTCACCCCACCACCATCAACCTCTCCTCTCTCTCCCAGTCTACATCTTTATTTCAAGGATAGTTTGCATTGTCACATGCAGATGCAAACAGCCACCTTATTTACAAATCATACAAACACAGAGAAACCTGCTCTGAATCTTAATTTTATGTGTTGTTTACACTGATACACTATCACACACACACACACAAACACACACACACACACACACACACACAAACACACTGTTCTGAGTTAGTGCTGAATGGAGAGCAGGTCCAGAGGTGCAGTTCAATGACATACTCCACATTTCCAATTTATGTTGGCGTCACTATGCTTCTCTTGGCTGCTAGTATACACAACACACACCCCCCCCCCCCCCCCCCTTCTTGCACACACACAAACAAACACATAAACAAACATAAAACACATGCTCTGCATTTTAATATATGGGATTTTTTGCTGTTCCGGCTGTGGTTACATCGATAGGAAAACATTTTCAGATGATCAAAGAGATTACTGTTGTCATAAAACCATGCAAAACAATAAAACCCTGGATGCTTTCACAACCTTTATGTGAACATATTTTCCAACCTGGTTAGAGTTAGAGTAAGAAAGAAAGGGAGAGTATGATGCTTCAGCCCTGCTGTTTCAGTCTTCAAGGACGGAAAAGGGCAAATTACTCTGGAAAATCTTTTCTTTAACATAATTACTATAATCTGCCAAACCTAAATTAAACAGACCAGCACGTGAATGCCTCCCTGACATGAGTGTGGAGAGTGTGTGCTCCAGCATCTGACAGAGAATTACAATTTCGACATGTTTCTGTGGTGTGTAATTGCATGTGTGTGTGTGTGTGTGTGTGTTTGAGAAAGAGAGGCAGAGAACACTTGGTTAGTCTGCAGTTATTAAACCAACCAATTACAAAGCCCACTCATCACGTTTATGTCCCAAACAAAGGGAGAGTTGATCTATTATTAATGTACTGCTCCGCAGTGTAATTCACACACGGATTCGATCTCACACCCATACGTTCACACATGGCTGCTTGCACGCACATCACACTAACACACAGAGAAATTCAGCCCCTGTAGCCTGCAGTAGCGTACTCTCTTGCGCTGCAAGTACAAATGATGAATGTGATATGCTAGTATTAACAGATGAGCAGCTTTTAAGAGACAGGTAGTCAAATGTCTGGATCATCAAAATCTCTTTCTCTCTCTCCCCTGGATTCATCTCATCTCTCTTTGCCTCTCTTTCTCTACAGCTCTCACCCATTCATTTGTAATGAGACCTGTCTCGATTGTTTAATCAGAGCACACCTCACCGTGCAGCCTCTCTCTGCCGTGCACCATGTCTCACATCGAAAACGTGAATGAGGACATATTTGCACTGATTCTTTCCATCCGGCTTTGAAGTATTTGTTCTGTAGGCTAGATCCAGGCTTTACCTGGTGGTGCTTCCCTGTTGTTGGGGAAACCTTGAGATGTGGATTTAAAGGATGAGGCTGGAGGATCTTCTATATTTTTCTTTTTTTGTCAACAAAACCCAAGAAAGAAATGAAAAAAATCTACTGCTGTTTTATGGAACACTGGTTAAAAAACACTGGTAGAAACACTGAGCATGGAGCTGAGTGGTACAATTGCTTATGAGACAAAAAAAATGAATAGTAAATTTTGTCATCTAATTAGTATGAGACTGGAAAATAATGAGTCTTGTCTGTGTGGTACTGAGTCCGTCATGCAATTCTACATTATAAGAAGAAAACCCTGTTAAGGACAGCGTCTCTAACTCTTAGTTGGTTGTGCCAAAGCAAGATTTGATGAGCCTAACCATCATTAATTACAAGTAAGAAATGTATTAAATAGATGATTAACGGTTCTGTAAACGATTGTCACTGCCACAGCAGATTCTCCATCTCAGAAAAGCCATACCAATATTGGCTCCACAGTCGGATGGGGAAAGAAATTCGTCCTTGGACTTATCAGCTAGGTCCGGCCATATGAATCACACTGACAGTGCCGTGTGGGCGGCCCAGTGGTTTAACAACTCATGCACACATACGTGCACTAACATGCACGTGTAGCCATCTCGGATACCAAAACATAGAACAGAGAAACTCAGACTACAGCACATTTAGTGGGGGTGTGACTCAAGACACCATTAGTCCACTATATCTTTACATAGAAAATAGTTGTTGGCTGCTATATTAATGTTTAAACTCTCGTTTACAGAACCGTTAAACAAAAAAGCAGCTCCACCAACACTTCTTTAGAGCAGTGGTTTGCAAACTTTTGGGCTTGTGACCCTTTCAAATGAAGCATGTGACCTCTTATCAATTGTTACGTCCTCAGTGTGGACATGAGCTGTCAGCAGTTCAAAGAAAGATTGATTTTTTACTTCTCAGATTGTTTCATCTGAGGGATTTTCAGAGGCCTGGAGAGGTAAAAGATTTCACAAGACAAAAGCAAAGAAAAAAGATAGGATGGTTCATTCCATTTGACATATTGAATATCCTTGAGGGTGTCACAGTTATGTTGTACTTGCTGCCAATCAAGAATGTTGGTATTGGCTGATTCTGCAAAACACCAGGCTACATTCAGTGATGTTTTTAAAATTCTTGCTTTCTGCAATATTTGTGCAAGGGAATGACAGTATAGCAAAGTTAGGGAAAGATCATGGATACAGCAAATAATCTATTTTCAAGGTACTTTTAATGGGTAGGGAACTGAAAGATCATGGTTAGGTTAGGAATGGTCCAATATGGACATAATTCTATACTGAATGTAGAGATACAAAGGCATCCACAGTCCAATGAATTTAGTGTAAGCCTCAACATTAGAAACTGTAATAAAAGCAATTATAATAGAAATACAAACCAAAAACTGAACGTCTATGACCTACAAGACACTTTCTGGGAGTCACTGGGTAATGATCAGCTTGGCTGCTGAAGGTTAACTGGTACAAGTCTGACACATCGTTATCACATGTTCTTGCATGGTTCAATAATTCGTCTTCTGTAAGCCTCACACTCAACAAAAGTACAGTAAACGTGTGGTCTGGACTACCATGACCTTACCAACATACCATAACGCAGAGGGCCACGAGGTAAACTCTTTGCACTTACAGAAGAATGTGTGCTATTGATTTATATATTGACTTATGTTAAGTCTACTGTTTGTCTGACTCAAGGGCTTCCACCAGAAGGTATAGTTGTTGAAAGTGACAGGTCATCCACCTATATCACATCTGCCACAGGATTAGATGATTAATCCGAGTGAAAGTTTAGACAAGTGAAGAAGAGCCACAGATACATATATGCGCACGGAGATGCATACATGTCAATATATATTTATATATGTAGAGTTCTGAGCCTCTGTGGCGCTCAGATAAGGTTTAGAGAGCCTCGTCTCCCAGCGTGTGTTCAAAATAGGTCATCTTATTCTGTGACTCTCAGCGAGCATGCCTGCTTCTTTTCCTGCCCTGATTTCAACAACATAAACAACTGATGGGAAGTCACCCCCACCCCCCACCCCCCACCCCCCTCCGTTCTCTATCTATCTCTTTAAAGTAGAGCTCCTCATCAGCAGAACCCAGTGAGGTTAAGTAAATAAGTCTATTTTATGCAGAGCAAGAGACAGAGGGATAGTAGTTCTCAAAGTGCTTGTATTTTGGTATTCTAACTTGTGTCAAGTTGGATTTGTTTGCCACTGTGCCTTTTCCAGTGCCACCTGCCAACACATACACTGACACACACACACACACACACACACACACACGCACACAGATTTTGCCTCCATGCTTCAGCTTCCTTTAGTTGCTCAGCAGGGGACTGTCAAACTGAGCTCAGTACCATTTCTTTACTGTGCTGCTCTATCATGCAGGATATCTCTCCTGACACAGAGCTGTCATGGCCTTCAGGGCTTAAAGATGGCGATGCAAAGGAGCCAAAAAAGTGGAACAGTAAAAACAAGCCCTTCATTTATTTCAGTGCATGTATGCTGATGTCGCCACGTTTCTATATTTATGTGCATGTTTATGTCGGTGAAAGTGTGGCGGCGTGGGAGCACATTTGTGTAGATATGAAGCTTGGTGAAAGTTCAGGTTTACTTTATTTACCTTCTCTCTCTTCGGTTTCCCCCGCTTTCCAAACTCAACTGAGCATGGTCACTCTTTCAGTTAAACCAATCAGACTGTGTGATGGCCTCTGCGAGCCAATCATCTTGTTGCTTTCAGAATTCAAAACTGTTCCTCTCTCTGCTGCTGTCAGCTGCCATGTCGAGATTGATGCAACCCCCCCGATTCACCTCATCAGAAACCCCGCTGCACATCCATCACATCCACCCAAGATCTTCAGCCATATCTCTTCACCTCTTCCCTCCCACCAACACTGTCTAAACCCCAGTGGGGGATTTTCCTGTACAGCTCAGCTCCTCTCTCTGTTCGTCTCTCTTGATTGATGAAATGCCTTTAGATGAATCATGGTGTTAAACAGGAAAGCACAATCCCCCCAAGTTCTGCTTTGATGACATTAGTGGTGCGATTAGCCCGAGGCTTACACAACATCATGGGTGGTTACTGGTGTAAAAAAATGACTGTAGTTAGAGCATTTTATCAGGATGAAAAACAAGGAATAAATATGATACTGCATTTGATATTCCAGCTCCTGAAATTAGGACTTTCTTTTGACTGAATGCAGCAAAGCTGAACAGCCTATTACCTTTTGTAGAAATACTGATATCTGAAAGCTAAAGGAACAGGGAATCACGCATATTTGCTTCCTTGCTGAGAGTTAGATGAGAAGACTGGGGAAGTGACTCCAGTAAGTCACTGCATCTACGAATAGTTTGGCTCTTTTAAAAAAAAAAAAAACACAGCATATCGTTTTTACACTTCTGGTTTTGTACGGATTAAATTAAGAGGTTAGGCATTAGAGGTTCTGGTTCTGGTGGATTTTGTTACCTTTGGACAGTTTCAAGGCAGCTATTTCCCCCTGTTTCTTTTGCAACCGACAATATATTTAGAGAAGATAATTTCAGTAATGTTGCCACACCTCCTATACTCCTCAGTGTCTCTGGTTGCATTAGGCCATTGCAGGCAATATCGCATAATCAGGACTTCGTTCTGGATTACATTGGTTCATGGGATTGTTGCACTATTGTAATGAAGCACCTTGATTTGTCAGGTATTTCATTCAAAAACATTATTCTACTTGTAAACTGTTTCTCAGCTGAGCTCCATGGTCCATTACCGACCTTGGAATTAGTAGTTTGACTAAAAATTCTTAGCACAAGGTCTCATTACTGTAAAATTTGCAGCAATTTTGGTCATATCTTGCTGCCCTCCTCAGCAGATGGAGTTCGTTCGATTCATTACTTAGTTCATGTGATTACAGCTGAAGCCTTGTCTCCTTGACAACTGAGCAAACTTCATCTGCTGTTGAAGCTTATAAGATGTGTGCTTTCTCCACTGTTTCCAGACCATTTGCTCCATCGTAATAAGTATTGATAACTCTAGAGTTTAAACATTTAGTTGATTAAAGTCAACTGACAGAAATACTGTCATATTGATGCAGATTAACCATTTAAGTCACTTTTCCCTTGTTGCAGCTTCTCCAAGGTTTGTATGTTTTATGTAATGTAAATGTAAACTAAATATCTTTGTGTTTTTTGTGCTTCTGTCAGACAAAGCAAGACATTTAAAGATGTCACTGCTATTGCTACAAACAGTTTTCACTATTTTCTGACATCTTACACACCAAATGGATAATCAATTAATTGAGATAAGCAGATTAATCCTTGACAGAATTCAACATTAGCTGCAGCCCTAGATATCGCAACATAACATTAAATGGTAAATGGACTGCACTTTTGTAGTCATATCATCCACTCAAAGTGCTTTTCACCCATTCATTCACACAAGCATACAGTTATGCACATTTTCTATGCATACTGTGCTTTTCACTTACACACACACACTCACACTCACACACCGATGATAGATCGAAGGCAATTCAAGGTTCAGTATCTTGCCTTGGGACACTTCAACATGCAGACTGGAGGAGCCAGGGATCGAACCACCGACCGTCCGATTACTGGACGACCCACCTGACCTCCTGTGCCACCGGCGCCCCTATATATAATATAGAAGATAGAAGATTTTATCCATATTGCCCACCTCTAGGCTGCACTTTTAACACCTGGTTTATTTTTGTTTTCTCGTGTGTATCACACATGATACAGCAAGTGAGCAAAGGAGTGAGAAAGGGGGAGGGGTGGAGTAAGACGGAGATAGAAAGACGAGAAAGAAAGAAGAAAAGGTAAAGACGTGTGAGACACAGTGAGAGAGAGAGAGAGAACTATGAACTGAAGTCAGCTCTCAGGTTCTTGCTGACACTGATAAATACCTTAGGAATGGGACACAGTTGAGAGCTTGGCTATGCCGTCATTAACCTTGTGAAACCTCAGCCTGTGCTGGTGATTAACGACACCCCATTATGTGCTATTAAACAGCAGCAGAGGAGTGTCTCCTTTCCTGTAGCAAAACAGCACAATACTGCCAAGGAGCTACAGCGTCTTAGAGAAACTTTCCCTGAGCTTGACAACATTCTCCCGCGGGGACCCAACTATAAAAAATTCAGTCCTTAACATTATACATCGGCTAAGAAAGATTTGTTTGCAGGTTGCAGAATGACCCACTGTGGCCTAATATCCTCTGACTGCCGCGTCTTTGCGTGCCACTTACATGTTTCCCCTCCCTGTCTTGTTCAAAGGTCTGTTATTGTTTATTACAATAGAACTCAGTGGAGTCCCCATAGAGGGCTCAGTGATAAGCAAAATACTTTGACACAGAAAGGAGGCTTTTACCATATGAAAGGCAGGGGAGAAAAGAAAGAGAGAAACGAAAGAGAAAAACGGGAAACGGATAAAGTGAGAAAAGATAGAGGTGCTGGGATGGGGTGGAGATGTGGGGAGTGGAGGGTGCGTGTGTGTGTGTGTGTGTGTGTGTGAGAAAGAGAGAGAGAGAGGAAAAGACAGAGGGAGGAGAGAGAGCTGGGCGAGCAGGAGGGGAAGATAAAGGCAGAGCTGTATTCCCTGATGTGGCTTCTGTGTGTTGGCTCTTCGCAGCTCCTGCTCCAAGGATTACTGCATTTACACTTCAGCTTAAAAATAGCCCCCGTGATAATTTATTTAGCTGGAGCACGCCATCCGGCATTGTGTTCCCAGAGAATAGTTTTTTTTTTTTTTTTTTTGTGTCTCTCTATGAGATTCTTCCTCTCTCTCTCACTTCCTCCCCCCCGTCTTAGCTGTGATATTTTCTCCCTCCTCATATCTCTTTCTCTTAATCGCCCATTCCCTAAGAAACTCATAGTCCCTCAAAAAAATCACAAATAAACACAGTGTCTATGTTTACCGGCAGAAACCTTGCTATTGGTTATGTTCCAGTTATAATCTCATTTGTTCAGTTACATGAACCTCTGTTACCCTTTGAATTGCTGTGAATTAATCAGTTGTCAAAACAAAAAGAGGAAAAAATACTCCAAAAAAAAAACATTAATCAAAGAAATTCTTGAAATATTCTGTTGTAATGTTACTGGTATTGATGTGAACCCATTTTTGTGAATTGAAGTTTGGCCAGGGAGCAAATAAAAGTGACCTACAATTCTCCGAGGTTCACTTGTGCACAGTTTTTAAAAGGTACTCGGCAGGTAGGTTGTTCTGAACATCTTGGAGAATTTGCCACAGCTCTTCTGTTGATTTAGGTTCAGTGTCTCAGTGTCTTCTGTCTCTTCATGTAATCCCAGACTGACTGACTCCTTGTTCTTCTTGACACTGAAGAAAGTCCTTTATTACTCTGGCTGTCACGCTGTAGAATGAATGTGTGACCGATCGCAATCTCCCCTGATGGTATTGTATGATGGATACGCACCTAAAGTGCTTTAAACTTTTGCATAGCACATACTATATACAGTACATGCACAGCCATATAAAATTATGTGGTGAAGGTCGCTGAAATGAACCAAAGCTATTCAATAAGTGTTAATGACATGTAAGAGTTGATTTTTTTTTCTCGGACTCATCACTTTAATGTCCTACAGATCCTGTCTGAATAGAGGTATGCAAAACTCTAGTTTCTGCCAAAGTCAGCCATGCACATTGTTGTGACCATAATCATCTACCTATCAATGCCTCCTTCTGCTCCACCAGTCTGTATCCTCGTCAATTAAAAGAAAAGTAAAGAAGCACTGTCTGTATTATATTGGCAGATTCCTCAAACAGAGCGGTCATCATTACATTGGGGAGCTCTGGCTATTTAAGCTCCCGTATTATCATCATTAACTTATCACATGTGCCTGTAAACCATGATCAGCAGCGAGCTCTCAGTCAGTAGCAGACATTATAATTGTTTATTGCACTAAACTGACTTTCAAATGTGCCTCACAATTAAATACATAAACACTTGGTAAAAAAAAAAAAAGATGCCTCCAATGTTAATAAAAACAAAAGCATAATTGATTAAACAAACGTAATTAATTAATTTCATGAATGTACCTTTGATTGGATTATAGATCCCTGTGTAGACTGCAAAAGTACAACTATTCAGTGATATTAACTAATAACCCAATATACAACCCCATATATTTAAATTATATTCAATATATTTAATTATTTAATTTCCACTACATATATGCATATCTAAAACTTGGTTTGCTGTAGAAATAGCATGATGTGTGAGCATTCTTCCTTTATAAATACCTCCTTATGAGTGTGTAATGACCTATGTATGTTTTTTGTAGCATATTCAACGTGGCCCCTGGTTTCTCAGTGTCACAGTGCACATTTAACCCACTTACTCCAACCATGTTATCATATTTAGATATGTCGTTACTTTGAAATTCTCTAAGGAAATGTAACCGAAGCCACCCGACATGAGTGAAATTGGCATGACCATGACACTCCCGACTCTAGGACAACCTCCTAAGCCAATGACATACTGCTAAAGTGGAAAAAACAAGTCTATTACCACAGCACTATCCAATTTGCCCTTGGCATATGCCTGTTGAGTGTTCTTTGAGCGTACTTGAATCTCCCTCAAGTCGCTCAGCTGATACAGCAGCCTATCAAGACTCAAACAGGGCACGTTCAAAGTCAACAGCACTTAAACATAAGATATGAGAGGCCTTCAAAGAGTAGAGGGAGAAACGCTTGGTTGCTATTTTGGATCTGGAAAAGTGCCTCTGTAGCTGAGGTTAAAGGGGATCATCAGTCTTCGTGGCACAGCGAATCTCTTTTTCCGCAGAAATGTGATGACTCAACAACAGGGAGGACAACAGTGATGTAGACGGTGGAATCGGGGAAGTGGGGCTCACAGTAAGGAAAGGATCGCAATGTATTCCACTCAGCGTTTTCGCTTGCCCGTCTGGCTTTCCGTCTCCCCTTCTGTGTCTCTCACTACGGAAACCCTGAGAGCTGTTGGTGAATAGCGATGACCTCACATGGCGCCATGGCTCAGAAACACTGACAACTCCTATTTCCCTACGTTCGTGTCGTTATGGGATCGTATTTCTCTCTATCAGATTCCTGTTCTTCTGCCAGTGGTGAGAAGTTCTGTGGTGAGAAGGTGGCACTACACTACACTACTTTTTGTTTTGTTTTTATTAGGCCATATATACAGTACATATATCATTTTTATATGTTTTGAATAGTACATTCCTTATTTATTTGCTACTACTTGTTGCAGTGTTGTCAAGCTCTCAGTTCCTGCATGGCAGTTTGCAATGATAATGTTGGAAGATAAAACTTGCTATTTTTGAAACAATGGCTCCTTGGTTTCAGACAGAGGTAACCAAAGCAGGCTTCTCACTTTTTTGCCAGCAACTGTCCATTTTTCCTGCTAAAATGACATCTGTTGGTGTCAGATTTATGAGCTGTGGAAAACATGCTCTGAATGACTTTTTTCTTGTAAAAAGGGTTAAATATGCATCATGCTCAATAAAGGAACAATATTCTTGTAGAACTACTTAGTCAAGTATGATATGTTGAGGACTTTTTCAGTAGCCTGTAACCCCACAGTGAAACTGGAATGTCCGGGTTCAGCTCCAGAAGTAAGAAAACCTCATTCAAAATCCCAGTGACAATTGTTACTACTTTAATAAATATCCAGTCTTGGAACATAGCCTTTCTCAACACTATGTTGTTGGCTCGCTTTATGTGTTTAAATAAGCACAAGCCATTTTTTGAGGGCCGTTTGACAAACACGATTTTTCCATAATCCAGAGATTTTCAAGGGCTAAATGTCACAGCTCGACTGAAGAGGCGAGTTGAGGGATTCACGACTAGTTCAGACATGTCTGTAATAACAGCAGGACAAAGAGAACTGAACAGTGTACAAGTTTTAGACTGCAGAGATTACAACTGGAAAACTGAAAAGAAAAGACTTTCGAAGCGTTGGTAAGTTTTGATATGGACGAAACCAAGTCATGATGAAGTACCCGGACTGCTGCGCTTATAGTTTTTTTTTTTTTATGGGAGTTATGTTTTTTTCTGTTCTCACAAACTAATTGTTCTTTATTTGGGTAAAATCTTGAAGGTTTCAGTTGCGTATAGTAAGTGTCATGGCTGCTGTTTTGTCCTTCATGTTTTCAAAGAGCACTATGAATGCTAATGAAATGCTAAGAAATGCTAAGTGAGAGACTGCACTGAGTTATAGAAGCTAGCTAGTAGCTGGTAGCCTGGATGTGATGCCATGACTTCAGCTCTCTGATGTAGTTAATGATATGTTCCTGGAAGTGTGAGTTGCTAACTATTGTAGGTGGATAGTTAGCTGGACATGCTAAAAATTGAAGCTTACATTTGAGTAGATAAACATAGTGTGTAATCCTTACACCTTTGCTTTTCTTTTTGTGTTTTGAAAGGCTAAAAAGAACCACACAACCATCAAAACTCTTTAGATACAGAATATCTGTCTTGCTCTAGAGCCCCATGCACACTTTGGTGTGTGGAGAAAGGCGAAGCTTGACAGGCCAAAATAAGCTATTTTATTCATCACAGTACAGCACACCCTGCCATGAAGGCCGGTCGGACCAGTTGTACAAGCCTCAGAAGATTATTGTTTTTTTCTTTTAAACCTGAGGAAAATTAAAAAGTGAAAATGAGGGTGTTGTCTTCTTACAAGGAAAAGCTGTAAGAATAGACAACGGACTGTGGAGTGATGCAAAAGCTGCTTCATTTCAGTTGGACAGGTAACTAAATGAGTGTCTCTTTTTAAACTAATGAACTAAATATTTTTTATCACTTCAGTATCCTGGTAGTCTAAACTTACCTGGGTTATTTTGAGACCAGAACCAAATGAAACATCTAGAAAAACCAATACTTCTTTAAAATATATTTTGTAATGTAACCATCTTTATTTAATGTGACTGCAGACATTTACAGTTGAAAGCATTGTGTCACTTTTATGAAACAATAAAACTCGCTTGTGTGGAATTATCATAAGCAAAGTGCTGAGAAACAAAACCCAAGACAGTTTCTTTGTTTTTCTCAATTTCCATTTAATCTGACTCATGCACATCCACTCTGTCCCTGAAGGCACCATTGCCACTGATGGCATCATTATCCTCTTTCATACAGTGACAACTTAAAGAAGCAGCTTCCAGCGTCTGGATGCTGTTACCAAAGGTACACTATTAGAAATATATATTCTATTCTAAATCTAACCAGTGTAAGAGATGCATTGAAGAAGTGATGAAGCTCTCATCATTGTCTCTGGGGAGACGTTGTGAATACTCAGTAGATAAATCTGGGTGGGACTGCGATACAGCCTTCCTCTCAGCGACATAACCAATCACCATGACGAAAATTTCATTTTCCTCTCTACTCCAAACTTTTGGAAACACTCTAATTCCCCTTGAGTGGCTCTTGGATTTCTAGTTTAAACTAATTTGCTTGTCTGTTAATTAAATAAGAAATCAATTCTATAAACAATTAGTTCTGCTGGTGCACGCAAGCTAGAAGTGGCTGTTTAAGTGTTTGTGAATGTGACTTTAAGTGTAGAAGAGCTCTCAGAGCTCAGTATCTGCATGTGTTCAGGCACATTTCCGAGTGTGTTGCCTGCGTGGGTGTTGTGAGAAGGATCACTTTCTTTGAGATTGATTGCAAACTTTTTCTTTTTCCTTTTCTGGTAATCAGAAAGCAGAAAATGTAGGCGCACCTTCACACCACACCTTGTGGTCCATGTTTAGAGCCATCAAAAATACACAAAACAAGACATTTCTTACATAAAGTGGGAATACTGCAGAAACATGTGCTAATAATTACATAAATAAACTGAAGACCTACTGAAGACCTTGCACTGCTGTTTAAACATTTTTATAAGCAACTTGAAAACATCTCATAAAGCTAGAAAGCTGAGGACCTGAATCTGCATTTTTTCCTGATATGGGGCGGAGATAAACCCAATGTCTGTGATGTTTAGTGCTTTCTGTTGGTTTATTTTGTGCAAAGAACATTTTGACATATCCCCTCCCCCCAAACCGCGTCTGCTTTGGCTTTTCCATAAATTTCCAACGCTGCATCAGAACATTCCCCAGAGAATAGGAGTGAACCTGTTGCATTCAATTTGTGTGGGAAGAGAGTGCAATACAGATAATGATGGCAACAGCATAGTAACGGCAATAGAGCGAGTATCTCCAGGCAAAAGAAGGGGAGCATTATTTCCCTTACTCAATAGACATGATGTTTTGTGGCTGAACTGCCACAATGTTGTCTGTTGTCGGTGGTGAAATTAGTTTCTGTGCTTTCTTGTGGAGTTCTCCCAGCACAAAATGGTCTACAAAAATGCTCTAGCCTCATCAATATTTTTTTTTTTAATAAGAATATGGGTCACATACGCTACGTATAATGTCAGGGGGTTACTTAAGGGGATCAACCCTTTGAGAATTATCACTTGACTGTCGTTCCCCTCTTCTCTAAGGTGAGCCTTGGCATCTTTTGGCTAATTTGGTTTTACCAGCCCCACCTTCACTGTTTTGGTTGGAAGGCAGAAAGGCTCTAAAAACCCACTGTACACCAAACAGCAGACATTCATAGTTAGCTGTTGAAGAAAGTAAACATTGAACATTGATTTATTTGTAATTTTTCTCTTGTTTTCCTTAGATGTTGTGATGTATGTTGATATCACACACACATCTTAGAAGTACAGTTACCATATATCATATTACACGGTGCCAAATAACACATTTTATGTTAGTTATAATAGTTATAATTGCTCCTTTTTGACAAACCCACTGACTGGATTGTGTGAAATGAAATCAGCTTAACATTAGGTAGAAAAACTGCGGTAAACAATGACAAAAGAGTGTGTTCAGCAAATTTAATATTTTTTTTTCTCTACAGAATCTGCCAGAAAAACTACTGAAAAATCTGATGTCAACTCTGAACACCTGACAGGTCTTCAGTGTTAGATTTCACATAGTGTAAATCTGTGCACAGTTCATGTGCTGACGCTGAAAATCTTCCCACCAGTCCCTCACACCTTCGCTGCTTCAAAGTAAATCACCTAAAGTGATCGTGTATTCGGTGCGTGCCGCCTGCCCCTGCTGACTCGGTAGCATTAAACGTGTATTTACCAGCTGGGGGTCTGAATACACGACGAGGCTCCTGGATTCCCAGCGGGACCATACCTGCCACCGCTACACCACATCGCCCTTGAGCTAGACACCTTAACCTTAGCACAGCGCACACAGTCGAGTACGCATTGCATCAAGCCGACTGTGTGTAAATGGATTTAATGTTAGAGTCAGGGTGTGTAGGTCCCAGTGGATACAGAGGGGGCATCTGCAGGCAGTGGAGGAGCCATATGATGAATATTAATCATCATATGTGCTGCAGATCTGGGGAGAAACTGTAGAGATTGTAGTGAAGTATTACCTGGAGGGAATCTACTATATAGATTCATTAGCCATCAATACTCTTATATCTGCCGCTGCTGCTCCAGGGTGGTGTGTCCCAGCATGCCCTCCAGTCAGAGCAGAGTAGTCAGAGCAGTATGTGTGTGTGTGTGCATGTGTGTTCAAATTATACGCACATTACACCGCATGTGACAATAGCGCCCCTACTGCGAGACAGGATAGCGGTGCTCTCTGGTGTATGTCTTTGCACGACACCCTCGTCTCTCGATAACACACTCTCCAGTGCCTACCTGTAGGTTTATAATACGTCTGGGTCAACAGACATCGGGAACACAGAGGGAGGTTAATGTGAAGCAGATAGTGTATCTGCCTCACTGCTGGCAAGCATCGGCGTTGTTTACCAGATGCATTAGACACACAGTCGGTGAATGTCGCCAGCTGAAAGAACTGCAGAAATGTATCCATTTGGAGGTTGTTTTCAGACATCTGACACACTTGAGATGTGATCTGTTTGGATTGCCTGAAACTTGAAGAGCCTCAATATTGCCTCTTGTAATCAAGCACTCTTCTGTTTTTTTTTTTTTTTTTCAAATGTGAGAGCAGTTCTTCCTGAATCTTAATTTATCATCCTGCCACTTCCCTCTGGTTTCAGAGTGTAGGTTTAGACCTGGTGTTGCACTCATTGACCGCTGTTGCCCAGTTTAGGAAAAGAACTGACCAAGCTTTGCAATTAATGTGGGGGGATGTTGTCTTTTTGTGCAAGGGCCAAGAAATTGGCAACAGAAAAACCTCAACAAAGCACGGTGATAAGTGGATGAGATCTCATAATTTTTCAGCACTGATATGGACTGATACAGTACATGACATCCCTACTGATTTAAGGCAAAATAACAGCCCCTCCCAAACAAATGAAGGCAAAGATGAACAGAAAATGTTGTCACGTGTTATTGTTTATCATTGATTTTTTTGCCTATGAAATGTCAGAAAATTGTGACCAACCTTCTCAGAGCCCAAAGTGACATCTTCAAATGTCTTTGTCCGACCAACAGTTCAAAAGATGTTACATTTTAAAATTCTCATATTTAGCTGGAAATTTGAAGAAGAATGCATGTGTGTAATCTGTAGTCCATACATTCAGTAAGACAACAACTCTTGTTTAAGGCGTTGTGTCAGGCATCCACTGATGTTTGGAATAACTGGAATGTCTATGTATACATCCAAGTTACAGTTCACTGTGTGTGCACTGCTGCAAGAGCAGCTTAGCCGGTGGACTAGTAGAAGGAGTTTTTTAGCTTCAGTAAAGAGCTGCACATGTTCATACATGCTTCATGGGCTGATGCCCTAAAAAACCCATTTGACCTATTAAATGTAGAGAAATTCCCTCTTAAATGGGGTTACAGAAAGGCTGCAGAAGCTGCTCTCTGCAGCACTGTAGCAGGACAGATGACTGTAGTGAGCAGTAAGTGTTGCATGAAGATACTACACGCAGACAGAACTGAAGTGCTCCAGCATTATTCTTGCTGCTGTTACACTGAAGAACCAGTGAAATAGCTATCACATTCATCTGTCCTTCCATGAGACAGGTAGGCTTTTTATGTAAATAGATAACTGCTGTCAAGTTGCATGGTGCAGTCTACTGGTGTAGGAGTAAAATTGACTGTGTTTGCCAAAGCACTTGAATGCAAAGTGTGGCGACCGTTTTTTTTAAATTTTAAACCAAGACCGGTCTCTTTGGGAAGTGAAAGTGAAGAGAGGGAACATTTGCACAAATGATGACTAATCGTCGAAGCCTTCTTTGCAAACGCCCTGCAAATAAACGTGTCACCTGTTTTCACCGCCTACTTGACACTGAGCAATCACACAGTGAGGGACATCTGCCATGTTACTGGATGGCAGCGTTGCCTCCTACGTGCATCCCAGCCAATTGGGAGGGAGAAGATGAGTGCCACAGGAAGTGCTGAGGGATTAGGACTGACCCCTTTAACACTGCGGGAAGCATCAGATGTTGCAGAGAGCTTTTTTATGCAAACAGCCGAACAAATGATGATACTGTGTCTCAGTAGCTGATTCTCGAGATATCATTGATCCATTTTTCTTTATTTCACTGCATTAAGAGGCAAAAGAAGCAATGTTATCCCAAATAATATACCTCGTCTTTGCTGTGATTGTTGTAGTAAAATGTCAGGTACAAGCCCTTGCAGTCAAACAGGAGTTCACCTGCTATGGGCACAAATAATATGCCAACCGTTTGCCAAGTAGGTGGAGGAAGAAAGAAGGAGAGGGGGCTGTGGAGAGAAAAACAACATCAGCACAAAGAAACAGTGCATAACAGTGCTACAGATGGGGGGGAGGGTGGGGACGTGAAAGAAAGTATGGATGGAACAAAGTATTAGAGGACTGAGGCAAAGTGGGAGGCATATAAAGCATTAGAGCAAGACAGCAGACTCAGTATAGCATTTGAAAATTAGTTGAGTAAATGTGTGTGCCAGATGGTTAGGTTATAAAATCAAACAACAAACAGAAAAAGTAAAGAAAAAAAAATATTTCCATCTACTTTGTGCATGTTTCTGTGTCTTGTTGGAGTTAAATCCGCAACCATTTAGTACTCTCTATGTCAGTTAAAATAAACACTGAATAATTTACAAGTGCTATTTGACCCGGGGTTGCAGGAGAGTAAGCTATATCAATTGGATTGGATGAAATTCAGGTACACTGGATATGAGCCAGTACTCTAATGAAGGGCTATTATATATCCTTCTGTTAACAACCCTGGCTTTCCTGCTTCTCCAAGTGTAAGGGTGAGTCTGGGGAAAACTGACTGAAGTACTGACAGAAATGCAAATCAATTTTTTCTGAAGCACCCAATACATGATAATCACTCTCTCCACAAGAAATAGGATGGTTTTGGAAAACCTGAGGCTGCTTAATTGCTAAACCTGAGCAGACAGATAACTAAATTACAGTGGCCGCAAGTGTTAGGGTATGAAGAAATAGAAATGAAACAGGTTGCGGATGAAATGGTTATTTTATTTTATTAGCATTAGCACTTTAAATTAACTGATTTTTTTGGCCACTTAGGGCTAGTGGAACCAGCTACAAATGCAACATTGACATATAATCACTTTATAAAGTTGATTCAGCAATGGCGTTAGCAGACAGTTCCATATTTACACATCTAAACAACAGAATAGCATTAGCATTCCTTCGAAGACAAGTTCCAGGCTGTCTGACATATACTATAAGTCTGCGTTGACTCTCTGTTTAGCTTTCCACCAACACCTGTGGGAAATATCTAGCTCTCTAGCTGCTAAATGCTTCACTATGTTCACTAGTTAGTTGTTAACAGACAGGTTACCTGCTAGACAGGTAGCGTAGAGTTGCCGAAAACTGTTGCCTGCTGCTGGAAACATGATTTATGAAAGCGTTGTGACTGAAGCAAAACATTAAAGCCGCAGGCCATGAGACCAAAAGAATGAACTGAAAGACACTAAAATACTTGTCACTTGCTCTGTCTACTGCAGAGCTGGTGATAATTCTGTGTAGCTTTGTAACTACACGCAAATTACACATAGTTATTTGACCGACTATTAAAATAAAAATTTCGACTAGTGTACCTTTAATTTGTATTTCTCTCTCTTTTTGGTGTTATGTTAAGATGGAAAAACTGAAATATGGAATACTTTACTGCAGGGTTGATAAATAAATGTATAAATGTTAATCCAAATGAAATAAATATATGTTACTGCTATCTGAAAAATTCCACTAGGATGAAGGAAATAAACAGAATGAATTAACTAGAGAATTTTAATTGTCTGTTGAGGAATTATGATTTAATTCAAAAAGCAGAAATATAATTACACCTTGAGATCTACAATGCTAATTACCAGGAACTGGAAAATTGTGGCAATTGTGGCCCTATGCATATACATTCATGCAGCTACCCATGTGTATGTGTGTAAGTTTGTATGTTTAAGTGTGTTAATAGGCCCTTGAAAACATAAGTGTTCATGTGTGTGTGTGACTGGGAGCCACGAGGGAGCGCATCAAAGGCAGCAAGCTAAACAGCGTACGCTTGAATGCCTCTTTAAATGAATCATCTGTCTTACCGAGAGAGCACGAGGCACTTAAGCAAAATCTACTTGACCTGCTCTAAGCGCAGACAGAAGTAAAGACAATTGTGTGCTAAACCCACTGCCGTTAAACAAAAAGGATTTCATTCTTCATTACCAGCGGAGGAGAAAATGAGTTTGTCTTCATGGATCAGCGGTCGCGAGGCAAACAGGTAGCGCGCAAACCCACCTCGCACCTCACTCTCTCTGCTGACAACCAAATAACCAGAACAGAAATCAAACCAAATAACATGCCGATCCTACACAGCACAAGGCCGTCGCTGGCAAGCTAACTGTGATTCAGCCTGTTAGTCAGTTAGAGGGAGTTGATGGACAAATAAGCATTACAGCCCTCGCCTCCTTATCTCCTTGTTCTGTTGAAGACTGCACTAGTGATTGATGGCTGAATGCAGGCCTTAATTTGTAGGAGGTGAAAAGATGAGAGCTACAATGCCTGACAATGCCTAACAATGGAAGAGGAGGTATAGATAGAATACCGGAGGAAAATGGAGATGTGAAGACCCATTGTTAGAACTCAGAGGAGACAAGCTGACATTTGTTGGTGCTGCAGACACTGATGTGCGATTGAATACTACTGTACAAATACTGTGTTTGTACAGCTTGGTCAGTGCCATTCCTCCAATTGCAGTTGAAGTTACTCATTATATTTTGTTTTACAGTCTGTCAAGAGCAGCTAATGTTTAAAATGAATACAGCTTTACATGGCTGACCCAAATGATCAAATGCCTTGAAGCTTCATATGTTGCCATGGTAATCACTTCCTTTTGTTTTCAAAAAGTGTGTCTGGACAGCTAGACATTTTGTAAAGAGTCAAGCATGCAGATATGTTGACCTGGTTTTGCTTTGTGAGCAGGGAGCTGATATGGGAGATATGGGTGAATAGAACAGCATAGAAGAAGAATGGTTGGTTTTTTGCAATGAAGTTTATGGCTTTTCCCTGCCATAAATGAAACAAGTGTAACTGCCCTAAGAGATAAAAGTCTTATAACTCCTAAAATGGAGAAATAAACTTGTCAGAGGAAACTCCCTGTTCAGTGGTATCGTTGCCATCTTCGCTCTCAGGCCTCCTCCTCCATCCCCTCTTAACTTCCCTCAAATTCTGTTTGTACTTCCTCCTTTCCCCCTTCACTAAACACTCCATTTAAAAAATAAATAAATAAAAAATTTCTTCCAATTTCCCCCAGCTCTTGGTTTTACCCACACTTTAGCTGCTATGTCATCATCTTATTTCCTTTCCCTCTCTCTCTGTTGCCTCTTGTTTCCTCCTCAAGCTTCCCCCCTTTCCTTCCCTGGGGTCTGCAGTGTGTTTAAGACGAGTATCTGGCAGGTAATTACTGTCACAGCCTAAAGATCTTAATCAAGGTGTAGATGTGATGGAATCACAAGCCTGGGTGACTGGTTAAGGATAATTTTCGTCCCGCTTCTCACCACGCCACTGCAGAACTGACTGCGAACACTCGTAAGATAATGCACATAAATTTGTGTATGCTTTTTTTTTTTTTTTTTGCGCAGACAAGCACAGTCTTTAACACATACACCCACAATCATGTGCACTCTGCTACAACCCGCAATTACAGAAGCAGCCACTTCAGGCACTTTGGAAACAGCCATGATAAACTAAGGTGTTTACATCATCAAAACGTTGCTGCACTCGCAGGAGAAAAGAAGAAGAAGAGGAAATTAGTGTCATTCGTCACATGTCAAGATTAAGAAGCGCTGACTTGAGTAAACTCCATCTTTTCATGTGATACTGATGGAGCCCTTCCTAATGTTTACTTGAGGCACGCTATCATGTGTAAACAAGTGATGTGGGGGAATATTCGGTAAATGTGTGCTAAGGAAAAAGCTGTGGGGTTTTGGTTTGTTTTACATGACATCTCAGCAGAGGGGATGGAGGGGAAAAGCAAAATGAGTAACTTCTTCCCTGTGCAGCAGCGTGGAAAAGTAGACCAGACAAACTGTGGATTATTCTATGTTCGGCTTTACATCACCTGAAACTTGCTACAGACAACACTGTGGCATCGCAAGAACGCGCTGCAAGATGTTTTATGCTTAGTTGCAAAATGTGAGGCAATTACGAGGTACCGTGCTTGATTGAACAACGCTTTGAATTTTTTGTCTTGCTTTTCAGAAAACTGGCAGTGCATTGCTGTCACCACCCTAGTTTTATTAACAGCTGTAATCCTGTGAGTACTGTCTAACTGATGGCAAATAGATCTGACTAGCAGATGGGAGTCTATGGAATTGCCAAGCACTGTAAGCTAACTCATAGGTGAGAAGTCACTAATGTATTTGGAAAAAAAAACGAAACTTTGAAAATCTATAATTGACATGACAGATGAGCAAACTCCAAACTCTTCAACGCTTCCACTCAAAGAACCCCGAGGTGAGTAAGTTATTATTGTATCTTTTCTGTTAATTTCTCTTCACTTATAATCTGCACAGCACTCTGTAATTGTTAAGCAATAACTGATCTCTGGCCACTTGGGGGCAGTGGACAAAAGCTGTGAGCACAACATGAACATATGATCCCCTTTAAAGGTGATATTAGCAAATAGTTGCCTATTTCTAGCTATTAGCTTTTATATTAGCTATTAGCTTTCGTTTTGACCCACCTAACAAATGTAATTCCCATATCCATGCTCTTTTGTCAGCCTCCATGAATTACTGAGGGAAATATCTGAGTCTTTAGCTGCTAAATGCTCCACTATGTTCACCAGCTAGCTGCTGAGTTTGTCTTGCTGCTAAGCATTTAGAGAGTTTTCACTGAAAACAGCTGCCTGCTGCTGCCAGAAATGATGTCATGAGAGCAGTGAGAGTGAACCAAAACAGTTAAGTTGTAGGCTAGAAAGACAAAACCAGTCAAATTCAAAGCAGGACTGCAGAGTTTGGTGATAAGTCCTTGTGGGTTCATCACTATGAGTGACCCCTTTGATGTTTACACAGTCAGTTGATCCATTGTTATTATGAAATGAATATAGATGCTGTAACATTGTCTATAATACTGTCACACTTGTATTATGCTAACAAGTATTATAAGTAAAAAATAAGCCAGTTAGCTGCTTTATTGCCAGACAGTACAAATTCAGGCTCAGAAATATGTGTAAATTCTATTATTACGTCCATAAATCATTACAATGGCTGATGATTGCTTTCCCTTTCAAGAAAACCCTCTAAACCTGGGTTAAAATTGCAGCCTGCTGAGACTTATTCCACTTTTGTCTCTGTGCACAGCTGTAAACATTTAGATTTAGTTCATGACCTCAGGAGAGAAATAGACTCAGTGCTGCTGCCATGCAAGAGTCATACAAGCTCTCAGCCTAAGTACATTTATTCCCCGGGCGGTGCTGAGCTGCTATTGCACGACAGTGACATTCTGCACACTCTCTGAGGAATAAGCCCGTAAAAATGAGATGCCACTATGATTAATAACCATAAAAATATGTGCTCACATTCGACTCGAGGTGGCAACAATATGGATGCCATGGAGCGAACAATGACAAAGTTTATCAATTTCTGCTCCGAAGGTGCACTCATGCACATTGTGGGGTGGCCATTTTCTAGAAAATGTAATTTTCAGCAGGAGCATATATAGGTATATACCTAGAGTTCTAGTAATCATGTAGACCCTCTTCCAAAATACAAGTGCAATCAGAGTAGATTCAGAAATGTGTGCAAGTGAGTCAGTGTTTGTGTGAGTGCATCTATTTGCAGGCCTATGAGTGTGTGTGTGTGTGTGTGTGTGTGTGTGTCTGTGTGTGTGTGTGTGTGTTTGTGTTCCAACAGGCTGTGTGCTGTCAGGCAGTGTTGTATAGCGTGGAACCATTCGATCTGTCTAAGGGAATAGAGTGTGTGTCTGCAGCATGGCGTATGGCCACCACTCCTCTCCCAGGAGCCAGTTCACTTTAATTGATGCTCCACTGAAACACAAGCCCGGGCAGTACACTAGCTCGCACAACACTGCTATCTCCAGCATCTCTGTCTCCCATAGAAATAGAATTAGAATGACAGCCACATGCCTCTAGAGCTGCAGTATGACAAACACACACACAAAGACATGGATGCACACACATACACACACTTATAAACAAATAAATACACACACAAAACAGCATATACACAGTAGCAGAGACAAGAGTGCTATGGCACAGACACACACACGCACACACAACTGCACACACAAAGACAGTGTGATAGAGTGGCTGTGGCTCTCCATCAACCAAGAAATCTCATATTGGTCTGCTTTATATTGTCCCGAGCAACTGCGAAGGAGAGAAAGACAGAGAGGGAGAGAGAGAAGGAGGCGATGGAAAATGGGAGGATCAATGGAGGCAGAGTGAGTGATGAGAATGAGAGAGGAGAGCAGAAGTGGAGGAGGAAAAAAATAAAAAAGAACGTTTGGCAGAGGACAAGGAGAGGCACGTCGAGGAAGGTAGAGATGAAGAGAACAGGAGCAGAGGGCGGGTGTGTGGACGGAAAATTAATAGTTACCACCCTTTTTTGTGGTTTTCACTCTACTTCCATGTTCAAACTGGGTTAACGCTGAAGGTTAAGAGCTAATCGTTGTTTTAATCTGTTAACCATGAAAGCATGGCATGATCCTTTCTTACACAGCGGAAATAAGCCAGTGTACTGTCAGGAAAAAAAGCTTAAACCTTAATTGGTTTGACAAAACAGACAATCTGAAGACATCAGGATTTTTACCATTTTTCTCACATCTAGAATAAATGATGAAACAATGAATCAAAAAAAAAAAAGAATATGTTACTCGTAGGCCTAGATCATACTCAAATCCCTTGATCTATCGAAGAGTATGTGGATGAAAGGTGGTTTTTCTTATGCAGTAAATATTTTTCTTTGACAAAAGCTGAGCCCACTACATTGTTATCCACTGATATCAACACAATCTCCAAATGTTTCAGGAGGTTCAGCAGTGTGGGCAGATTTTGGCTCATAGTAGACCAGCTCCAGCTGATTTGTAATGCCTTTTGATTTCACACTACCAAATGCAATACAAAGAAGCATTGAATTATCAATTATTAATTAGCCTCCAAACCCTCTGGCATTTCCCTTGTTGCACACCATGATCTGAGGTTCTGCAAGCCAAGGTCACATGGTACCAAGCAATAGTAGCATTATGATAGCGTGCCTCTTCATTGCCCTCCTGCCAATTTAAAACTTCACATCGTTTGCTAATGTATTCTCACCATTAAGGCCGGCATAATGAGCAGCAGGACACTGTTTAGCATGCAGTAAACACCTGCTTGGCCCCCAAATCATATTTCACTCTTTCTCGTCGTCAGCAACTCTTGTAGTGGATGGTGTAAGAGTTGCAGTGTAGAGGACGGGGGTGGGGTGGGGGGGAGCAAAAGGGGCTATTTGTATTCTGCTAATCCTCCAGTACAGCGTTGCAGAGGGTAATGGGGGTTAACAGGACTTTCACTTAAACACACGCTGAGCTCCCTGCTCTCAGTGAGTTTCTCAGAGGCCAGAGGAAGTTGCGCCTCTAGATACAAACCCCTCCACCGACCTGCTCACCCGGGACTGCCTCCGCTCTCTGATGGGGGTTATGAAGGCAGGTGGGTGTGTAGAGGAGTGGGTGGATGGGAGGAGTGAAGATGATGGTGGTGAGAGGGCAAACATGGTCAGGGTAAGCCATATAATTGTGTTATAGATAGATGTTGTTATAGATACTTTAACCCAAACCATGATATACACGGTTTGTGCCTTAACCTCACCAGACTTCACAGCTTTGTCAGATCAGAAGTAAATATTGCACTTATTGTACAAAACATATGATCATCTCATATATATAATGCACTGTTATAGATTAAACTACCCATTATGTACAACAGTTAAAATTGCTGCACCTTCACAAGCTACAACATTAAAATGTTGCTTCCATTAAACAATAATGAATATATTCTGCATTATTGGCATTTGCCCCTTTGATACTTGCCGGAAGTAGTCTTTTTTGCTTATTCATAAGTAAAAGTCTTTAATGCATGACTAATTTCTCTATATATTTACACAGTGAGGTTTTCATCAATTAGTTATCCATCCATCCATCCATCCATCCATCCTGGATAGGTCATCAAGCAAAAAGTCTGCACTTACACGTACACCAATCTGCAAGCCTTTTGTATCCACACGCATTTATGCTTAGGTAATTAAAAACAATAATACACTATTTTCCTTAATATAATTACACTAATTGTGGAGTCAGTACTCTGGAGGAGATTAAAACCAAGATATATTCAAATGAAGTACTTTGCAGCTGCATCCACATTTGTAAATTATTGATTGTGAATGTATATAACATCCTCGCCTTAAATCATATATTAGTCTTACATTTGCACATTCCATTTACTGATCATGCAGGAGGCTTACATTATGAATTCATTGAGTGGGAAAAGAGTTGATCCGAGGCTTGCAGTGCAGCCATAAGGCCCATAATATTATCTCTACGAGAACATGAAGTTCCAGCGCTGTTGCTGATGCCATTGCCCTAAAACGCTATATTATTTTTACAGACAGTGTGTTCACGTTTTCGATCAACTAGAGATTCTTATAGTCTCTTTAAGGTGGTTATGATGGGACGACTGTAAAATGTCATTATAATATCCATGTTAATAAGTGGCTCATCTCAAATTTTATTGCCCTGTTAAAGCAAGGAAAGATAACAGCAAATAAAAATCTCAAGTCACTATTTTGTGTCATTTTTTAATATCATGCAGTAAATTATTTTGAATGTGTCCTCGCTATTATTCAAAACATTTTCCCCAGAATAAGGCAAAGAAATCTTTACAAATGCTTTTTTTAATGGTTATTGGGTAACATAACACTTTTATAGACTACATTGGAGATAGATTTACTGTATTTCATAGATTGAGATGTCAAACTGACTCTGCTGCCTAAGTATTTTTATGAACAAGGTCTTTTAGCTTTGATTTACAGTAAGTGGTGGATAGAATAAAGGAAGAATTTGAAGTGTGAAGAGATGTCACAAATCACTTTGAAATCCACGGTGTCCAGTGCAAGTGGGAAGGAAGGTCGCGCAACAAGCAAGAATACCGCACTTCAATTAGACCACCAAGGTTGAGGCCCAGGTGTTTGTGAGCATTCACTGTGCTGAAGTGCCCTTGAGCAAAACAGTGAATCCTTACAGTTGCTATTCTCTATGTGACCCTGTTCGTTGCAGGAATGAATAAAATATCAAACATTATTATGCACACTGTAACTTCTAGGGCACCTGGATGTTTGGCGCTATATTTCTTTTCAGTATGGTCGCATTTCTGTTGATTTAACTCAGCCCCTCTGCTTCTGAAAGCGTTTGTTATCGTGGAATTTATGAAGTTATTACTTTATTATTTGCAATTTCATTTGTGAAATTAGTTCATTTCAAAAGAAGAACAGATTAAATAGTGTGTTTATGTGCTTTGTAAAAGGCAATCATTGGCCTGTCCGGCTAATTAGCATACTACCTTCTGCAGTAACCTAGCGTTACTGCCAAGGCCAATAAACACATCATTAAGCATCATTAACTAAGTGGTTAGGTTTTTAAAAAAAATCAAACAAAAACAAAACCCGTACATTACATTGTGTTAAATTTTCATTGATTAGTTCTCATCCTAAAAGCGTCTCTACACTGCAATGCTGTAGCTACTACATGTCACTATACATCATCAACTGGTGGGTGCTTGCTTTTTGGCTACTTGGGACTTGCGGCTTTAGCTTCAGTCTTCATGATATAATGTACATGTATGTAACCATTAAATGCATATTTGAGACCCCATTTACAAGATTCTCTTTTAAAACATACTGAAAAATAAAAAACCAAGTCATGGAGCTAATGTTTGCGTAAGTAGCTAGCTTGCTACAGCTGATAAAATATGCTAGCGACAGTGAAGATTTCAGCCAGCAAAACTGACAGTCGCTGGCCAGAAATGAGTGGTCAGTGTTTGCCTACTTCTGTTTGAAATTATTGTTTAAAAAATTTTAATGTTTAAGGTGTAAATCAGCCTGTTAGTAAACTGTGTATGTGCTATATGCAGAAACTAGCAAACAGGGCTCAGCAAACAGTGAATTTGCACCCTTAGTATTTAGCATGAAGCACAGGAAGACAGGGAGAGACAGTGAAAAAAACAAATAGCAAAAGAGATTGAGGCAGAGATGTTATGTGTTATATATACAGTATGTTATAGTGTTGAATATATGAAGGGGTCGTTGTCTCTTTTGACTGCGTGAGGCTGTAAAAATGTCTTTATACCAGTGCTCCTTAAAGCTGTGATAGGCTCAAATCTACAAAAGAAGGAAAAACAAACAAAAACACCACAATTTGAAAATACAGCCATGCTCCTGCAGCTCTAACTTCATGGGCAAACGCATGTGTTTACACGCACGCAACACAAGTTGCAACACAGCCACAGCTGTGAGCCTACAGTTAGCAGAAGGCTAAACTATTAGCAATATTCAACATAGCCACATTTCATGGTAAATCTACCACAATCAGCCACTACAACACCTTTAGATATTACAGGAAAATTAAGTTAGCCGCCTGTACCTGTCCAGGGGAAGCACAAGTTCTCTCCATCTCTGAAACGCTTCACCAATATTGTCACATATCTATTGGAAGGGACGTGCTCGTCTCTGAAAAGACCTGTGATTGGCCAAGGTCTCTCTTCACAAGTTATATTTTCTAAAGTCTGAAAACAGAGCCAAGAGGAGGTGCAGACGTCCAGTTTGCTCTCAGACCACTTGCATTACAATATGCTGCAAGGTGATCATAGAATTTTTTCCCCATTGATGCCAAAAAATTACCCCAACTTGAAACCATTTTTGAACATTACTACACTTTGTAATTTAAGTGATTCTGATTAGGAAACAGTGATAGAGAAGAATAGACCTGTGATAGGGAAAAGATTCACTCTCTGCTAATGTCCACCGGTGCTTGATTGCAATGATTGTAGAAAGATAAAGTACGAATGATAGTGGACCACAAATCCTCAAGGAGCCCTCGGGAGATATATGACAGAAAAGTAAAAGTAAGAGTCTTTAATTTAACATGGGCTGTGGACATTCATTAAAATGAGAGCAATGTCAAAAGAACAAGGTAATTGATATGACTCACAGGCAGAAAAAGGTTGTTTTCAAAGCATCAGGTTGGCTTCAAAGAGGAATATATTTAGAAAAGGGTTCATTGAAAAGGTTTAACCAATAGAAAAAACAGCTTCATAGAGAGTGTGAAAAGAATGGTCTGCATGCAAACGTAACTAAAAGAGCCACATATGTTCTGCTCATGCCAGTGTTAGGCCTATGCTGATGCCAACATTATGCCTGAAAATCTCCCTTCTTCCCCCAAAACCTAAGGGTAAAAAAAACCTCCCTGAAAACCACAGGCTATACGATAAAAGACAGAGCATCATAGATGAATGACATGATATTTCAGAAATACTGAAGTTCCTATATGGAACATTTTATTCTTACTTTCCATCACCAGGAATGCTGACACCACCTAAATTCTGCAGGTATTCTCCCCAGTGCTTCTTGAACCTGATTCATCTTTCTCACAGCCTTAGCACAAAAGTACTCCTACCACCAATGGATACTTCATCCGCAAGAGAAAAACTTCATTACTATGCAGCATGTAAGATAACATGCTACATTTAACATAAGTTTTTTGAAATTACAACTATGTCTCATTGGTTTTTATCATCAGTAAAATGGGGAATCTGAACTACCTCCATCCTGACATGACTGATACAGGAGGCAGCGCAAGTGAAAATGATTTTGGGTGTGCACAGTTTTGCTTTAATGTAGAGCAGCGACAGCAGAGTTTTAACAATCAAACTCAACAACTGATACTAGAAATAGTGGCTTTGCTTATGAGTTGATTTTGAAGCTATAGATACAACATTTTTTACGCTGCTTGCTATTGCTATTATTTTTTGGAAAAAAAGAAGTAACAATTCAAGAATAAATCAAATGCAAATAAGGTTGTTAAAAAAGTAAGAGTGAACTGAAAAATACCTCTGCCTTGTCTGTCTGCAAACTAATGTGTTTGAAACAGGGGATTCGCAACATTATGAAAACCACACGAGAAGTGTCCAAATTAATACAAAAATGTAATTTTGAAAAAGAAAAAGAAAATCTTAACTCATGGTCCATTTACTGTCTTTTTCCTAAAGCTTTCTTCTTGTCTTTCTCAGTTTAATAAGTTGTTTGCCATTTTGTAATGATTTATTATTAAAGGACGAAAATGAAAAAAAAAATCTCCTGAGGTACCTTGGTATTTAGTGCATGGCTAGTGGGCCACATTGGTAATTGTGTGTATGGGAGTCAGTATATCGCTATCAGCAGAAAAGAACATTCTCTCTCTGGGCTCAGGTATAAATGAACAAAATCTTCTGAAGCAACATTTTTCTTCATGCATTTAGGTCATCGAACTCAAACCTGAATCCTTCCTGTTTCTCATTGCTGGACAAGACAGCAATTTGTCAGTGTGCTTTCTCTCGTTCCTCCTCCAGACCTCATTCATGTAGGCTATATCTCTCTGAGACTCCACCCTGTATAAGGCCACCATTCAGCCTTTCAGAGGTGGTGTGGAGGAAAAGGTCACCTATACAAAAACACACCCTCCACCTCAGACAAGGCAATGAGCACTTCAGTCACCTTCTGTGTTGTCTCTGCTGGACTCAGGAGAGCCAACATATTCTTACTGTGTTTGCTCGCTCTGCCATGCTGCATGGCCTCTCTTTTCAATAAGTCAGTGTTAATGCCATTTTTGGTACTTTTATATAAAATCAGGCTCTGGCTGGGTACACGCATCTACAGAAATAGCAAGGGATCTGCGCTCAATATCTTTGTCAGATAGTATTGTAATTGTGTGGGGCTAAGGTGGCAGGAGCCGAGTGACTCGGTTTGGATATTGCCTGGTTAGATTTCCCTTGAGCCTGTTGCAGTGTAAGTAGTCTCTCTAGGTCTTTCTCTCTCACATCTGTCTGTCCCCTCCTTGCTCTTCATCTGTCTCTCTGACTCGTTTTTTTTTTGTTTTTGCTGCACAGAGGCAGAAAAACAAGTCCTGCATGCCCCAATCTCTCATACATCAGATTGAACATTTTCAACAAAAGAAAATGAATGGATCTATGTGCACACATCTGGAGGATATACAGGAAACACATTTACCAATTTGTGCTTCATCACACAAACATGCAAGCATTAGATAACAAGTCCTCATTCCACAACAAAATATGTTGTTTTCTTTACAAAAGACGTATCCAATGCAAAAATGAGTCATGAGCATTTCCGACTCTCTCACCTACAGTATATGGTTAAGGCTTATTGGTTAAAAAAACTACTCAGTGTATAAACAAACTGTTTAATTAATATAAATAAAATATTCATCTAAATATTAATTCATAAACATTCATTTAAAACTTTCATATCTAAGTCTCTTGTTGACAACTGAGCCATCATGACAAAGCAAATTTTATCTACTGAGGAAAACCATGGGATTCAATTGAAAGCTCTGGAAAAAGCTATAACAAGAATAGTTTGAAATTTGGGGGAATATGCTTATTTGCTTTCTTGCCAAGTGTAGGATGAGAGGATTGATTCAACTCTCATGTCTGCTCACGAAATGTGAAGCTAGAGACAGCAGCCGTTAGCTTAGCTTAGCATGAAGACTGGAAACAGGGGGAATCAGAGAACCTGGTTCCGTCCACAGCAGGAAGCAAAATCCACTGACCACTACCCCGAAAGCTCAAAGCACAAAAACTTTAAGACTGCCTCGCAACCTCATGGTGATGTCAGGAGTCAAGGAAGTCACTGTACAAGTCAAGAAAATTCCGGCACCTAATCCCACAGCATGTTTTTCTTAAACTTTTTTTTTGTAAAACAAATGACAACAAAGACAAATTCATGAGATTTAGAGATGCTGATGGATTTTCTTACATTTGAGCGGAACCAAGCTAGCTGTTTCTCTATGTTTACAGTCTTTATGCAAAGCTAAGATATCTGTCTGCTGGCTGTAGCTTCAACTTCACTGCACAGACATGAGAGTGGTATCATTTTTCTTCATCTAACTGTCGGCAAGAAAGTGAATAAGCAAAAAAAGGCCGTGGTATAATCAAACCAGTGTTGGTGGTGGGAGATGGAATGCGGGTTGCCGTCTCTAACCTCGCCATCCACCTTACCTCCTCCTCAAGACATTTTGTGGAGCGATAACAATGTCACACTACTGTTGCCTTTCCCTTTGAGAGAGGAGATTATTCACATCACCATAAGAGGTTGCTTCTCCGAAAAATGTAAACATTTGAACAAATGGCCGATGCTGTCTTTTCTCTAATAAGGACAGTCTTGCATTGCACACATCAGACAAATCCCCCTCTCCTCCTTACTGCAGACCTGTTATCACATAACAGATTATGCCAGTGCATTAGAACTCATGGCAACATGAAATAGAACGAGAGGAGAGACAGTAATGGCAGAGATCAACAAACAACAAGGTCAAAAGAAGAAAACGCGAAGATGTTCAATGTGTGAAGGTTATGAAGCAGGCAGTGGTAAATTCAGGGACGACAATGTCAGCACTGTAATCACTTTAATCAGTCTCTTCTCACACTTTCCAATCTCACTTTCTTTGCCTGTTTGCCAGTGGTTCTTTTGCCTTCTCACTGTCTCCCTTCCTGCTTCTCTCTCCTCTCTGTCTGTTCATTTACACTTGGCTGGAAAGCAAACGGCTGCAGCCCGGGCGAGCTGGCCAGAGACACAGGGCCATTTCGGGAAATAGGATTAACGGGGGAAAAAGTTCAAAAGTACAGGAGAGGAATAAGACAGTGAGTGACAGAAAGCACAGAGAAGGGATTATGAAAAAGAGATGGAGTGTGTGGAAAGGAGTCTGACACGTCATCTCGTGTTCTTTTGCAGAAGGTGAAAAATGTTGTGCAAAGATGGGAGAGTCAGACAGATTGGCTTTAAGTGCCTTCTCTGTATACAGTCTGGGCTGTAAATATGGAGTTGATGAATAAGTCAGTGTTGCTGGCTGCTAGTCAGAATTAAACTATGCAGCTGCATAACTCCATTTTGACAGAGGCGAAATATTTGAAAAGGTCACTTGTTGATGGACCTTGGGTTTCAATTGACAAAGGGCTAATTTACAAAGGGCTGCCAGTAAGGAAAATCTAGCTTGTGCATCTTTACGGCTTCTATGAAAGGTTGTGGATGATGGTTGTACTTTGAGGTCTTTCCAGAAAGGGCCGTGTGTGTACATGTGTGCATAAATGACGGCCTCGTCCTGTCATAAAGTGGTCCATTGTGATGAACTTTGAAGCATCTGTCTGACATTTGCCCAGCGTTCCCATGTGATAGTAAACTAGGATGGATAGCATCCAGAGCTGAACATAATAACAGCTGATGACTATAATCTTATTTGTGTTGTGTGAAAGATGTGTCTTCATGTTGTGTTATTTGTCACACTATTGTGTTCCCTTTCAGGGAAAGAGCACAGAAACAGTTCAGTATAACTCATCAATAATGGGAAAAAATCCTCCTAAAAAACGTCTTTGTCTGTAAACTGTCTTTGGCTGACACTGTATCCAAATTGAAAAGAGAGGTGATATCATTAAATGCTGAGAGCTTCATTAAAAATATCCATTCAAGTATAAAAATAATCAAAATGACAGCTAAAAACAATAATTGTATTTTCTTTAGTTAACAAATCAGCTATTCACTCATCCAAATAAAAATTAAATAATAAACAGGCATCTGTGCTACTAAAGATGTGATTTTTTTTGTCAGTTATCAATAAGGGTGTATTCAGGCTGTCAGCGATCACTACAGTTCTTCAAATTGATTCTTGCATCTGATATTCATGAGGCCTTCTACTTCCTCATCCTTCAATGCTTTTAGCGACTAATATGTTAATGGGATGTAACTCAGTCCAATTTTCCTCTGCTTCCTTCTTACCTCTTTTATTACTCTCCCCTCTCTCTCTCTCTCTCTCTCTCTCTCTCTCTCTCTCTCTCTCTCTCTATATATATAAAGATTCCCCCTCTCACCCACCCCTGATGGGGGTGGGGTGGGGGGTGGGGGGTGTGTCTTCCTCAAGCTTGGGGCCTCTATCAGAGGGGTGTGTACAGCTGGCCAATGATAACATCCCATGTAGCCACCATCATTTGATAAGCAATTGTACTGACACCGCACATTTTAATTTTGAGTTACAATAAACCTGCCTGTAACTATCACCTTTTAATAACCTGGCAAATTATGACTGAGAGAATTATAACCAGCTCCTCAATCCAATACCTTAATTACACCAGCCTTGCTTTTCCATCGTCTGTTCGAAAAACACTCCCAGAAGACACACACATAAGAGGGAAAATGAAGCCTACGACTAGACGGGACTTAGCTGGTGTGTTTGAAGTGTCTAAGAATAGCAGTGGTGATGTAAAATATGGTGGAACGTAGGGCCCTTGTTTATCAGATGTGAATGTCATTAAATCTAAGTATTTTACATAAATTCACTGCCAACTGTCAGGAACATAAAATTCACTCAGAGGAAGAAGGTGCACCATCACAGAAGCAAACCAGAGGCAATATGATGATTTAAATCTTGCGATGTTCCCATTTAGCGATGCATGAGAGGGGAGACCCACACAATATTTCTCTAAACCCTTTACATTGATTTAGTCATTTACAGACAAAAAATGTTTCAGTAATCCCCTCCCGTATCACTTTTTACATATCTTTTGAAACTGTGCAACAACCAGATAAAAACATCACCAGGTGAAAATATGGCAGTTTGGAACATACTAAGGACACGAATGGACAGGAAAGTGGCTTATTCTTTAAGGGTTTAAAAAGTTTTCACTTGGAGTTGATATAGACCGCTATAAATCCAAGGTGACTACAACGAGAAACTTTAGAGCCACCTTAACCTTAACTCGACTACTTAGAACATGGAGCAGTCTTTTGAAGGCAAAATCTTAATTTAAAGCTGCTTTAATCAATATTTTTTATAATAACACTGCATGAAATGACTGTGTGCAATATGAATGTAACATGTTTGCAACTTCACTGTTTTGGTTCACTGTCATCATGCTCATCTTGTGCCACTTTTTCCAGTGAAAAATCTGTAACTGCACACTACCTGCTCAGCACCAAACTCAAACAACATTAGCAACTAGCTACTGAACATATAGCAGCTAAAGAGCTGAATATTTCCCTGAGAATTGGGGAGTGAAAAAGAGGGCTAAAAGAAGGTAAATATTTGACTTAAAGTTAGCGGGTGTCGTATTGCAAGTTAGTGCTAATGTTGCTTCATGTCTGCTGAATGTGTAAGTAAGCAATTGTTTGCCATAAAGGTTTAAAATGAATATGTCAAGTAAAGGTGACCCACAAAATTAAAAAGCAGGATTGGAACCTGCCAGATCTATTTGCTTAATTAGGACTGGTTGAGAAACACAGAGATGGGTATTCCTCATCCATAAGTAAAGGGCTTTGAATATACCTAGAATATCACTAGAATTTATTTAGCCAAAAATACTTCAGGGACCTTTAAACTAAATCTGAATTTAGACAAAATGTAAATCATTAGTCCCCCACCCCCGCCCCCCCCCGAGAGCCTTGATATTACTGCATGAATAAGATGCTGATGGAAACCAGGCCAGCGATCCAGGATTATCATTCTTATTCTGGGAAACTGAATGCATAGTCCTGTGGGTCCACAGTCCAAATGAGCATGCTCGGATCAACAATGTGTTCAACAGAGCAAACAGTGAGTGACTCACTCACTCACTCCCACATGTCAGTTATACCTCCGTTCTGACACATTTAATGCAGCTCATGTGTGACAGGGAAACAGGGTAACGTTGCTGTGGAACAACCTTTAACTCCAGAAGGGTTTGCCCGTGTGTTGTAGGCGTAAAAACAGATGAGATGCAGCGGTGAAGTTTGTGTACAACATTTAGCCAACAGTGCATCTAACATCGCGATCAATATGAAACTTTCACAGGTCAAACTGTTGTCAGGAGATATTTATGCAATCAAACCAGCAGAGAAACGCTCGACCTGTGCTGTTAATTCCCATAAAAAAATGGCTATGGCATCATCTGGTGGGAACCAGGAAGCTATATCCAGTGTGTGTGATGTGTTAACTATTGGATGAAAGCCATAATATCCTCCTGGATGGTCTTTACTGTGATTATAGGTACTTTGATGACGCTGATGTTGTTCCTGTTCCTATTGCCCTCTCAAGTATTACTGCTGTAGTCAGCTACATGAGCCCGAATGTCCCATCAAAGATCACATAGTGGTTATATCCTCAAAAGAGCAGCCCATTCTCTACTGGGAAGTGGTTAAGTACCAATTTGTACTGTGTCTGTCAGAGTCAAACAGACAGTGTTTGAATTAGAGGCACTCAAAAGTGAACTACTTCCATGGCACTGTGGTAATGGGCAAATAAAACTCTAAAGCAAAAAGAAAAAACACGAATTCTTGCGAGTGTTTTCAGCTCCAGGGTGGAATCACACTCATGGAAAAAAAAAAAAAAAAAGAAAAGAAAAGAAAAAAAAAATAGTGAAAACTCAACTAATATTTCAACTGATGATTTAATGTGTGCATAATGAAAAATAATATATCCCTCATAAATATCTGCTGGGTAGATTTGGTGTCATGTGCCCCAAGTGTGCACTGTATCATGATATTGCCGTGCCAGGGTAGTAAATGGCTGGCATAGCAGAGCATAGCCTGCCTGCCTCATTCTACTTCTTATGGTTTCTCTGTGCCCATTTTATAGTGGCAGCACTTAAAACACTGACATGCCATAATTCCACAGTTTCTGCGGCCAAAAGCTGTAACATTGATAGTGGAGAAAAGGTGGTGGTGGAGATGGAGCTGAGAAAAGTAGAAGGAGGGGAAGTAAAATGTGTGAAGAATCAAGGAAGGGACAAAAAGGGTGTGTGTGTGTGTGTGTGTGTGTGTGCGTACGAACATGTGTGTTGTACATTTGTTTTACGTTCAAATGCCTTTGTTATGAGTCATTGCCTGAGGCAGAACAAATTACTGTAAATGGAATTATTAGTGAAACACGGAGGGTGAAAGGAGGAATTCAAATTAAAGTGTTTACTTTCTATCCATCTGCGTAATTACAGTTGGGACACCAAGCACTTGTGTGTGTGTGTGTGTGCGTGTGCGTGTGTCTGTGTGTGTGTCTACGGATCTGGGGGTGTATGTGTACATCTGACTAAATATCAGAGGTCATAGAGGTTCCTTTGATCTGCCAAGGTTATAAACACCAACCACATTTTCCCCCATAATCAGCATACACACTACGAGCTGTTTTAATTACAAAGAGCTTGTGTACATGACAGATGAGCAAAGGAGGGAGTCTGGTATGTCTACACAAGGCGGTCCATACTGTTTAATGTTGTGCTCATTTCACACACACACACACACGCACGCACGCACGCACGCAGAGCCACTGAACTAAATGCAGTGACCGTATTCAAGCTGGAAATAACAACTGCACTAAAACTGTCACAGGTGGCTGTATCATTAGATGGTGGCTCATTAAAGAGTCACTGGGTATGTAAATATGAATTTGTTTCTATATTGCTGTGTGTGCTCAGGTCTGCAGTGTGTTTGCGCACGGCCGTGCTGAGTTAAATCAATGTTAAATGAGTCTCTTTCTTGTCTCAGGGAGTCAAAGTGACCTCCAATTGCCCTATAGCATCTCACCTAAATTCCTAAAAGGTTAATACACTACACTTGGACACTACATGATTCGATATTCTGCAAGATACTGTGAAGCAGGACACGATGCAGGAGGATATGTGTTCTATAGGAAATGTGAAGAATAATAAAAATGTGCTCAGCTACCAGCAGGTCTCATTTTGTGTTCTTACGCTATTTTGTGTGTTGACACGGACATGGCAACATGCAGTACCTGTCAAAAAGTTGGACACTTCTCACCCTAAACGGTCGCCATCTTGTCTATGTAGCAGAAAGGGAGGGGCCACAAACCTATTTTCAAATTGGCCGAGGAAGCTGCAGCTGTCGCGATGGTTGCATCAACACAAGGATTTTGTTTTGCAGTACAGTAAAGTACAACTATACTGTTGTTTGATAGAGGCCATCAGAATGTTTATTTGTGAAGGAACGTGAACGCTAGCTAGCTAGTTAACAGCGCCGATCGTCATTTGAGGGTGAATGCGCAATGGCTGTGTTCGACTTGAGACAGGACTACCCAATCGAAACTCACGCACTATGCAAGCGTAAAGTGTACAGAGTGTACTACATGGAAGAATACTCACGGAAGTAAATGAGATAGAGTGTATGAGACGGTGTAGTATGCAGATATACAGAGTTTGCCGTATCCCAAAGCAAACATACACCAACAAACACACACGACTGAGACAAAGCTGCAGCATATATGAGCCCATAGCATTGGAACACCAGACCAATATCTGTATATCAATACTACTTTACATTGGTAGGAGCATAAATTTTTCCCTTCTTCCGCTGCACTGACAACCTAATGCTGCACTGGTCTGACATCTCAAGTCAATCATTCCAATGGAAAGTGCTTTGATTAACAGCAATATCCTGGTGCATCAGACTAAGGGATGGCTGATGTTTTGAACCTGTCCATAGTTGGCTTTTTATAGGCAGACCGTCAAAACATGCTCTGATATAAGAGCAGAGGACATTTTATGTACAAAAACCCTTTTAGTGACAGTCCTCTAAAGCTACAGTAAGAGCGGGACTAAATGCAGGGTACTTATGCCCCTCCCAATCTACCACAGTCCTCTGGAGTGTATCTTACCATCTGTGCATCTCATCATTAAGTGTAACTCTGATGTAGTGGAACCATGTTAGCATTTTTATTTTCAGAATGTGTTATATGTCAGGCTTTAATGTCACATCAGAGTTATGTAGTGTCATGCCGCATGTGATGCCGCGGTAAAAACCCAGTTTTCACTTGAGGGATTATTACACCTACCACTACATCACTGCTGGATGCACGCTGCTATTTAGCATCAGCACGCTTGTGTGCAAAAGACCACAGGATAGCTACATCAGTCGTAGAGTAAACTTCATTATTTAATGTTTCCTAATATACAGGAATGTAGCCGCAGGTATGAACTGAGTGAAACAATAAATCAAGGAGTCAGCCAGCAGTGGGAAACACTAGGCGTCCCTCATTAGATGCAGCAGTAGTAACGGCTGGCAGTCTGGTGCTGCATCAGGACCAGGCCATCGTAGGGTCAGTCTGGAGGATAATCAAAAGCTATAATTATATCAGCAATGTCCCTCAAGCACAGGGACCGGCAGGGGCAAAGGATCGCCAGTATCACTGCACCACTGAACATGGAAGATATATATATAGATAGAGACAATGAGAAAGAGGATAAGAGAAAATGAGAGAAAAAAATGAAGGGAACAAAGTAAACATGAAACAGAAAAACGGTTTCGAGAAAGCACAGATCCTTGAGTGGCTGCTGGAGGAAAGCGCTGCTCTTGTAATATTGAAACAGAAATGTAGGAGGAACAGAGGGACAAAAGTGGAGAGACAATGAAAGACATGAAACACTGACATGCAAATAGATAAAACAGACAGAAACTGTGAAAAGAAAATCAAGCGGGAGAAGGAGAGACAAGGAGACCAGCTTGGCATTCATAGCTGGCGTATGAAAGAGTGGTGGGGGTGGGGGTTGGGGTGGAAAAAGATCAATCATGTGGAATAACAAAAAGACCTTTCAACAAACTGGCTTTAATCTTCTGACAAAGCAACAAACTGCTCCTGATGTGAAACTTCTTCCTGAGGAGCAGGGGCCCCTGCCTCTAATAACTCCCCCCTGTGAACAAGCTAAATCTTTAATGGAGGGCAAGTCAGCCTAAAACTCCTCTCCTGAAGCACACACCTAACACGTGAGAGGCATGGGAGAGTTAAAAGAAAACGCTACCTGTTCTGAAGACAGCTTAGCAGGAAGATGCTTACAGTGTGCAAGTGTGTGTCATTTCAGATATTATTCTGTACTTACAGCACATGCTTCACACGTACAGCGCCTACCTGTACACACGCAGACACTCACAAGTATCATCAACACAGAGAAAAAAAAATGGGTATGTGCAGAGAATTATATCATGAGCTATTTACAAAAAAAAAAAAAGAGAAAAAAAGGCTCATTTATATTTCATCCCTCCGGCAACCCTTGCCTCTAAATATTTATTAAGTAATTAAAATAAAGTTAAAAAGCCTCTGAAGCTTGAGGTCTTGTGGTGTTGTTGTGGATAAAAAGCAACACTCAGTTACAATTAATTCTGTTTTAAACCCGAAGCTTAAACCGCTGCCGTTTCAAATACATTTGGGTAGTAAAGGTCTTTTGAAAATGAGCTACCTATAATGAGGTCAATGGATGCTTTACTAAATGCTACTGTTGCTACTAGAAGGCACCTTGCACATATAAATAACCTATAAGATCATGACCTTCAAATTCAAACACTAATTTTACTCCTATGTATTTAATTATAGAGGAACCTGCCTGACGTACTGACAGGTAGAGAACCTTTGAAGTAACCTTTGTATATGTCCAAGAGCAACAAAGGACAAGACTAACGGTGCTTTCACATCATGGAACCCATGGGCCCGGATCAGAGTACTAAACCTGAGCCCAGTTTGTTTGATGACTGTGAACACTGTGTACCATACTCCAGCACGGATCAATAAACCATTCCTGAATCCACTTGAAAAGTTGGTCTTAAGTGAGGTTCAAGTCGACTGCTATTGAGGAATGTGACATTGTAACATTTTACAACTGTCACATTAATACATGGCTGTGAAAGTATCACTCTGGTCTAATGAAGCAATTAAATGCTTGCTCCTAATCTGGGCAGATGAAAAACATACAACCACCGCTGGACGCTACACACAAAATGCTGAGAGTTATGGAATCATTTATAATAATTCAATAGTATTTAAATGCTCGTTGGTGCAATAGAACAACAGACCAATACCGCCTTTCTGCACCGGGGCGAGAACATAATGCAATGATGCGCAGTTGATGATGCAAGTGTACTCTTTGTTTCCTTTGTGCTTATTGGCAAATTGCAAAACAACTAGGTGCATACCGCCACCTACTGTATCAGAGTGCTCGCAATGCTCGCAATGTCTCGGTTTAGCATTTTTACATGTTAACATTTGCGAATTAGCATTGCACACAAAGTACAGCTGACAATGATGGGAATGTCAGTAGTTTTGCAGGTACTCGGTCATAAACCAAAGTATGGGGCAAATTGAAATTCTGACCTGATCTTGGCACAAGAGGAATTACAATTCATCCTCTGGAGAACATGAATGTCTGCATGAAATGTTATGGCAATCAATCCATTAGCTCTCAACCGACTGACATTGCACTCCCTTAGAGCTATGCAGCTAGCACGACTAAAATGATACATGCTAGGTGTCATAAACTGTTAGAATAGTGTCTAGACCAGGATCAGCAGGAGCCTAAGGGCTGGAACGTGCGCAGTGGCAGCCAAATTAATCCATGAATATATATTTGCCTGTTGAGATGCCCGTGTGCAAAGAAGGTTTATGCCTAACCGTCAATCTGCCAAGAGCCACTACCCTCATATATCAAAAACCCATTGGCCTATGACAAGTAACATTGTCTTTACTTATTCAATTATCTGCTCTTTTCATCTGTTAATTTTAATTTGTCATGTATAATGCTTTATATTTTGTTTCAGACCACTCTGTGTGCTTTGCTGAAGGGCTAATTTTCCACCAGGGTCAATAAAATGTTGAGCATGAGTCATCCAGGACATAGTGTTATTTCTCTGTCATGTTTAATTGCTTTCATCATAACCTGACGCACGGCGGACACAGTACTGTGCATTGCACAGGAAGGAGTCGGTGTGCTTTACAATAACAAGCACTGTTTACCAGAACCTTCCCCACCGGTTAAAAAACAACTGATCAAAAAACTGTTTTAAGTTTCTATGTTTCGAATTCTCCCATTTCGCACAAAGACAAGTAGACAGTCACTTTTAATTACTGATAGTTTGGGGTGGGGGGAGTGGGGGGGGGGTTGCGCAACACGAGGGAACAAGATAGGCTGACATTTTGGCAAGCAATCAAGCATAAAAAGACTAATGGCACCAATTACAACTGATGTGGGGTGGGTTGATCAGTGTTTCTTATGCAAGGCTTGCTTTTGATTTTTTAATTTTTTTTCCCCCCAAATTGTGTTTTACAGTGAGTCACTGCCATGCATGCCTTTTCGGTGATTGTGAAAGGGGAGAGCTATTAGTCTGTACAAGAACACAATCAGAATAAGAGCACTCTGCTGGTGCAACAGCAGCGAGCCGTTTTGCTTATAATTTGACCATATGGAAACAAATAAGGGCACAAAGTACTTGGAAGCTTTTGTCCTAAAAAATGTACTATACACTGTTTGCAGGCTCAAAGCAAATGATGAGGTAAAGTTGAACACAACAATGCATATTTAGTTGGAAGATTTGTTTAAGAGCACACTATACAAGTGGGATACAAGATACATGTTTCTTATTTGCTCAAATGTTGCTATTCCAGCTGTGAAATATTCAAGGCTAATTTTCCATGACACCTTGATCCATTTTCAAGCATTTTCAGTAATCAGTTGACAAATGACTGTGTTCCTTTTCAGGCGATGGCCAATTGCAAACACCACCTTTTTAAATACTGCGTGTCACTTTTGTGGTAATAACAATTTCAACCCAAAGTCATTAGCAGCTCCCCATCAATCATGTCTGCCCCCAAAGTGAGAGATGTTACAATAATAATGGATGATCAGGTGTGGTGCTGCGCTGCTGCAAAGTACGCCGCCATAAATCCTCAATACACAAACCATGATCCCGCACCGGCATAATATACATCATTTCCTTTTATGTACCTACTCGTTGCACCCCATTTCCCTCAAAATGTCCTTGGTATCCCTCTTCCTTTTTACTCCCGCACTCCTTTATGCTCGTCTTTATGCATCTGTGGTGCTGAGAGTTCTGAGGTGATTTTGTGAATAAACATTCTTTTTTTTATGTCTGTCAGTCTTGCTCCTGGCTTAGTTGGTTATGTCTGCTTGATGCTCTCGTAAACAGACAGCAATAACATGCAGGGGAATAATAGTTAAGCACCTGAATATTGAACTTTTAACTGGAGGCTCTACATTGTGGATATACCTGTTGAGTCGTGTATTAGAAACTTTTTCAGCGTAATTACAATAATTCATATGTAAAGTGGTCTCCTTCATGTCTATCTCAACTGTATCAAGGAAGATCATCTAAATGAGCAGAACACTGATGTTGAATTATAGTATTTACACAATAGATGAACCATAAACCAGTGTGTTAAATACAGACGGTCACAGAGGGTCTTTGACTGTTTCACATCTTGTACCCTGAACAGAAGACCTCAAAATTCAATTTGTTAGGGGTATATTTTGACAACTGTAAAGTTTACATGCATGTTGAAACGTTAAAGGCATGAAGTACAGAAACAGGAAGCTCTTGTATCTTTGCTTTAGCTGCAGTGTTATACTCGAGTTTGTTATTTTTGTTCAATCTATATAGGCTAATTAGCCTATACAATGTTGCTGTTCTACCGTTTCTCTACAAAAGCCCTATTCAAGTACATAAACATTAATGTGGAAAATAAAAGTTTTGTTATTCAGAGGCGGAAATTTAAAATATAAATAAACTACACTTATTTTAGGTTGTCACGTGTTTACATTTGTTTTGACGTTTTCATTTAAGTTTGATTGTGTGGTGTTGTATGGTGGTGTTATATAACTGTTAAAAAAAAAAAAAAAAGAGTGTAAAGTTCTAACAGGCCTAAAACCTTCAACACTGGATTTATCTTGCTAAGTTTTCTCAAGTAAAGTACCAACACATAAACTTATTATGGTATCTGTGCTGATAATGCATTAACTGATGGACGTACCTACCATGTTACCTCAAAACTGCATAATGGTCGCCCTGGCAACGAACAACTGCCAAAACAACTTCTTGATTGCCATCTTTATCTTCTCCATTACACATATGTACAGTAAATCTGGTGCCAGTGCCTGGGCATGTTTATGGGCTAATGGCTAGTCTGAGAGTACAGTAAGTATCCTATGGCTATTGATCCAAGTTGGTAAGCTCATGAGCGAGTGCTGGGAAGCTGAAGGCGTGCGCTCAGGAGTCTGGTCCGTCCGCGCTGTCTGGGCTCCTGGATGTCCGGAGGTGGTCAGGGAGGCTGGAGAGAGCAGCAGACAGAGTGGAACCAGCCGTGCTGCCCGGCGACCGATACAATGACTTTTTAATGGCTTCTCATTTCACTATAAACTAATGAATGCGGCTGTGCGCAGTGAAACCTAACCCGCCGCTTCTGGTTTAAAAAGGCATAAAAGAGCAAACTACTGAGCGTTCAGGTTTCATCGACCAGCGGGGTCATTTTTGTTATATAGAGTTCAGCTTGTGATTTCACACCAACACACCATTTACAGAGTTCACTTCTGCAGGAATCATGAACTCCATTAAGTTTACATGACTGTCGGCATCCAGACTCTGCCGAGACGTGGCCCTTTGTGGTACAAGATCACGTCTATACAAATAGTATATTGACGCCTAAGCTCTCTGCCAATTTCCCTTTACAGCCATCATATTATAGGGCACAAGCTACAGTAATGCTTCAAACCCTTCTGGACATCTGGTAGCCAAGGACTCTCCGGAGACTCTGGCAAAAGAGCAGAACATCTCATGTGATGTCAGTGGACCTGTCAAAGCAATCTGTTTTTCTTCCGCCATGGGTCAGGGGCCAGAACACTGAGTGTACACACACACACACACACACACACACATACACACAACATGTCACGTATGACAGGAGTGCCTCAGGGTATCCCACCTGCACACCTTTCTATATTTCTTCCCCTGCCTCTCTGTTCATCTTTCTTGATTATCGCTCTTTATTCATGGACATTTTTCTCCCCCTCTTCTGTTTCCTCACATCGTTTTTGAATTCTGCTGGTGCCCTCTCTTTTCTTCAGCTTCATTAAGAGATCTGCACATGTTGTTCATACTCGGCTGCGTCCTGCTCTCGTGTCCTTGAGAGGCAGAGTTGGAGGTAGGAGTGGGTTTGTTGTATTCGTGCACCCTTTGCTTCTCCCTGGGTAAAACTAGATGAAATGTGCTTCGCCTAACCTTGACGCTGCTCAACTCCCTCTCTGCTCTTTTTACCGGAGAAAAAAAAAAAAGAAAAAAAGAAAATGGCCGACACTGGCAGTCCAGTGTGAAGCCTTTGGAAGTGAGGCGAAAGTCTGTAATTGGGGGCCCTGAGCGGGGAGTCTTCACTGCATGTCAAGGAGAATTATAGCTAGAGGTTATAAAAAAGTATTTCTTTTTGTTCGGGTTGGAGGGAGGGGCGGCAGTTTCAATTCATTCCTTAATGAAAGGAGCTTTTGCTTTCACAACTGGGGATCTAATTACTCCCTGTATCTCATAACATTATTACCATCTGAGGTACGTAGCTATATTGTGGAAGTCTGCGTTTAGGCTTTGAGACCCTCAGAGACCCAAGGCGTTAATGAGCAAGGTTAGGGCAAACCATGTCATCTGAGCAGTGAAGCCATTTGCTCCTAAATGACATTTCCTTTGTGAGTATGAGCTCATATTAGTTTCTAATGTGGAGTGTCACCCAAAGCATCCACACTGAATTCATATTCTAAGAAGAATATAAATGAAACTGGGAGACTTTATTAAGTGTGATATTACCATACATCTTATATATCTATATGGATAAGGAAAAAAACATTATTCAGTATGTCAGACAGAGGTACTCACTTTGTCTTCACCTTAATCACATCTTTCAGACACTGAGTCGTGGATGGGAGTCTCAGAGGGAGGAATCTCACCGACAGGAAATTATGAAAAAAGAATTAATCTGACCTTTGCTTGCAGCAAGAAAAAGAAGAGGCACAGAAAGAAAAGGGAGGAGATAGAGGGGAGGGGTGGATAGATGGAGTCAAGGGAGGCTTAAGGAGGAAGTGCCTCCACAGAGGGCAGGATCCTGAGGAGAGAACTCGGATAATGAGAGCTCTCAGCTCCCCGCACACTGGAGCAAGAGATCTGATTCACTGAAAAGCCCAAAGGAAGGACAGTAGTCACCCTGAGCTCCCTAAGTCTTCAGAGTGAACAGATTCAATGAAGACTTTAGAGTAACGATACTCAATTCACTCATGACGGCCAGCAGGACACACTCAGAAAATGTGTCCTGTCGGCCTCCCTTCACTACAGACCTTGGCAATGTTGACTCTGCGTGGACAAAGTGAATGAATTCAGCTCTTTTGTTCAGTTGAGTGACAGCTCAGATACAGTGTGTGTTATAAAGGTTTCAACAGTTTAACCCGTTGCCACTTTTTACCACGCTTGCTCACGAATCAATTGGTGTTTCTCGTCAGCGAATATAGCTCAAAACAACAGCTCTCGAGCCACTTAAGCTATAACGTTCCATTGTTAACATGACTGCTTATTCGTTCTTACGTGGTGTAATGAAGTCAGAAATGTTAGCGACATGGTTTGACTTGGCATTAAGCCACTTGGAGTAAAGGTTGGTTGTTGTGTTTCACTGATTTTCGCCTGTTAGTTAGTGGTTATGACGTTGTTGCTCTCAGGTTCACCTAAAACCTCTCAGATTTCACTGAGTAGCTGGATTTTTCCTCTGTAATAAGATATCACATTTGGCATCTTCAGAATTCTACTGAATTGCATTTTGTAAGAGAAAGGCGAACATAACGTAGGTATGAATAATTTGTCATCAATATTTATTATTTGAGTGCAATATTTCTTCGTTTTTTTTAAATCTTCTTGGTTATCTGGAAAAAGAAAATGTGCAATACATCTGCTTTTGAAGCTAATAAGACGCTACTGAGAGCAGCACAGGTGCAGTTTTTGCTCTGGAAGTTTAAGCATTAACGGCAAATGAGATCTGATGGGATAGATTTTCACATCTACTAAAGGCCACATTCAGAGGTGAAAATAAAGTGGATAAACTGGATATGAACCAGGTAACTGCCAATGCCGCTGCCCTTGCCAACAGTCTGGCCCAAACCCAGGTCTCCAGGCCCCTATCCCGAATCTAACTTTCAAATTAACAGAAGCTGAAAATCTTTTTCGTTGACCTACAGCGGTTTAATGTTTGCTTGTTCAGTGCACTGTGACATCACTTTTGCGTTTGGTCCGAGGTGCGACAAACTTTTAACCTGAGACTCCGTCACCTTTTCAGCCTTGTTTTTAAGTTACTCCTATAGCCATGAATGAAGACCTGACACCACAGTGTTGAGTGTTGAGTATAGTGTGAGTATAGTTTAGAAATTAAAAAAAAAAAAAAGAAAAAGAGGTTAAAGGTTTATCTTAACCCTAACCCTTTTAGCAGACCTGGTGAGATGCTTCAACAAACACAGGGTGTCTTCTTACATCTGAGGCAAACTAACACTGTTCTCTCTTCAAGCCTGTTAGCATTAAAAGTTATTGATCCAGCTGCTTGTTATCCCAAAATCATTAGACTGTAAAATGAAGTGTTAATCTCCTACCTGGGGAAAACGTGAAAGCCATGAGTGTGCAATTCTAGCTTTTATTTGTGCTTAGCTCAGTAAAGTTTCTCTTCAGTCGGTCAAGATCTTCATGTCAGCAAACTTTAACATGTTGAACTAGTTAAAAAACCACAGAGGACATCCTGCTCAGTGAAGATCTCTGACTGAAAGAGATTTCCTCTACCAAGCAATGAAGCAGAGAGAGATAATTCATTAAGGTGCCTGGAGCAAGGGAACCAAGGTCTACTAAAGCGCAACGAGAAAGCTTCCTTCATTTACTGCCCTGGGGCCACAGTTGTCTACAAAAGCTGTCACTGAACTTTTTCACCCTAGAACTATAAGAAATTAAGACTATTGCGTCTGAGATTCTGGCTCAGAGAAGTGACAGCAGATCTTGTTATCTAGAAGCAAATTTAAAATCCAGAATCACACCTACACTGTGTCGAGAAATCATTGACTTATTTTTAAATTTCCCTGTATAATCGCTGTGATTGAGTGGCCACAGGTCGCATGAATCTACATGAAAACCAACCAACCTTTAATGTTAACATAGTAAGAAAAAAAAAAGGCTAATAAACTTCACAACAACTTATAACAAATGTTCTAATTCTGGTGGACAATAACAAGCACAAATGGACAAATCGAAGGGAAGTGTAACTGTGAAGCATCTATGTCTAATTTCCTTCAAAGTTGTCTTCATCTTCTCATTTAAATGAGACTCTGTTACAGCAAATGAAGCATAAACAGCGAGCCTGTGTCTACATTCACAGATTAGCACTATGTACTCAGAAAACCACTTTCATAGAGCTCTGTCAGCTGTGTAATTCAAGTTTCTTTTAAGAGTGATGATTTCACAAGCCAGTAATAGCATATTTACTGGCATAGGGCTGTTATTGAAAATTCTGAACTGGTTATAAGCATGAAATTGAATACAGAAGAAGAGTTTTTTTTTTTTTTTTTTTTTTTTTTGAGGAGGGGAGAAACGTGACAGCTTAAAGGCTTCCAATCTTTGTATTAGAGTTAATTCGGAGAGATTCAGTGCAGTCACTAGAGGCTTCTACTCACAACTATTTGGACAGTTAAATGCCATTATCAAGAAAACAACCTGATTAATCACAACATTCTCATTCCCTGTTCTCCATTTTGTCGGGGTATGACTTTTTAAGATGTCAGAGGGGGTTAATATGAAGCCATTACTCACTTTAATTTGCCGGATGAGAGACAGATGCTTTTCTTTTTCCACCCTGCCCTCTACATTTTGTCTCAGGTACAGAGAGGTCTTCGTTTGTTTCTATGGATACAAATATGAAGGCTAAATATAAACTGTACAATGAGCTCCTCTGTCTCAGACGAAGACATTTACAAGAAAAACAGTGAATTGAAGAGCTGTCAGTCCAACGAAACCTCTACCGCGTTCAAGATCACCTCATAAAACTCTGTTTTATTGGTTTTCTTCTATGTACTTTTCATATTTTTTTTTAATGTGTTGACATTTTATAAAAGCTTTTTTTTCTGTTGATTTTATCTTTTGTTTTCATTTCCTCCTGACTGAAGCGGGCAGCAGGACAGCTGTACTTGACAAATGCAGTCCAACTGACAATTTTTTTTTAATCACATGATGTCCATACTGTTTTCAAATGAGAACCATACGACTCCAGTTCTGCTGATTCTCTCATTTTAAGAAAGTGAAGGAGGGAATCGGACTTTTTAGATGTCAGTTAGATATATGTATGGTAATGAAGCAGAATGCAAGGCTATACTTCTGTTGTATTTCATTGGAAATTGGAAAGTTGAGTCTGTAGAGACATTTCACCATTGTAGAGAGAACAGATTTATATTTGACTCAATTTTTCATTCCATGCCATTTAGGAGAAAAAAAGTGTTTTCACCTGACAGCAATGACATTTATATATGTATGAACGCAGCGGAGTGAATAAAAAAAAAAAAAGGCTCAACTTGATATACGGTGCATGAAATTCCTACATGAATACATTGTACCTGTCTTTTGTAATACAGATAATTAAAAGTAACATGCACTTAACTAACCTTGCCTTAGGGGTACTTTCCATTTACTTTCATTAGACAATAAATGTCATATCAAGCCCCCTAACCTGTGTGAACCAATTAAATTCTTCCAAATCCTTTATAATGTCGGTGGAATTTGTAACAAAATAAGCCAAGTTGAATGCCACTTTATTATAATAATATTATAAGGAACGTTTTTTTTTCCTTTCACCTTCACATTCAATGAGTTACTGTTGTGCAAAAGAAATTAAACTTAACCTTAAACTCTCACTGCCAAGGTGTTTACACCCCAGCGAGGGAGCTCAGCTTTATCATATTTCATGATTTCACCTTTGAGTGACCCGTGTTTGCTGGACTGCTTGGCACATTTATTCAGCTCATTCACTTTGTGCCATTATTGACACGAAAAGACACATTTGTCTTTTTGGTTAAATTTTGCGGCTTGGAGAACGGGTGCAGGTATCATTTTCTTTCACTGCTGCTTTTCAATATCCTTGCACCTCATTACAAATGTTCTGTTGTCTAGTACCTGCCAGAGTAGTCTCGTCTTGAGAGCGTCATTACTCAGTTTGACCCGGTGTTTGAACCTTTCAGAATCACCTGTTTTATCCCTGTCAAATCTTACTAAACCTGAATCACGTGAAACCAGCCCTGTTGCCCTGCCGACCGAAATATACGTTATGCCGGGTCCGGCAACACAATATTTTTGTCAGATTTATGTCTGTGTCAAATTAGACGATTATCGAGTCATGAATTCTTGCCGTCTTGACTTGGCAGATGATACGTTGGTACTCGCTGTCTTTCACCACTTGCGTTATGTCATCAGAAGGATGTAAACACAGATAACATCATCATTCCTCATTTGCTTCACTATGCTTACAGTTGAGCGCCCTGTGTTCCCACTGGTCACCATCACTCAAGTTGTCAAGCGTCAAGTTCGTGGAAGTTGTTGTAATTCCGACACATTTGTCTTTGTGTTGGGACGTCATGAGGCCTCCCAGATGCGGCATTGGTTGTCGTCCGCTCATGTATACTATATACACGGGCTTATGTCGTGCAGTCTAAACTTGGCATTAGCTGCACAGGCTGCACTCTTGACACTCTTAGGCCGGTGTTGGGTATCACTTTCTATTTGGAGTGCCTCATTCTGTCTCTGTTGACTGTAAGCAATGAGTCTCCACTCTCCACCGTCCCCGTGGCAAAGGGAGAGAGGGGGAGAGAGAGCGAGAGAGAGAGAGAGAGAGAGAGAGAGAGAGAGAGAGAGGGGGGAAATCTAATTATTTCCCTCCCATGGCCCAGCAAGCCTTAAAGGTTAATCACTGTCCGTCTAGCTAATTCTGTCTGGGTGCACTGCAGTAATTACAACACCTCGCTCCCTCTTGTCTGCTCTCTCACCTTTTTCTCTATTGTGAACCTTGCTCGCTCTAGTGCTCTCTCCTGCAACCTCTCTCATTATAGATAGTGGATCTCTCTCTCTCTCTCTCTCGCTAACAAAGACTTATACACTGTAAATTTGAAGTAGTGTCCAGGGCTTTTACTTTAACTGCAGGAAGCACCAGGTCTTTATTTCAAACAGGCTTACGGACAGGCTTTAGTATATACAGTATAAGTATATTCTTTATTATTTTACTAAGATATCTGCTTGTTTTCAATTCCCCTACAACTTGAATTTGCTGTTTTTGCTGTTAGTGTGAACGCACCATCCTGAAAATCAGACTGAATTGCCTCTTTGTGTTCATGTTAGCCGATTTCCTGTTGGTAGGGTGGGTTATTTAATTCTCCCTTACAGTTGTGAGTCCTGCAACTCTCTGCTAAAATCGTTATTTTTAGTCAAACTTACAACAACAACCTGTCAAGCTGTGCCGATTTCAACTACTTTTCTATACTTTTCTTTTTTTCCCGCCATTCTTTTTTTTTGCCATATTTTTTTTATGGAGCGCAGTGGCTTCCCAGCTGTGAAGGAAGACAACATCACCGCTCTGTATCCGGTCTTTGAAGCTCTGATCTGATCCGATCGACTGTCTCTTCAACTGGTGTAAATGGTCGTCAACAAACACAACGTTAGACCTATAACAATCAGTGTGCAGTAATTCAGAGGTGTGTTTATCTGCTGTCATGCTAAATATAGGATAATCTACATTTCCACATCACTTATTCTCTCAGTAAAACAACTCATGTCATATTCCCCACTTTGCTCCTCAGTTTCACACCTTACCAGAAACACTCTTCCAACTCATTTGACTTTTATCAATTTATATATCGATACGTACATATATATATATATATATATATATATATAGATAATCTTTATATAGATTTTTCATAGATATAGAGTTGTATTTGTCTTCCATCAGATTTTGGAGGGAGGGTTTCCTTTTCACACCTCCTCTCTTTCTCACACTTCTCACTCTCCCTTTTCTCTATCTTATCACCACCTCTCTCTCCTTTTCTTTCTCATCCTACCTTCTTGTCACCTAATGTCTCCCTCTCTCCCTACTCTTCTCACCATTCCTCCTCCTCTCTTTTTTTCTCTTCATCATCTCATCACCACTCACCGCCACCTTCTCACTTCATTTCTCTCTCTCCCTCTCCCTGTCTCTCTCTCTCTCCCTCTCTGTGGCTCAACTTCCTACTGGTTACAGCTATATTCATCTATAGCAGCAGCTCAAGGAAGTGCGCCCTGGGCCTAGAAATACTCCACCATGTCTTCACCTTCCAATGTTTTCTCTCCCTGCCAAAAGCATCTCCAGGAGCGACAGCTTAGGAGACTTAAAATACCTATGTTTCCTTCTCCCCCTGAACTATTCCACTTCCTCACCATTCCATCACATGCATTCATTCCACGGATACGGTTCATACAAGAAACTATAAACAATGGTTATAATAATAATAATAATAATAATAATAATGATAATGATAACAATAATAATAATAATCACCAATATCAAATAAAAACGTATGTTAATTATTCCTATCTTTACTCCTATAAATTTGTTATTTACTTCCTGTGACGATTCTCATGAATTTTTTTCATGTATTTCCTCACATCCACCATATTTCATTCTTTTCTGTCCCACTGTCCTTCCTCCCTGATGCCCACAGAGGCTCCACTAACAGGCTGCATCCTGCTGAGGTTGGTGGGCTGTCGCTTCCCATATCATCAATACAGAGGAGAGGAGAGGAGAGGAGAGGAGAGGAGAGGAGGTGTGGAAGATGTGACAAAAACATGATGAAGAAAAGGGATGGGAGGCTGAGAGTAGCCCTTAGCAAAGTGTCATCACTCAGCTAAACTCTCTGCCTTTCACTCTCTATTTTCCACTTGCTAAGATACCAAAACAGCAGCGGGTGATAGAAGCTGCTTTATTACACTCAATATGTTTTCCAAGAACTTCAAGGAGTGACAAAGATTCCTAGAATTTAGTTTCTCGGCCCCTGCGGCAAAGCCCTGTTTGAGAGTCTGTGGGCAGACGGGTGCTGATGGCGGCGGCGGTGGTGATGTGGAGTGCTGCTGGTGTGGCGGTGATGGAGGAGGGCAGCTGCTGGAATTGATGAGGAAGAGACAAGGGAAGCTGAGAATCATGGTGTGAGGAGCAAGCCAGGCAGAGGATGGAAAATAACAGCGTCTGGTTGTTGTTATGAAACAAGATGATGCATTGTGCAAAAGTGAGAAGTGCTTTGTGTAGAAAGCAAAGAAATGAGGTTAAAGTGGGAAACTGCAGGGTGCCATGGAGTCCATAGGAAAAGCTGATAAAGAGAGAAAGTGAATGTGTGTGTGTGTGTGTGTGTGTGTGTGTGTGTGTGTGTGTGTGTGTGTGTGTGTGTGTGTGTGTGTGTATAAATTACATACATCATGGATAGTGGATAGGTGAATGTAGTGGGAGCACGTTACATGTGTCTTTGGCAAAAGGTCAAATTAAATAGGGGCAATAATGTTAACCAGTTACATGACTGTGTAGTATCATGTGTGAATCGTGTGGATTTATACTTACTGTACCTGACTGTAATAAGCACATTCATGTATTCTTAGATTACACTGAAAATGATAAATGTATAAATTAGAGTCAAATTATTTGGTTATTATAACTTGCATTACAGTTTAGAACTATTCTATACATTCTTGATATTCTTGCAATATTAAACTTATTTGCCATAGTTATTAGAGTGGGTTCGTAATAAGTATACTTGAGCTACCAATAGCTACAAATATTTACTATCTAATACCCTTTGTGTTTCTCTGCTGAATATTTCTGAGGTAACAGTTGAGGTTATTATTGATTTCTTGCAACTAGAGGACGTTAACCTGAGTGAATTATGAAGACTGTGCGGAAAATCCTCTCTTGATATTGGGCAGACTTTATTAGTGTAATAGATGGTGGTTTCAACAGTTCGTCTAATACTTTCAAAGCTAATTTTTTGCTGGAAAGTCATATCTTAATAATGCATTGTGAATTGAGAGAACTCTACAGTATTTCTGTGCAGATCTTTCTCCCAAGCGTGATAAAGTATTAATATCTGCTTATAATTAAACTGACTGTGTTTCCGTTTTTAGACTATTAACAGTGTCAACATATTGCTTGCAATAGCGAAGGTATTTGTTCTTCTGTCAGCGCATCAGCCCTGATTATCCTCGTGCATGCGTTGGTGTGAATGGACACCAACGCATATGGTTAAGGTAAGTGCCTTGCATACATCAGGTAGACTGTAAACACTCTATAGTTATCCTAAAATGTGATATGAAACAACTTTACCCGAAGCTTATCACTGCCCAACCTGTGCAGGTAAGCAAAGCTGTCAATCTTAAAAGTAGCCTGGGGAGCTTTCTGACCACTACTTGCAGTATGGTGCAATGTTTTGCACGACAATGCACATAAACACACACACACAAACACACACACACACACACACACACACACACACACACACATTTCCATGCATGTGACACCACAGGCTACACAGTGCTGGTTTCGCACTATTCCACTGACATCAAAAGCACAGTTGCAAAGAACAAGCAAAGGCGAGGATGAGAAAGACATATGGAAATGGTGTAGGCTTCAAATTTGTTTTTCCAAATATCAGCTCTGCAAATGTTCTATGAGGGAAGAAATGCATTCAGCATGCATAGAGCTCCCAGAATGCATTTTGGTAAATAACAGTGGCTGTAAGCATAACTTACAAAAACAGGCAACCTTTAAAGCAGCAGAAAGTGACATTTGCTTGCTCACACAAAATAGGTGAGGCTGGCTGTTTGGTGACTGCTTGTAAAGCTATGGTGAAATGCTGTAGCCATGTGAGCAAACCATCAATTTGCCAGCCGGCCCTGACAAGCTGGCGCTAATCAGTCACAAAGATTCTCTTGGTTTTCTTTCTACAGTACTGTTTACTTCCACCTGGCGTTTTGTTCACTCTCACTCAAACCATTTCATTCAATAAATTGCTATCAACGAAGAAAAGTAAAGTTCACTAAGCTAACAAGCTTGTCAATGGTTTCTCAGCATGCTTGTCAGCTAGATAGCATAGCTCGGTCTCTAATGAGACAGTAAGCGGTGAGTTGACAACATTTTTTCAAAAACTTTTCTTGGGACAGCTTTTACTCTGACAGAAAATACAAGTTACTAAATGAAAGTTGACGGTGCAACACAGCTAATAAGCTACAATAGCTCCCTCTGTTGCTCTCCGTCCCCTCACTGTGAAAACAGCGTGCTATTGGTCAGTGGCACAAATTTACATGTCATAGGTCACCAAAGTCAAACACTATATATAACATTCACACGTATTAATTCCTTGAGTGGATCCTCAGGTTGCACTGATTCCATAAAAATTCATCAATTTCACCTTTTAATTTTTTGCCTTTTTAACCTCTGCTGCAACCAGGCCTTAAAGCTGCGCCAGTTAATTATGTAGGCTATTCTAACACGATGGCTCTAGATGACATTGAGAAGTAAATGTGGCCTTCGATAATGAGAAGTCATCATGTTTACCAGGCTGCAGGCTTTAAAACATGCAGTGATGGCCATGACTACAGATGGTATGTGCATAAATACTTGACAGTAAATGATTTGAATATTTATCAGAATGTGAGATGTCAGTCTCCTTGTAAATAATCTTTACCCGGGAGAGATACAGATACAGTATGTGCTCTGAAAACCTGGAGTGTTGTGAAGCTTGTGTGAACAAATTATATGCCAGATATGATTCACAGTATTAGGGTGAAATATGTGCAGAATGTGAGTACATTTTTATGCTGGACAAAGTTTCAAGGCTGAAAAAGTCTACCTTGTGTGAGAAGTTGAAGGGTCCTGACTTCCTCCCGGACACGAAGCTGCAGGACCTGCTGCAGGATGTGCTGCCTCTGGGCTTCCTGCATGATACCCATTCTTTCCAGCTTTCTGTCTGTCAATCTCATCAGAGCCCGCCCTGCATGAAAAAAAACAAAAACAAAAACAAGGTTGAAGGTTAAGGGACAGAAGGAGCAGGAGGCAAGGGGGAATTCAGCATGCTCTGCTGGAGACACTCTAAAAGGGTACAGACAAAGCATTCACGTCAGTGGAGGAACAGGGTGAGGAAACACGCACCCAAATAAAATGCCAGAAGATTAAATCTGCATAAAATCAAACTGTTTTATGTGTCTTTCCCCATTATGTGACCACCAACTACTCTCAAACTTCTATTAAGCTAAGCACAACTCAGTGTGAAGCATACTGCTCTAAAAACACAGCATGTTTCACAGGAATATCAGTACTGTATATCCCTTGAGCAAATTCCCCCACAGCTTCCTTAATTGCAAATCCTTGTGTAAAATCCATAATTTAATCATTCAATCAGTTTCTATGAAGGGGATTTGGGCTACTGATAAAACATGAGTAGAGTATGGCGTAATTATTAATGCTTGTTATGAGTGCCTTTGTAACGTGGGATGGTAAGCAGATAGGATGATAATTCAGGGTAATTACTAGGCATTGGGTTGGACCCCGACAGCTCCCTTTGCTGCCTTGCCCTGATGGCAGAAACGGGCTCTGATTGGCTGACAGTCGAGGAAGCCTGTCGCATTCTTCTCCCTCTTATTTTTCCTCCTTTTTTCCATCTCATCTGTGTCTGTTTACGGTCAGATCATTAAAATGAACAAACATGAAGCTTCATTCATTACTGATGCAAGACTGAAATTGAATTTCCATACATTAAATGGGTTCTCTTGCTCTTATTTAATGCCTCTTTTAGAAAAACAACAACCGAGAGTAAGGCAGACTTCATAATTTCATGTCTCTTCACTTGTTGGGATGATCTATTTTAAATGGTTAGGACATGCCGAGCCCCACACTACCACTTTGCTACCACGGCACAAAAGGGAGTAGTTGGGAAAGCTAAGTACCCTTAAGTGCTAGTGTTGTAACGTTGACTGTTTTGTGCCAGTTTCTCCTGCCTTAACAAAAGAAGCTCTTTGCTCGGTGCTGCGGCCAGATGGGGGTAAAATGCCAAACATAGTTAAGATGCTTCGACGCAAAATGGCGCTCAAAATGCATTACATAAACACTGGAGAGCTAAGTAGAGTCATAAAGGCTCAGAAGTGAGGGAAGCGTATCAAATGGGAAGAGGGAAAGACAAAGATTAGCGAGGTGGAAAGAGAAAGTGGACTGATGAATAAAAGGCGGGCCAGAGGGCGGAAAGTTGGGGAGAAGATGGGGGACATACAGAATTGACAGAAAACCGACATGCACATAAAGCATGCTGTCATGAGTCTATAAATATTGACCAACCATCACTTGGCACCTCATCGTGTAACCAAAGATAGATCGGCATGGAAACAGAGGTTCACTCTTTCTCTGCTTCAGTGATGTCTATCTTAAATAACAGCAGATACAAGAGACAGAACACAGCTCTCTAACCAGATTAACAGATGATTCACACAGCATCTTTGCTAATGTGTATATTACAAAAAACAATAATGACAACAAAGTTTTTTGGGATTATTTATTGAGATGTTCACATGTTGACACGGAGGGAGAGCATTTCTTTCAATCGGTGTGTTGTGTTGACTTTGGCTTTAATCATAATTGCAAAAACAACCAATTTTTTTCCTTCAGATATTTTTTTTTCTTTTCTTCTGACCTTTCCCTGACCTTAAACTCTCTCTGAACAATGCAGTGATGAGCTGATAAAGTGGTGACGTTAGGTGTTGGGGCCATCTTGGTCTCTTTTAGTTTTAACCATGCGTTCGCATAAATTCACTCTTTCCTGCACCAAGTGTTTGATGGCTTCTTTCAGCCCTGGGTTTTGCATCTCAGGCTAACACATGGCAGTAAAGGACAGTGCTCTTTGTAGAAAATATGTAAATACAAATGTATGAGGTCTCTCCTATTGGTGCACATAGTATTTCAAAAGTTTTAGTGGAGTAAAATTAAGTTAGAGCAGCCCATTAACCATTATGATGTGTTATTTGTGAAACTGTGAATGACCTTTGTTTGCTAATAAGTAATTCACAGACAAATACATGTACAGTATGTTCTCCTACACAGAGACACTTATGTTTGTACTTAAGAAAAAAAATGTTTTAACCTCAATAATAGTAATGTAAATCAGCTTATTCTGGGTTTGGGAGGGGTAGTGCTGTGTGAAAAGTACTGTCAACACCAATGACACATGTAACGCATATGAAATTCTTTGTTTACTTAACCATGTTTTACAGCTGGTGTTCCTGAGAATCCAAGAGGAAATAATGTGTAATTTTCTATACAAACTGAAACGTGTCATTAGCTCAGCGAATAAATCCTTGGTGTTTGTTTTGACTCATGTATACTGTGTGACTTCACAAGTTAGTTACTCCATGACACGCTACAAATCATGGACTAATGTGTTGCTGTGAGGAACACGACACTGAGAGCACAGGAGCTGTTAAAGCCTCAGCAGGTACTGAAAAAAAATGAACCATAGGGTTCCAACGGGTATCACTACTAACGTTTGCAAGCTAGGCTAACTAGCTTCCACTGTCCTAGTTGAAGCTTGTAGCTTGCAGGCCTCCACTTGACACAAACTTGACAGCACAATGGGTCCTTCCAAAATGCTGAGTGTTGTAACAGATGTCTCAAATAACTAAATATAATAACCAAAGGTATGTGGGCTTGTTGAAAAAGGGGAAAAAATGTCTTCTATGAACATTTGTAGGCTGTACAGGGCTATGACATACATCAGTGGTTTGACAGCAAGTCTCCAAACAATCCTCCCTCAAATGTCAGTCAAACACTGCGATGGGAAACACCCCGCCAGAGGCCTGAAGCTTAGACACTGTTCCCACAAACATATCCAAAGGGAGTTGTATCCTGTTTTGGAAAATGGAGAATTCAAATGTCAAATGGACTTAAGGGGGCTAATTGTACATTTTATCTGCCGCCGAAAGTGGTTTGTTGCCGGGAGAGGGTGGTGGAGACTGTTGCTTGACAAGAGCTTCGGCCATGGTTGTGTTTACAAGACAAGAATGCACCCTCTGAGCACTACGTCTTCATGGAAGACTGGAGGCAACAGTGAGTCGCAATTGGAAAGTGACGAGACGGACCAGCGCACGCTAACCAGCTAAGAAAGACGCGATGGGGACAAGAGTTAACATTGGCGTCGCTTTCAACTGCTGGAGACAGCTCTCGGTGAATAACGAAATAAAGTTTGACGCTGAACTCGCAACGTCTGGTAAGTAAACAGCTGTTAATGCTAACGCTGGCTATGTAGGAATAGCTGAAACTTACAAACAGCTCTTTTAAATGTATATGCAACTATAATAAAAGTCACAAGGTATAAAGGTGATAAAACAATGTTAGGTATGTTTTTGGAGTCTTTAATGACTCTCCAGGACCCCAAACAGAAAATTAGGGTTCATGAAACCTTCCGGTTCCGATTAAGGACTGGTCATGAAAACCATTTAGCGTGAATGTTTAATTCACTAAAGTTGCCATTGAGATTTTAATAAATCAGGTCTGATATCTGGCTCCGAACAAACTGCCAGTTCTCGGTGGTGGGTGCCAACGTGCCGCTTCTTCCGCTCGGCGAGGCAGTATCAGCAGGGTGGAACAGCTTCTGTAAGGAGTCCAAGCTTTCACTCTCTTGCCCTGCAGTTCTGAGTCATTGGCATCGACAATCCCACCAAGCCTCAGCTGGGAATTTTTCAAACCACAATTAATACACTGAGCAGTGTACCATGGCCATGAGGAGAGGAGGAGGATGAGGAGGAGGAGGAGGAGGACAGGACAGACAGAAATTGATCAAGGGGAAATACATGAGGTAAGTGAGGGAGAGACACTTGCAGAAAAGTTGAAACATCTCAAAGTGTGAAAAATAATGAATTGGCTGGAAGAAGGCACCGCAAACAATGTCAGCTTGGTCTTTTGCTGCATGGCTAATTCTATACACTTACAGCACTATGATAGAGCACGGCCTCATTTGGCAGGTCAATGCAAAATTATACAAAGAAGACATAGCAGAAAATCATTAACTCCTGACCCAAAACATATACTGCACACAATCACAGCGACAGCATTGTCACTTTCTCACTTAGCAACAGGGAACTTAATGTGGGCATGTGTATAATTACTGGCTTTTTTCAACTCTATTCACTTACTCTATCTGTGGTTCTGCCATAACAGCTTCTTTTACCAGAGGAGCGGTTGGATTCATCATCCTCTCCTCTCCTCATCATGCTTGACAAATTTAAGCAAATTTCTGATACCTCTGCAAAAATAAAATGTGAATTAGTATGTGTTTCCATCAACAACCTACGTGTGAACAGTTCACCAAGGCGTGACAGGATTACATGATTCTCTTGCTCCTACAGTCATTTAAAAGGGGGCCCGTGACTGCAGTCCAGCAGTATAAATATTTGGTAACCATCTTGGACGATAAGCTTAGTGCTGGTGCCAACATTGATTTTATTTATACAGAGGCAAACCAAGATTGAAGAAGAAGATTGTTCCCCTACAGGAAGCTTAAGCTCCCAGTGGCAACCTGCGTGCGATCTCCTTTGTAAATACATGCGTGTAAGCTGCGCACACGTTTGTGTGGGAGCTGCCATTGCTCCCAGACACTGCAGTGGGTGCTGTGGACGAATCTACAAAAAGCACACGAGAAGAAAAAAGCAGGAAAACTTGATATTCTTCCTATGTTTCTTGTCTTTATAACTACATTGGTTATCCTGAGTTTTGGAAGGAGATGGTAGAGAGGGAGTCCCACAAACCAATGAACCAATCATCAACAAGGATGTCGGTGCGGCTGCAGACTGCAATGTTTCACATTTCAAGAGGTTTTCAAATGTGCTGGGTTCGTGTATTTGTCGAGCCTTGAGTGAGAAGCATGCAACAGCCTCAGGATCTTAAATTTAGGCAAGTCTGTGTTTAAAGTTTTTATACTTCCTGCTATTAACAATGGCTGAACATATAATCGCAATATTAATGAAATCGCAATATGGCCAAGTGTCATGTGTCACAACATACCATAAATGAAGCATTGTGGTGCTACAGAGATGCCTCAGCCTACTAATCATATTCTATAGATGTTGTTTGGTGCAGACCCCAGCAAAAGTCACATTATCATCATTTATGTATATTTTTTTTCAGGAAAAAGGAAATGGAAAAATGACCATTCCCACTAAAATCACGACTCATATCGCAATATCTGTCAAAATAATTGCAATATGTTTTGTTTTTTTTGCATATCGCTAAACTATGGTGAAAGAGGAAAGAGTGATATGGTTCAAGGCCACCATCTGGACTGGATCTGTATACCCCTGACCTCTGCTCTTTTTGTACATTATTCTGGGGGTTTTAAGGTAGAATGACCATGTGTGTCAACTCTCCCAAAAATGTTTTTTCTAATTTTGTAGATATTTTTTTACGCACAAATTGAAAATGTGACTAAAACCAAGCGGGTAATAATCTACTGTTCTTCCTATAGCAAACCAACCTACATGCTTGTCTGTTTTCCCCTGTACACACCAGAATACTCCCTCCCTCTGTCTCTCAAGCCTCCCCTGCTTTCTTCTCTCTCTCTCTCTCTCGTATCTCACTGCTTCTCCACTCAGCTTGTTGACTACCATACTTATCTGCCCTCCTGGAGTGAGGTAAATAATTTCCTCCCCTCTTTCTGTAAGGGTGGGGATGGGGGGTGTGAGTGGATCCAAAATGCCAGGAAGATGAGCTGCTCCTGCTTTCTCTGTTCACTGAATATTTCTCTACTTCACATACAGCACGGGCTTCCTCCATCTCTTTGCCGTTCATATCCACGAGTCTGTATTTTAGCAGAGTTCTATTGTTGCTATACCAAATATGACTATGACAAGCTATATTGTTCTGAATGCATTTTTACACACAAACCAAATATGGGCACACTTTATACACACGTGCTTTACAGAAACACACTGATGTGCACACAAACACATTGTCGCTGGGAATTAGATTAATGAGTGGGGGGTGAGCAGCAGCGTTGGGCTGAGGCAGATTAATCTCCAGCTATAGCCTGGCACAGGCTACCACAGCTTTGATGAATGGGAGCTTAAAGTGTATCTGTATGCACACACACACACACACACACACACACACACACACACACACACACACACACACACACACACTGTATAGTATGCAGACCCATCTGACACAAAAGTATACACCCATGGACACAGATCCTGCAAGAGTCCATTTCATTTTGCAGGTGGGGGCTAAAACGGCATGCTAATTTTCACTGTGTGTGGGGCAGCCGTGGGTAAAAAAAAAAAAAAGCCAGAGAGTTAACCCTCCACTCCCTACAACTTCTAAAATGGTTCTTTTCAGCCCTGACATGTTTTGGCAGCTGTGCTGGAAGCCGACGATACAGTGCAAGAATGTATTCTACGATTACTCCTCCTCAGGTAAATCTTCCATACCAGTCACACATAATTCTCAAATCTCCCGCACAGCTGTGCACCCATATGTGTGTCTTCTGGGGATAAATGTCACCGAGCTGCATCTGGCGAACTGCACTCCACAAACCTGCACTACACACACTCTGTCAAGCACAGAATAACAAGTGAAGTGAGTGTTGAGCGCTGGATAGTGAGTGTACTTCTTGCTGCCATATGCAATAGCATCCCCTTCAAGAATGAACGCGGGATAACAGCATTGGATTCAACTAGCTGACGACGACAAAACACAGCAAATAGAGGCATCGGGCGTATCCTTCACAGGTATTTACTGTGATATGGCACAGCTTGGAGTCCTTAAAGTAAATGTGACTGATTGTCCCAGTTGCTCGTAGCCATCAAGCTAAATGGCTACTGCAGCCACTGAGCACCTGTGATCCGATGCTAATGCTATTCCATACTGTAGCAGAAGAGGCCAGTTATGATCCTATAGGGTAGAGAACACGGTTCAGTCTTAGTAATAAAGCTAGTCCAGGCAGCCATAGAGGGAGAGAGAGAGAGACACACACACACACACACACACACACACACACACACACACAAATACACACCCACACAAATACACACCCACACAGATAATAAGCCGCCTAAACCCTCCACTTGTAACAGCAGCAGTAGCCTCACGCTGATTTCATCACCACTGATCTATTTCAGTTTGCTGATCATTATACTGCACCTCTGTTGGTTAGCCACAGCTAACAACCTGTCGACAGCTCACTGGGACTCTTAACACTGTAGTATCGGTGCAGACTACTGAAATCACTATCAGGTTCATGGAGCTAACTAGCCGTCCTGAGTTAACTACTACTGACTGACTGCAGATAGCTAATATCCTGTCATAGGTGGAAGAGATCACGATAATCTAATGCGCAAACACTGAGGCTGACCCTCACTAGTAATACATGTGAGATCTTTTAGACGCTTTCAGCTGAATCATATTGAAGACATGACGGGGATGAGACAGGTTGATTTCTACCAAATCTCAAATTTCCTCGCCATCATCATTACAACTGGCTCACTGGGGACATGGCCGGTAATATCTCGAATATCAAGAGTCATCTTACTGGCAGGTCCAGGTTTTTCTTATTTTTTCGTGTGACAAAGGCAGACAGTAGTTGAGTAACATAAAAGATGGGAATACAGTATCTTTATTTGTTCACGATGGATGTATTCTACATAACGAGTCATAACTACACACTTAATGGCCCTACTGCGTGTCATTCACAATCTCTGAAGACTAATTTCCAAACCCTCCATATGGAGAAACAAGGACGACATTTTGAAAAAATCCAATTGGAAGAACAGTAATTAATTTTATGTTACACATTGCTATATAATCACCTTGCCAGTGGCATCATTAACCACAATTCCCTCTGTCTGTGGATCAAATTGTCCCCCAAACAACTCATCAGCAACGAGCTGTTTAAATTTCCCCTTTTGGAAATTACACAAAACAATGGCCACCAGTGGAGCTGTTATGTGGCTCGAGAGCTGATATGGAGCCATGTTAGTCCCTTTGACTCTTCACTATATATGCCTGTTCCTCTATTACACAGCAGCACTTTTATGACAGCAGTCTGGTGCCCGCAGAATTCATTGTCTCATCACTCAAGTGCTGTTTAGGCCTGTTGCTGGGTGGCCTCGTTTGGGTTTTTTTAAAAATAGCATTTGTCACCTTTCATCCTTTTCTGCGGCTCATCAAATATACATTTTGTACCCAGTGTGAGACCTTCCAGTGGATGAGGAGATCGCGACCGGAGCTGGGGGGTGGTGGTGGTGCTTGATGGGGCGAGGGTGGTGGTGGTGGTGGGAGCGAACAGACCTTTACAAGAACTGAGGTGCAATAGTGTGAGCTGCTGGAGACAAGCCACCCTTCATTAAACCACTAATATTACAGGCTATTAATTATTCAGAATACAGGCCTTATGACACCATACATCAGTGGATATTATGAGGCTGGTTATTCATTTATCTGAGTATTCCTGCGTGAGAAGAAAAAAAACAAAACAGTCTAACTGATGCATGGTGGGAGTAGTTTCCATGCATTTTGAGGCCCCAATTCACACTGCACAGATGTCTCTGTTTTTTATCAAACCCACAGTATTTCCAAATTAGGCAGCTGGCTGGCTGGATGACTGGTTACCTAGTCAGCCAAGGGTGGGGCCGAGGGGTGGCACAGGAGCATCTGGATGAGTTGACTGTTGACATTTCTTGTTGGGAAGTCAAGCAAACAACCACAAAGTGACAGAAAAAAAACTACAGAGACAAATGCAAAAAGACATTCTGGGTGTCATGTTCCAGTGTAGAAGGGGTGGGGGACCTTCTCTGGGATATATAGTAGCTATCTGTTGATATCTATTGACAATTATCAGTGCGAGTCTTCACACATTTCTTCTCATTTTACTAGTGTTCCCCACTTCTTTAATACTGCCCCCCCCCTGCACACACACACAAACAGACACACACACACACACACACACACACACACACACACACACACACACACACACACACACACAAACAAAACACACACAAAAGTTCCTAAACTCATCCCTGCAGCCAACCTCTACAGCTGCATCTAATTCTGCTGTTGTATGCCTTCAGAGAGGCTCTGAATTTCCACAGTGTGATGTAATGGTCTTCTCTGACTCTCAAAAATATAACTTCATCTCGACTCAACCTCTTTCCCTCCTTTTTTCCACCCTCTTGCTTTTGATTACCTTTGTCATCACACCTTTTGAGCTGATTACATCTAAGGTATCAGAAATTGTGTGTTTAACTCATTTATCGTGCCAAGCTATTCTCTCACCAAAAGAGCTTTGTCCTTGTAATTACAACGGATTAGGGACTAATATCTAATTATGCCTTAATATGCTTTAATGCATTTTTAATGACAACTGGGTGTTAAAGTCAAACTCGGCGTTGTCTCTGTTGGGGGGCGGGAGGTGAAGATTGAAAGGAGGAAAGGGTTTCTTGGCAGTAGGCGCTGGAGGGAGGATGGGAAACATTGATTTCTTTGGCTGAGGTTACAGGAGCCCTAGCAGGGAGGCAGCTGCTGCATACTGAAGTCACTCGATGTTAAAATGTTGCACCAGCCCTGATACGCAGTAAAAATGCATTTCCCTCACCACTGTTTTATGTCAAAGGAGGGAGGACACAAATGCCTGTTTGAATTATGATCTGGAATAGAGACCGTTTATTGATTTGCTACTTTATGAAGGGATGACTACATTGCCAAGACAAGTGAAATTGAGTACCGCTGGCAGCCGAAAAGAGGGCTGAATATTCTGTTATGGATGGAACGGACGGAAAATACAGTCAACCAGTCTGGAGAATCGAATGCGAAAGAAAGCAAAAATCGGACCCATTCATGCAGACACATAATGAACGTACACATACCTCTCCAATTTTCAAGAGTCACAGCTAATGTACGACAAGCACACGGAACAAACGGATATCCTCAGATGCATGTTTGCACGCATGTGTAAATGTATTCATTCTCTCACCGTTTTGTTTGTCTACGCTTGATTGTGTTCCACAACAATATTCCATTCATCATTTGTTTCCCCGCTTGTTTATTCTAACACGGTGTAGGAACAGAAAAAAAATATATATCTGCATAATATTTCAAAGATTGATTGGGATGCAAATTGCCTTGTGAGCCCAATTGGTGTGGCTTGGCCTGTTTTAATTGGGTTCTGTTAATTAATGCTCGATGTGAAGACAAACTGAATTACTTGCAGGTTTTGTGCATGTCATTATCTCCTAATTGTGCCAGTAGGAAAGCATGTGTGCCGAGTACTGTACGCGCATGAGTGTGCATGCATCATTTGGTTAACCCTTTCCTCTCTTGTGTGATCCTGGTAAAAAAAAAACAAAAAAAAAAACATTACACCTTCATAACAAACACAGGCCATTAAGTTAATACACCATTAGGAAGCTGAGTTCTAATGTTTTAATCACTGAAAGACTAATAAGAGAAAATATAATTTATTTACAGACTATAACTGAATGCATCATGCTTGTCAGGAACACTGAGGCATTTAATCTTAAAGTTAGATTAATTTTCTTTAATTAGATATGGACCTCAAGAGAAATTTCCACCACATGAATGACTGGATGGCCGCACTTGACTTGATTCCTCTTCTCTGCGATAACAAATACTGCATGGATATGATAAGAGGAGCGTCTTCAGTTGTAGCCTCTGTGAGTCCTTTTTAATTCTGCACATAAGACTCAATTTTAAATAAAGGCGGCAATAGAAAAAAAAAAAAAAAAAAAAAAAAGAACGCTTCAACTTGTGTTTCACACAGCGGTGCTTGTTCTGTACTTCGAATGAAAAGAAAACAAAATAAAATCTTTCAAATTGGTTTGACTTGAAAATAGATCCACAGTGTAGCAAGGGTTCAGCGAGCATGCAATGAACTGTGGATTATCTCCTGGACCTCTGCGCCGCTGATGAGATATGTGTGAAACTTGAACTGCAGAGCAGCAAGATTCATATTTTCAGACCATTAAACAGAGGATGCTAAATCTCAAAACCCACCATGCAAACATCAGTCAAAATGCATCAAAGGGTAAAACGGGAGCGTGAGTCATTATCATCATTCACTCATCATGACCGCCAAAGCGATTTATCCTGCCAGCCAGTCACTGAGTCGAGGAGGTCCTCGACAGCAACAAATAAACATATTAATGTGATCGGTTGTGCTCCGAGAGGAAGAGTGCACGGCAATTAATGGTCGTCTGTTGCTATGCGGACCGGAGTGTCATTAGCGCCGAGGTGACCTTGAGGAGCCTCGTTAGAGGAGTGATTGACGTGGCAACCGTTGTCAGTGGTGATGCTGACTAGTGGTGAAGGAGGGGATGGACAGACGGGTAGGACGGGTGGCAGGACCGCAGGGGGGCAGACAGTGGGTGCAGGGTGCACCGGGGATGTTATGAATGAGATCAAGACAAGAAACGGCAAATGCAGCAGAGTTCTAAGAAAGAGACGACCTGTGTCACTGTAAACTCCATCTGAAAAAAGTTGTTGATGACACTGCACCAATGTCAGCGATATGAATTCCTCTAAATAGACCAGACAAAGTCATGACAAGGCAAATTACTGGACCTGATAACAGAGAGATTCTTTATCATGAACAGTTCCGCATAATATCGTTCAAAAATAAACAAACGCAACTTCAAGCATCAACCTCTAATCACCTTGCAGCAGCTACAACACAAAAACCAGGTTTGCTATGCTGTAATAGAGCAGATCTGGTTGTTCTACTGCATAATACATGACAGCCGCTGCACAGGTAAGTGCAGGGTGCCAAAAAGTACCTGTGATATCGTGCTGTTTGAAGGAGTCGCTGTAGATCTGGTGCTGATTAGGACAGTGTTTCTTCAGCCACTTGCACACGTCCTGTTGGGTCCACAGAGCCACTGGCTTGGACAGCTTCACGTACCCTGGCTGTTAAACAGACAAAACCACACAAAACATTTAGAGACCGCTCTTTTACAAACGTGCTGCACAGTTACTGCTGTTTTACGTGCTTTATGTACGACTATTGGTAAAATATGAAGACACTATGGATGGACTACCACTTTCACATTTGGATTTAGAAGCTGCAGTAACCACCTAATAAAATACTGTTGTTGTTTTTCCACTGATTGGCCTTAATGCAACCATGTGACATCTTTATGGAGATGGCCTTCCAGCTGATGTAGTCATAAAATATTTACTTGCTGCTGTCTGACATTTTCCCTCAAGGATCAATAAAGTATTAATCTTTTAAAAGTAAAAACAAGACATATAACTCCAGGATAGTCAATAAAGAGACACTGTGATGTACGACTGTATTAATCTTGTATGTTGAGTTAACCCCTAGCTCGCACTTCAAGGTTCAACTGATCACAATCGTTCGCAATTGCTCATATAAAATGTAAATATTGAACCCCTGACCGACATTCTCCAATCCCCTTGGCAGAAAGAGAGAGGCAGTTACTTTCTATAATTCTACTTTGAATGGAAAGCGAGGAGGACAAAAGAATATGGACCCGTCCAGATGGCTGGGAGGATGTGGACAATATGTTCAAATTTGGCCCCGTTCTAAAATTTGTTGGTACGATCAAATTGGGTTTCTAATCAGGCAAATCTGCACAGCCTGGTATTAAAGTATCATGGGAAGCTTTAAGTATGAATAAATCAGATTTTGTTTACATTTAGTTTATCTCCCTAAACTGCATTGTAAATATCCTTAAGGCCTGACAAGTGTATGAGCAAAGTCCTTTTAGTAGTGTAGTCCTTTCATTGGCAGACTGCTACCTTTAACAGCTCATTATTACCAGCAAATGTTATGTTTTGTTGCACAATTTTTCCACAAGTTCTGCCAATTTTTTGCTTTTAATGTGATAGAGATAGTGAAAGAGTGAAAGGAAAGGTTTGGGAGAGAGAGAAAGAGAGAGGGGATGACATGCAGCAAAGGGCCCAGGCTGGTCTCAGACCTGGACCACTAGCTGCAGAAAGGACTCAGCCTAAGTGGTATGCACTCGACCAGATGAACCAGAACAACTAGTACAAAACAACATAACATGAAAATGGGAAAACCTGAAATGGTGACTTTGCAAAGAAATTTGACAATTACAATATGAGGAAAACTCGAGTCTACAGCTCTTCATTTGTTGAGACATTTTTACTCAAAACCACGAATAAAAACAAACAAAAAAAAAATCAGAGGATCACTAAAGTCAGTTAGGTTTTAACCCTCTGGGCACCAATAATGCCTGTACAAAATTTCATGGACCAACCAACCAGAGCCACACCACTAGCATCACTAAAAAAACACCACCAAACATCTGTCGTGTGCATTACTGCCCTCTGCAGATGGCAGTAGAGGAAGAGGTGGAAACAATACATAAGGGGGCTGATCCGAGCATTGATCTGTAAAAACTCTGCTTATGTAGTTGTCACAATGTGGAGAGAGTGACGCTCAAATCCAGCTGCACAAACGTATGACATCTAACAAGCAGTTTATATTAGAATGCATGTAATAGTACGTACCCGCACTCACATGCACGTGTGTATCGCACTGCGCTCCGGTTGCAAGATGCCATTCGAGTTTAAATACTTCAACAGCAGGCAGGGCGAAAGGCTGCCAAAGAAACGCTCTTGAAAGTGCTGGCAGTGCTTTTTGATTTTGATTGAGGGGCTACTAAAATTACAAACAGAGAGAGGTGATTAAAATTTCACATCCACTCCCCTCCACTTCAGCCTGTTCTCTGGCTGCAGTGTGGTGTGGCATAGCAATGGAAGGCCCCCTCTCTTCCCCACCCCAAAGAAAGCCGAATAACAGGTACTGGCAGCATTTCCTATGCTTTGCCTTCTGGCTCCTTCCCTTCCCAACCCCCCCACCCCCATCTCTCATCTCTCCCCCGTATTCAATCTCGCTCTGTTCCTGTCAGATCTATCACATTGTCTTTCTCACCTCCTCTCCCCATATATTGTGGTTCTCATCTCGCCCATATCCCTCTGTCTCTCTCTCTCACCTGTTTCTTATTATATGGTACTACCTCACTCTCTCCTTCTCTGAGCCTCTCCACCGCTCCTTCCCACTCACTCTATATCTAGCATCCTAGAGAGACAGAGAAATTGGGGAGGGGCTCTATATCCTTTGCAGATAGAAGAAAGTGACAGAATGCAAAAGCAAGCAGGTGGGCAGGTACGCAGGTAGGCAGGTAGGCAGGTAGGCAGGTAGGCAGGTAGGTGAGGCTTTGGTCTTAATGCAGTTGCTTGGCAGACTGCGTGGATAGATGCTAAATCTGCAGGGAGGGGAGGGAGTGGTATGGCAGGAAGAAACCACATTAACCATTAAACACATCTCAACTCAATGCTAATTAACCCCGACTAGAAGCCTGAGGCGACAAAAGAGAGAGGGAGGCCAGGATGGAGAAAGAGTGAGGGACAGAGTGGAGAGAAGAGGGAGAGGAAGTGTGTGCACTGAGAGCATGTGAGAAAGGAGAGGCTGGGAGAGTACAACTAGCAGGAGTGAGAGAGGAGAGGATGCTGGGAGTGTGAGGGATGGCTGGATTGACAGATGAGACACAGGAATAAAGAAGGAGATTAGAAAAAAAAAAAAAAAAAAAGCTACTGCTACAGAGTGGATTCAGCAGAGTCTGACACAGGAGACTCCCTCATTTTCCATGAACCCATTTGTGAGTCAATGGCCATCTGTGTTTTACATTCTGCACTGATTTAGCCCATAGCTGTGTTCCTGGAGGCCGGTACAATAGGTGAGCTGGTGCCTTCCTGCCTGCCTGCCAGCCTGCAGAGCCAAAGGGTGGAGTGAAAACAGCAGAGAGAAGAAAACAGGAGTACAATCATGCTCAAAGAGCTGTGTTCAAGAGACTGTGGGCCAATTAGAGATTTGAGTGACAGCACAGCGGTGAGAGGAAAAGCTTGCTTTATTTCTAAGTGGAATACATCTGGGAACAGGCACGCACACACATCCGCACACACATCCACACACACAACATGTGCAGCCCAGGCACGCAAAACACCTACGAAAGAAAAACCCATGAATGCAACGAATACACACATGCACACCCACACGCAAACCATCCATTTGCCATATATGCCAATGTGCGTTCAGTGCTGCACTGTCCTTGGGTTTAATTGATATCTGAAAGCCCAGTACAGCTCCCAGTATTCTTCACGTTACCTTAGCAACAGAGCAAGGACAACCTCAAAAATTAAAAGACAAAGAATAAAGCCTTTGGGGAAAAACGCACAACCCTAACATGAACCAGAGTCTGAAATAAACATGCACACATTAACGGCCACAGTGGAGAACTATTACATACATAATGAAGCATGTAATTGCACCAACACTGATAAGCATTTAAAGATCCAATATGAATGTGCTGAGCTAAATTAATCAAGAGGCAATAACATGGCCCCTTTGTAAAGACAGCGTTGGAATGGAAAAGGAGCTGGGAATTAAAAGCACTGAAAAGCATTCCAGACACAAACACCATGTGTCCGACAGTGTGAATTTGGCAGTGGTGTTGTGTACAGCATGTAGTCGTTTCCAAGCAGAACTGCAACCCCCTTGTGTCGCGATTTTCATTCTGTTAGGCTGATTGTAGGGTCAAGTGGCTCTACACTCAATTAAAAATGTTAACTGCAGCAGCAATTAGCACATATAATGACATTGTTTTGTCAATAATTGACTGTACTCAGAATTAAACTGGCCACAAAGACCTCATAACATCAAATAGATTTCAGAGTTTTTCAGTTTTGTTTACTTCCCAAAAATAATTCAAGTTGAACCTCAGCCCTAGATATTTCCCAAGACAATAGAAGTGGGCAGAGTTCATTTATTGTGCAAATGTGTACAGGGGCTATCTGGCAGCACAAGAGCCGCAGCTTTTGTGCAGAACCATTACAGCTGTCGAGCAGCCTTCATTAGGAGCATTATTGTTTGTTGGATAAAAAGTGGCTGTGTTCAGAACAAAACAATCCCGTTTCATTGTACAATCAGCTTAAGAGAAAAAAAAACAAAAAAAAAAAAAACCCACAACAATAGGAGATGTCACACTGCAGAGTGCATCAGAGGGGGGTAAGCCGAGTTCCTACATATATAACAAAGTTAACTAGATTTCAAAGACTAGAGGTGTAATGTATCTTTTATGAGACCATCCAGTTTGTGAAGTACTTTCTTTTTTTTTTACTTTGCTTTTCAGATTTTTTTCAAAGACAAGAGAGGTGAGCATGATAAAGCCTGGTATTTAAAGAGAGGAAGCAACTTCAGGCATTCTGTAGACTTATATTTTCTATTAGTTTATGAGGAAAAATGAGGGGAATTCCTGAAGTTTTCATTAAAAGAAACATTGTGAACTTTTAATTAGCTGCTTTTTTGATGATGAAATGATTTTCGAATCGAATTTCCCTGTTAGTCATGTTTCGACCACCTCAGCCGAGAAGAAATGTTATTTTTCAGGAGATCTTTTAGGAAACAAGCTGGAAAAGCAGGAGACTTCCAAAATAGTGAAACCCTGAGAAAGACCTGTATCAGAACAGTTACACTGGGAACGCAGGAAAAGTGCCTCCAACCTGAAATCGCACACGTATGATGGCAGGCGTGCCGCACCTTCATCGTCATGGTTACATTGATAACATGCAGTTGAGACGGTGCAATGAGGAACAATGTTCACGTTTGATCGGACGATTGATGACGTCCTGTGTTTTGTTGACCCGGCTATCAAAGTTTAACCATAAAACACATCACTATGAGACTGTTGAAGCCATATAGACAAACAAACTGTGTAGCATACAGAGCTAACACTTCACTTTAACCCCCACCAAAATATATTGTTCACGAGATTCTCTTTAGTGCAGAATTTTCAACAATTATAACTTCCCATATGAAGGTATATTTTATATTACTGTTATAGTCATTGTCATTCATCATCTGTTCATATGCCAGTATCCAGTCATAGATGCTTCACAGGAAGAAGTGTTGATAACTACATCAATGAAACGCTTTTGAAAAAGGACCTTACATCTGCTTACAGTGACCTTACAGTGCAGTAAAAACCTTAAATTAAATGTCCATACACACCAGTTTATTTGTTCCACTGAGCTAAAACTAATGCAGTCTAATACAACAGGAAATGTATTGCGTTATATACCCACAGGTTTATACCAGTGAGGGTAGGCTGAATAAGAAACACCTCTCTGTATAATGCTATGCAGTTCAACAGCACAAATGATGATACAGTTGAACCAACGTCTCTCTGAACAAAAGCAGAACGTGATAACTGGGGCTGTTGTATTAGACTGCATTCGTTTTTAACCAGGTGTACCTAATAAACTGGCAACTGAGTGTATACTGTGAATGTTAAACAAGGGGAGCTAAAGTGAAGTGTTATCACAGTATATCTTGCACTGTGTATGCTATTTCGTTTGGACCTGTCAGTATATGCAAATTTAAAGTATTGCACAGAAATTCAATTCTGATTCTGGTGAATTCTTTTCCGCCATTTATTCCATCAATTTTCAAGAGCACCAGAGAAACTGCAAGGTTGCATGAGACTGTGATCCTCTCCTTGTATATTGAACTTGTTTATGTTACGCCAGTATGATTCACTGTTACATACCGCCCTCTAGTGTCACAACTAAACACTTGCTGCCACTTTTGAATGTGACTGGGCAGAAAAGCGCTGAGAGGAGGAGGGCCACTGCCATTAGTGTCATATTGACTGAGTGAATGGCTGTTTGAGACACGGAGCCCTGTGTCGTCTGCCCTATCTCCACTGCACAGCTAATTAACAGCTCTGGCATGCTCTCCCTCACTTTCTTTTCTCTCTGCCTCGCTCCATTTCTCTCAGCCAGAGCTGGCAGGAGATGAAAATTCCCTGTATTAATTAATCTGTTACATACAGGAGTGGGGATGAAACCGAGATATGTCTATGTGTGCGTGCGTGTGTCTATGTGTGTGTGCGTATGTGTGTGTGTGTGTGTGTGTGTGTGTGTGTGCGTGTGTGTGTGTGGACGGGGTGAGTGGAGTCCAGAGAGCTGTGGATGGCTGACTGAGAATAACACACTATGGTGGATAAATTAATAAGCCTTCATAAGGAGCCTCTGTTTGAAATTGGATTTACAGGCCGTGCCAACTTTACTCAGGCACATCAAAGAAAGTAGACAAGACCTCTTCACAGCGCCTGACCTTGGGATTCGGCAGGGTCCATAAAGCATTGCAGGGCGTGTTAACACCAAACAAAATATATTCACCTTGGACTTGATATTGATTATGACGGAGATGAGCTGATTTGCCACGGATGTTTTAGTCATCCACTGAGTCTAAATGGCTGTTTTATGCTTCATGTTTAATCTATGGCTAAGCCTTGGCTCAATTACAAATCCAGCCATGCGCAGGAGTCAGCTTTAATCCAATATTTAAAAATTAACACTAACTGCTGACGTGATGAACTGAAATGACCTACAGTAAGCCTTCCCACAGGTTGGCACTGAGGTCTGGAGTTTTATTGAATCTTCACATTTATTAAGAGCTAATTGAGGAAGCATTAAAATAGGTACTTATACGCTCGACATGAAAACCACATCTTTGTCTCAGTCAGCGATCCTGACTAGATGTTGAGTTTCCCACCAGGAAGCTGAGGAGATGTTTTGAATTTTACAGGGGTGTGTATCAAGACTTGTTTAGTTACTACTTCATCAGAAAACTCCTCCCTTTCATTCGAAGTGTTTACAAAACTTTGCATTTTATTTCTACTGTTTAGTAGATAAGCATATTTGTATATGATGTTAGTGAGAGCTATTGTACTGGCACCATATACCTGTACTCAGCTCTCATTTCATCGGCGTGACTGTTGCCATTTTACTGACACTGCTTCAATTCAAAACAACCAGTGAAATATCATTTAATATATGTCTCAATGTGAAAGATAAATAAATCTGTTCTTTATGTCTTTGAAAAGTCTTTGAACCATTTTACCCTCCGGCATATCCAGTAAACAGTATCTACAAGCTGCACCCCGATATATTGTCAAAATCATGTTTACAGACACAGTTTAAGTTTTGCTTTAGGCATATGCCAAATATTTGTAAAAAAGAAAAAAAGATTTAAAATCCCTCTCTTTTGTCCTCCAGTAAAATATTACAGTATTTCTCATGATTCCTCTTGAACTCAGGCGCTCATTTATATACATACATTTTTCCTATCAAATGTAATAAGATCAAGGTTAGCCTTTCAAAAGGTGGCTAGTAGAGCTATATTATTGGAGGTGGTGTGTGTTTGGGTTCAATATGGCAAACTCATTTTCGAGCGATCCAATCAGATCTGAAAAATTTGATTCTAAGTCCTCTAAAAATTACACCCTCCCCACATACTCCCTTTCACTCAGAAATAACATCACATTACTTAAGCTATAGATGCTGTAAGTGCTGTTTCACTCAGACTTTCATATTTAACAGTAAAGTTAATATGTCGGCAAAACCTCTCTTTTAGTACTTAATTAAGCTCTGATCCCCGTATCATTCATAAATATTATCTGGCCCATGGCTGTATTGCATGAGAGAATAGTTTGCCATTCTATGTAATTATAGTCTTTATGCGCTTGATCTATTGAGTTTCTCTCAAAGAGAAAATCTCTTAACTGCAATCCACACACACAACACTGAGACTGAAAGCTAATACACTACTTCCTCCAGGTCTCTAATGCAATTCAGACTTAGCTTCTGCTTCAAACAGAATAATGCTGAGATACAGAGTTACATGATGATGCCTGTATAAACCACACAGCACCACAGTATGTTACAGATACTGCTACCTCACAATCACCACATATTAACTTACAGGCGCAGCACAATCCAGAAGGAACTGAGCATCTCCACTATCTTTTAAATGTGTGTTTATAAGTATTGTATGTGTGTGTGTGTGTCTGCACTAACTGAACCCAGGCCTGGTTTTCCTCTTCTTCAAAAGGCTAAGGATCCAGGGTTTTTCACAGAGGACTGTGTCTGACTCAAAGTACTTCCACTCGCACTGATTGACAGCTGATTACCACAGATTTTACACAGCGAAAAGAGAATATGAGAGTGTGTGCGTCAGGAGCTATCACTCCTGTCTCCTCCCACTGTCCCAACCACGGTCTATTTCTGGAGTGGAAGAGAGGAATTTATTCTGCGTTACTGATGATGGCTCCTTTGATCTATTATCAGAAACACTGAGGAAGAGTTGAGTCGCAGCCTGGAACAACAGCTCGTCTTTCCTTGTTTATTCCCTGTTAAACTCTTTGTTTGAACTGAAGAGGTAGATGTGCGGAACATAGGGGATTATTGTATTTAAGTGGGCGGTTGATTTGTTTTTGTGGGTGCAAAGCAGCCCCAACAATGTTTTTGTAGACACATTGTAATTTGACCACAGACAAAGCACTTATTAACGGTGTTATAAAAGCGATGAAACCACACCAGCGTAACAAGACTTTCACTATAAATATTTTGTCTGAATGAGATCAATTCAGAAACATGGCTTTGTGAGGCTATGCTAAATGCTAAGTCCAGCATGCTAACATTCTCACAATGAGAAATGCTTCACATGTCGATGTTTAGCAGGTATAAGGTTTAACATAACCATCCTTGTTGAAAATGTTAGCATGCTAACATTTGTTAGTTAGCCGTGAACACAAAGTACAATGGAGGATGACGGAATTTGGCAGATATAGGTCATAAAACAAAGTATTTCAGTTGAAATTTTGACACCTTTCAGCTGATTGTTTTGAGTTTACAGCGAGCAACTACCCTGTTTTGCTTTAGTCTCACCACCCAAATACTATTAAACTAATGTATGTTACCTAACCAGCTTCAAACGACAAAGTATATCTATAGAGAAGCATTTATTAACTTAAAGAACCAGATATTTCTCAAAGAGCTAAAAAGTAAGCTTAATTATATTTGTCTGATGTCCAGAAACATGACTCAAAATGAATGCTAGCTTTGCTGCATATTTGCTGGACATGTAAATAGGCAACTGTTGCCAGCAATGTTAACAGCTTGCTCTGCTGCCCCCAAGTGGCCAAAAAACAACTCATGATTTAAAATCCAGACTACAGATACTAATGACAGATTTTAAAATAGATTGTGCAAAAAGTCAGGAAATCATGTCAAATGGAATTTAAATAATCCGTTCAGTTAAGTTTTTACTGTTTTCATTTGACTGAAACTTGCAGGTGTCTCATACTTTATGCCTGGGGTGCTTATTTCCAAAGACATATAAGCTTATATTACTTAAAGTAGACTATAGAATTCCATGATATTAATTCAAGACATACATTAACCGGTAGTATCACAAAAGAAACAATCGCAGAGGGAGACCATTTTTCCACCAGGATTATATTCCTCCTACCAACACTGAAATCAGAATAATCTGAAAGATCATGGCATCAGGTGGCAATTTCCCAAGTCACAAGTGCTGATTTTCACAAACAATTATTTCAAGATAAGGAGTCTACACTGGAAATCCGAAGATGTTAAATCATTTGTGATAAGTGTGAACAGCGCAGGCATAAAGTTGATCTCCATGCTCTCTGGGTCAAATTAACACTGATGCCACCACTTATACTGTGCAGGGTGCTTTCGGATCAGCTCTTACCCGTGTCAGCTCAGACTCAGAGACGGAGCGGTGTGGTGGGGAGCGGCGCTGGTACATCGGGGGGCTGACATCCTGGTAGCTCGGGCTGTCGTCGTCCAGCAGAACAGTCCCTGCATCCACAGACTCCTCCTCTTCCTCCAGCTGTGATGTCACGTCCTCCGGGCACATCTGGTGGTCGATGCCATTCTGGCTCAGGTTGCAGTGAACAGCTGTGTGGGCAAAGATGAGTAATAAATTAGTATTAAGTAAGTATAAATTTAAAATTACATCAAATTCTAACCACTTAGATTGTAGTTAACTGTATTTAAGTTGCATTTCACTGTAGAAATTACTAAATTAAAATGCTTTTCAGTATATTTGGCCTCCTAAATAGCTCTATATGATCTGACTAATGGTATCCCATAGAGACTTTTAAATTATCTCTTATTTCACATGCTTTCCAACTGCTTCATATTTTCATATTACTTGTTCCACTGATGAAATTTCCATTTTTGAGGAATGCATGTTGAATCAACCCCAAGTTCTCCACACTGAATGCTATACTACAAAGATTCCACCAGATGGCGGCAAATAATGATATATGGTGGGTGAGCTACCATCAAAGCCTTGTCTTTGTTCAACACTACATACTAACTCAGTGCAGTGTGTAATGAAGTATACCGTTTTTGTATATAATATATAAGAAATCAATGTATCCAACCACCATATGACAACAGCAAATAATAATAATAAAGACACAAGTCATGTGCTGAGAGATGAACTCAATTAAACAACACACCCTTGCTCTGTTTAACACACTCAGGGGTTTTGCTGCTTTCGATAGATATATTATTAGATTAATTAGATTTTAGATATAATAGCTACTACTGTGTAACTGACACCAATAAGTCAGATAGTTGACTTCATGACTCTCTCCTTGTGCTAGTGTTACGCTTCATTTTAGCATTTATCATTATCTTGTCAATGGGCCTTGTAGCCAGAGAGGCAGCTCTTAAGCAAAGGTTATGTGACATACCTTCACAAAGCTTTTATTTCCACTGTCAGAGATATTTCTGGAGCTGTCTCATAATCAACGTCTACTGTTTCTCCATTACTGCTGTGTATTCCAGTGCGAGACAATTATGTCCACAAACATCTCACACAAAAATCAAGTGAGTATTTTGTTACTTTTCTGGTGTCAACACATCATTTATTCAAAAGCCAGATTCAGCAACTAAGACACATCGTGTTAGACGTGTATCAAATCCATTAAAGTATGTTTGCGTAGATTTTGTTGATGTTTAACTTGCACTAAGTTTGCAAGTTTAACCTTTCACAAAAGACAGAACTACTGTATCTTATTCTACAGCTTTCAAGATGTCTCTTTACATCGAGAGAGCTCTCGACCTTGTGCCATCATAACCCATGAATGATAGCCAAGCACTTCAGCAGCAGGTTACATCTGCAGCCTGTGAAAAAAAACCTAATATGGTGAGTTTGATTAATGTTGCGTTTAGGAAAAACCTGGGCCTTGATGAAAGATCAACATGTTTACAACAATAAATCCAGGTAAAACTGAAGTTCAAGTCTGAGGTGAACCATTTGAAAATGATGAAAGGCTTTAAATCTACTGAAACAATTCATACTGTACCCGTGTTAGAGTGAATGTTTAGAGGAAGGCAGAAGACTTGTATTACTTATAAACTTGCATCGTACTACTAAGCCATGAAGCGATTATTTTTGGTTTTGTTTTTCACAGGAAGTGTCAGGCTCAGGCACTATTTTAGTCTCATCAGGCAGTGATGCAGGCGCAGAAGCGACAGCTAGCAGTGAGTTGTGAGGTGTCACTGAATTGGGCCATTTGTCATCATGCAATCTGCCCACTTGTTCAAAAAACACAGTCGGCTCATTTATGTGGAACGGCAAACCAAAGACTTTTTTCATCACACCTGAAGGCTGCTTTGGTTTCTACTGCAGCTGCTGATTCCATGTCAAAGCAATGATTTTCAAAGGCTGCACATTCTGCTTTGCTTAAGAATGACTGAACTTCAAAAAACAATAGAGAGACGATTTAAAAGAAAAGCACATCAACACATGCACGGATGAAGATGCGACATTAGCGGCCTATAACGGAACACTTTGAGTGAAGCTGAACATGACGGAAACACACGCCACTGCAGGCAGTGACTCATAAATGTGTATGATAAATAAATGTTTGAAGGTCCCTGATCTCAGTCACTTTTGCTGGTGGAGCAGCAAGCCCAGGAAAACAGCCAATTAGTGGCTTATTTCAGGCCACTGTCACCAAGCAATTACAACAACTCTGACGCAGCTCAGAACGAACTGAAACAAGACAACAACAAGAGGTACAACATCTGTGCTGTCATTCCATATAACAGGAGCAGGAGTGTGAAAGCTACTGTACGTGGTCCTGTCCTCCTCTGACAATGACATGCTGTACACCTGGGAGACAGAGTGGGAACTCAATATGATCCAGTGGACAAATGCACTGTTTGTCAAAGAAAACCTCTCAGAGAAACATCCTGCCCCATGACCTTAAATCACACCTTCTTCTCAGAAATTCCATTGCAAAGGTTTCAGCCTCAATTTTAACAAGACAAAGGTCAAAACCAAGAATATGGCTGGACCACATCGTAGGCTATTTGCATCCTGCCTAGAGTCAGCCGGTTTCAGCCCTTTATCTGCTTGCTTCTCTCTGACTCTCTGTGCTCACATATACAGCACTTTAACACAGCCAAATTACCAATAAAGCTGTTGTCATTTACATGTTTTTCTGTTTCTGTTGTCAGACAACAGAATAAGTATGAAATAGTGACTGAAACGTGGCCCATTAAAAGACTACATGTTAACCATCTGTCAAGCCTTTTCCAAGCTGCTGCTCTGCTGCTAAAATCCTGACTTTATAACCACAATGTCGTTTGACAAAATCACCATTCACACAAATTAAAGACAATAGCTGTGCTGTGATTTTGGCTGCATTTACTTGTCAAATGATCACTCAGACAAAAAGTTAGAGGCTTATTCATGTTAGCTGCTGTGCGGTCAGCATAGAGAAGTGTACCAGCGGAGGGAAAGCCCAACCTCACATTCACAAGGCAATACTGGTGAAAGTAGCGAACAAATAAAGGCGTTAAGTTGGTAACACTGCTCATTTGCAAAAAATCATTTCGAAAAAGCAACAACAACGACTTGCTAACCAATGGTGTAACTTCATCACTCAGCCAGTCAGTCAGTCAGCGGGTGACATTCACATTTATAGGACTGGCCCTGCTGTTGCAGTCCAACCAAAAACCACTTCTCTTTGCTTTCATTGATTATTCTGGAGAACACAGTATTTGTTGTAGTATTTGTTGTATATGTTTGGATGATTCAAATTGGAGGTGTAGGAATTCATGCTTCTGAATTCACTTTAACTCTCACTGTCAAAAGGCCGGAGAGTCGACCTGTACTCAGGTACAATTTGAGATACTACTTTACTAGAGTATTTCTAGTTTGTGTTACTTTCACTCCAATACATTTCAAAAGGCAAACTATTCAACTGTATTTATTTGATGGATACGATTACTTGTTACTTTTCAGATCAAGATTTTAATTATAAGCAGCGAAAAAGCGGCGCCTTTTGGGCCAGAGTTGTTCCATCAAAGAAAGATTTCCCCTCTGATGTTCTCAGATGGTTTCAATTTAATTCTGTTTAAGGATCAAAGAGATAAAACTCAATAATTCAAAACAGAAAAAAAAGAAGTACTGGCATGAATACAATGTGGTTTTTCTTTCATCTCATAATCACTTAACACCTTGGTTGGGATCCACAACCTAACTGTATACGCAGTAGTTATGGGAAAACTAGCTCCACCTCTACCAGCTACAATGGCAAAATGCTTCTTATTCACTGATTAATCATTATTAATGCAATAGGTAACATTAGCCGTCTCAGGGGACATTATTCTACATGAGTACTCTCACTTTGATACTTCAAGTACATTTTGCTACTTCAGGTTTTGAAAGCAAGACAACTTGAGTAAAATATCTGAATACTTCTTCCACCACAGAACAACCGTTTTCTCACTTACGCACTTTTCTTCGAGACGTGGAAAGGATGCACAGAATTGATGAAAACGTCAAACCCTGAAAGTCAGAAGAGTATTTAGCAGAATAATGACTAACAAGGTTTAACTGTAGACAGATGGACTGCAGTTTGCTATCATAAAAGAATATCACAAATATGGCACAGCTGCAGACCTGCTCTGTTTTGATACCTGATAAGAAATAGAGACCCTGATGTGCCCCACTTAAACCACGCAGAGAATATACATGAGTGGTCCTTGTTTAAAACAAAGCCAACTTGAGATGCGTAGCACGAAGCATTGCTCCCTCTCACTGCCTCTTTATACCTCTCCTCTCCTCTCCTCTCCTCCCTTCTCCTCTCAGCTCACTCTTTTCCCCTTCTCCTCCTCGCCCCGACTCAATTCATGACTGGTGTGCAACCACTCTGGAGGAGAGATGAATTATACATCCTTTGCTGAGAGCATTTCAACAATGGTACAAAACAGACTAAAGGGATGGAGGGATAGATGGATGACAAGATGATGTGAGGGGTTAGGGAAGTGGTGGGAACACACAGCACAGACAGGAAGGACAGTTGCATTGCTCTCTATCCTTTAAAGGGAAGAAGGGTGGGTCGATGGGGGGCTTGGAAATGGAGATTTTTCTTTTTCTTTTTTTTTTAAACTGCAACAGTTACTATAAATAGCACCATTACATTCATCCCTCCCTCCTCTCTGACATGCGCCGTGGAAGCATCGTGAGGGAAGAGAGATAGATGAGGGAGGATGTCTACTTCATTTCACTACTCCTTTTTTTTTTTTGTCAATGAGAACAGGGGGAAATGAGGGGAGAAAATGAATGGAGCACACACAGAGATGTTAAAGAATAGCACCATCCCTGCACAGCCAAATGCATTCCTATTATTGAGATGAAGATTTATAAAGAATTGGATTAGTCTTACATAACTCTGTCTCTCTTAATTACTCTACATGGTTTCAAACAAGAGGCCATTACCGACCAATTGAATTTGAAAAATACCAGCTGACAGGAACACTGTGTGTGTCTGCATGTGAAGGAGCAGGTAATCAGGATATACAGCTTAATCATTTTTGTCTTTTATCATTACACAGGGAGTGGGGACCAGATGAGTGCTGCCGCTGCTGCTGCTGAAGAAGAAGAAGAAAAATAAAACATAGCCAGACAGGATTAGAACCTTCCGCGTCTCTGTTACAGAGTCTGAATCTTACCGGCTATCAGGATTTACTGAGCTCTCACCCACAGAATACTGAAAATGGAGCTGTTGCTTTTTGTATTTTTTTTTTTTTTTTTTTTTTTTTAAGTTGTTGTTTTTGCTGACATGTTCAATGATCTCATATTCAAGAGGAACCTGTTCACACTTACACTCACATCTGCGAACTGCGCAATCAACCCCAGTCTGATCTGTTGGCCACTGAACTCTCACAGAACCAGTTGGTGGTCGAGCTGATTGAAAAAAAAAAGTGCAATTATCTTGCCAGATATTGCAATGCTCGTCACAATTTCTGAATTTATTTTTCACTGAAATAATATAAAAAAAATATGCTGATTGAATTTTGCTTGGGCTAAAGAAACATGTTCCCTTATGTCTGGACAATATGATTTTATAGGCCAGGGAATCTGTGTAACACCATGATGATGCTTCATTTATAATGGTATGTTTTGAGACAATACTTTGTCAAACAAAAATGCAGCTCCTGTGATTGTGATATTGCACTTGGCCGTATTGGAATTTCAATAATATTCTGAGGTTACAGGCCTTTGCTCAAGGGCTCCTCAGTGGAAGGGGAAAGTTGAGCTCTTTCACTTATCCTGCCAGTTTGTGGATCAAAACTGTGACATCCCGGTCTACCTTTCAGCTACCACTGCCCCAGCTGTAATTACTTTGCTCCAACAGCTCTCACCCAGAGAGTGAATATGGTGTTCACATTAGAGAATCTGCTGTATCTATATATGTTCGTCAGAATACTGGTAATAAACATGAAGACAATCTATGCAATCTGCATTACCTTAGTCTGCATGTTACTCCACAAGCAAATCACTGATTTTTGAATCAACATGTAATGCTGTGGACAATATCACAATATCACAGGATGACATTAATAAGAAACATTTAAGTTAAGGTCTCATGTGGTTACAGTGGAATTTAAGGACCCACAGATTTTATGCTCCACTGTATCAGATGTGTAACACATACTGTATGTTTGCTCTGTTTCAGTAGCCTAAGTCATATTACTGAATGGCCAAGCGGATTTATCCAACTGAACACTCAAGAGTTAATAGAGGGGTGGAAATTATGTGTATAAAAAAGGTACTGGGGCCGACATGTCTCCTTGTTGCCCAATAAAATTGCACTCATGGCAGAAATCCAGTTAAAAGAAATGCATGTTTCAAAACAGAGCAATGGGAGAAGCTCTGTTTTTCTGTGCTAACTCCAGAGCTTGTGTTTCACAGCACAAGCTGGTTCAAAGTGAAACCAGCAGTGGGTCCATAATCAAAAGTGAAGTTTGCTCTGTGTGGGCACTCAGGCTCATAGTGATCTTCTTCTCTTTGGCTGACTCTCAAAGTGGAGCAGAATGAATTGTTTGTGAGTAGAATCAACTGTATGACCCAGAAAAAAAGGCGGGAGAAAGAGGGCAGAGTGAGCCAGGCCAGATAACTGTGAAGGATGTACAAACTCTGCACTGCAGCCATGAGACCTTTGGTCTTTTACCTGCTTCCGGGACATTCAGCAAAAAAAAATACAAGGCTAATCACCATCCGCTAAGAGTCATGTTCACAGGACAAGACGGACGTGGGCGCATTCATTCCCGAACCAAACCAGCAGTGCCAACAGAAGCTCTTGGGAATTTGAAGAGGTGGCCTGGCACTAAAACTGGCAGGATCTTAGCATAATGACATTTCAGTCATCCACGCAGCTGTTACTCTTTTTATATGTTAACAGTGTCTTTGAGCTGAATCAGAAATCAGCCCCTGTCACACGGCTGAGAAAAAAAAAAAAAAAAAAAAAAAAAAAAAAAAAAAATGAATAAAACTTCAACACTGAAAATAACCAAGAAGTGCAGGTATAAATATGTGGATTGGTAAACATTTTTCACAGTGCTAGTCAGCTCCCTCCATCTGTCGTGCATGCACAGCTATAGACACATGCAAAAAATTTGTATGCGTCCACAACGACGAACACAGAGTCCTACACAACACAGCACGTACGTACACGGATAAAGACGCACGCACAAACCGCGAAAAAGCCTCCCTAACACTGCATGCATTGCTGATTCTCACCCAGTCTGCTCTGAGGAAAGCAGCAAAACCTAGCAAATCAACTGTCAACCGAGTCCATCCACTGTTCTCCAAATTAGAACGAATGTGAAAAGAGTGTGTGAATATGTGAGGAGATTGCGCCCGCTCAGCTGTCTACCCTGAGGACCTTGGAAAGAGTATCTCCATCAGTGGGGGGACAGAAGACACAGTCAGATCCTTGTTACACGCTTACTAAAGTACTAATTAGAATATCTTTGAAGGGTAGAAAGAGACAGCGAGAGGAGCGCATCGCCTGGAGTATAGGATGTTTTGGACAGGAGCCTGTAGGAAGAGCTTGCTGCTCAGTGAGATTAAGTTCAAGAGACAGAGGAGATGTGCATGTATGGATGATCTCTTCGTTCTCGTTTATTCTTTTTTTAAAGCCCTTCACAATAAAAAGTCTCTCATGGGGTCTTAGTTTGAATCTAATGATGAATTTACTAAAGGGCACACTGATGTGACCATCAAAGGTATAATATGTAACTTTTCTGCACTGAAATGTCTAAAAATGACCTGTGTCATATATCTTGTTGAGCTGTGCACTTACATTATCCCAAATGTTACCAGCAATTTTCAAACATTTGATTTCATTCATCCCCTTTGCGCATCTTCTAGAAGTGGTCAATTTTCAAGCCACATTTTTATGATCGACTTTTTGGATCTTGGTCATTATTAACTGGATGAATGAAGGATTTTTGTCATCAGACGTCTGGATCTTAACTTATCAGAGAAACAAGCTGAGAAAACGTTAGCGGCAGCTCAGTTAGCAGCGCCTCAGTTAGCAGCCCCTCAGTTAGCAGCCCCTCAGTTAGCAGCCCCTCTGTCTGCCAAAAATCATCAGAGAAACAGATTTTTAAGGTGAAACTGCTTTAATTATTATTTATTTATTTTATCGCCGGGTCCATCTGTTTTGGACAGGAGGAGACCTCTGCGGATAATTTGGCTCCTGGTAAAAACCTCCTGAACGACTCACACTGAAGGAATCCTAACCAGGAGAAGCTGACTGCAATGACAGCAATGGTGGGAAAGACAACAACTCCCACGATCCCATGCTACTTAAAAATTAAATATTGCATCTTTAATAGCAGAACAATGACATTATTAAGGCTGAGTATCAAATCTCAATAAGTTTTGGTCAAGAAAACGGTCAAGTGCCAAAAGCTGGGATGGGAGGTGTGTTAATCTTGTTTACTTCTTCTTTAATCAGTTCCAGCTTTAAATAAAAAAATGTTTTCAATTTCACACTGTTTTATAAACTAGGCTGCTTGTGTTTAGAGACCACATTAGGGAAATCTGGCTTCTTTTGCTAAATGAAAAGGGACTTTGTAGAAATACCTTTTTCATTCCTCGAAGTAGCTATTAAAAAAAGACTGTTGTCAAACTCTGGTGTTGTAGCAGCATCAGCAGTGAAAATTGCCACACAGTGCAAGCCCTGAACATCATTAATAAGGACTGTTTGTGTCACAAATGCCAATTTAGTTTTTCATTGTTGCTTTAAAGTTGATCCCTTTATATACAACATTCTAGTATTGGCCAATGAACAGCTCCACTGGAGCAATGAAGAGTTAATCATGTCGCTTAAGGGCGCCTCAGCAAAAGCCTTTGAGGTAGAAAAGCCCTTGAGTTGAAGTGGAGCTGCAAAAACAAAGATTAAAACAATGTTATGTTATGTTCCGCTCAGTGAGAAAGGATGTGAACTGTAACTGTCATTATTTTAACAACATGTTACACAGAAGCTTACTTGGACTTTTTTTTTTTTTTACAGTAGGTGTCAGACAAAATGGATGTTGCTGCTTTCAGAGGAATAAGAGCACAAGGTTATGTAAGCCAACTAGGTATTCCTCCTCCCGCCACACATGGTTTAGGTATTTCTGCTTCAAACACTGAAATAAGTAGGGCATCACTCTGCTACCTTGACTGATCCGTGATTCATTAATAGACCTGCCGCTTATGTCTTTCTCCTGCAACGATTAAAATTCATAAGCCGTCTCTGCAATCTGATTGAAGAGGCTCAGGTGATCTCAGGTAGCACTCACCGAGCAGAGCATTCAGTGGGTCAACTCTTGTTGTTGTCACTGGATTGAAAAGCATAAACCTGAACAAATTTGTTGCCACTGCGTGCTTCATTAGCGGGATGGGTTCAAACAGATTATTAGTGCTTTAGCTTATTTTCTGTCAATTTAATGTGCTTTCATTTAACCGCTAACTTACTCCACTATATGCAGGCTTAGCAGGTTACTGAAACAAGCGTTAAATTCAAGGCTGTTGCATAAGCTTAGCCTGGTCATGACCCATTACTAACAAGATGTGACATCTGCAGGAATTCTTGTCAGGGTCCTCTTAGGCTTTGTGGCCTTAGTACATTCATTAATGCATACAATGCCAACACAAGAATCTTGCTCGACTGAACTTACTGGGACAAGAGATTCAGGGATACAAGCGCAATTATTGGGTACACTGAAAAACATTGGGGGCAGCATATAAATAACATGAAACATGCAAGCAAGTGTTCACTTAAAATATTTCCCCTTTTTCCTCATATATACACATTAAATCTGCTTGTGTTCATATGTCCGCTGTTGAGACAATGAGGAGTGACTGCATGGCTAACTATCAAAGTGAAGTCATATAACGAGTTAGCGGGCCAGCTAGACTCTCTGTGGGGCTCTTAATTCACCCTGACATCCTATCAAAAGTTAACTGTGCTCAAACTTCACAGACTGCCCTCTACAAGCCCGGGGCTCGATCAACTGTGATTGGTTGGTCCTGTGTCAAGCAGGCGCAGATGTGCTCGGCTCTGAACGTTTCTCAGCTGCAGAGAGAGCGAGGGAGGGTAAAAACAACACACTAAAAAAAATTTTAAAAAGGGGCAAGAGAGATGAAGTGAAAGGGGATGAGAAAAAAAAAAGAGAAAGTTGTAGAGAGAGATAGAAAGTGAGAATAAGAAAGATAGATTAAATGAGTCAGTGAGACAGAGCTCGAAAGAAAAAGACAGAGGGAAATGACCCACTTTTACAGCACAAACACATAGGGGCTAAATATAACCGCTGCTCACTTCGGTTCGCCGTGAAACATGTATCCTTGGCATAAAGTTGTTAACGTGCTCTGCTTCAAAGGCACACAGTAAAAGGATGACAAAAATAGATGGTCTTAATTCAGACTAACATCTATTAATATTTGATTAGGGACACAAACTTCCTCTATTTGGCCACCACACCAGGAACTATAGCAGACAAAGAGGGAAAGTTTCTGATTTCACTGGGTATCATTAGTAAGGCAGTATGCTGTACGTATCTAATATATTTCCTGCAACCAAATAGCAACAACAGCAACTACAGACCTGAAGTTTTTCCATACAATTAACTGGAATAAGCAAATACTTTTCACTGTCTATTTTTAGCTTAGATACATTTATGGTGCAGGGTCATGATTGGACCAAAGTTTCTCAATGTCAGCCCCAATGAAAAGCAACTACAGTGTCAGCATGAAGGTACAGTACAAACACCACTGCAATAATGTTCGTGTTCTCCTCTGTGCAGGCGCCGAGGGGCTGATAGTACCTTATTTAGCAGCCATGATGTGACCAATCCATTGTAAAAGGAGCTATTTAAGTTTTGCTACATAGCCAATGTTTGCATTGACACATTGCAAACCTTTGCTTTTACCTTAACTTTTTGTTTCTGAGTCATGCCTTTGAGCTCTCTACCTATTTCACTGATGCATTACAAGGTTCTCAGCATCTCAGCACCACAAATAATATACTCCATATACGACAATATAATGATAATAATATAATGAACAGTTTGACTGATTTTGTTTTTTTCATTTAAGTAATTCCAGACTGCTATCCTGCTGCTTTCAGACCACAGTGCTGGAAGTGGAGGAATACACTTATTAGTATCTGATTTATATCAATTATTGCACCCTGGTTCAGCCTAGTAAGTCAAGTAGGACTGCTCGAAAAGTTTCCACTTGAATGGCCTTGCTTCACATCTGAACACCCTTTGATACAGCACATTTTCTGTTGGAACTAATCTCCAATTCCACCTTCAAAGACGTCACAGAATCACCTCTGCAGTACTGCTACACCATAATGACAGTCTTCACCTGACACCGACTCCCTCCATCTGTGCCCACTGTAACACAAACTGTCTCAGATCTGCAGCTTCAATCAGTCAGCGGAATGGAGCCCAGAGAACTTCATGGTCATCAGGGACCGGGGCTGACACACTGCCAAGTTTCTGCACTCAACACAGCGGGGTGCCAAATGTTGCAGAGTATTCACAAAAAGCACAAAGGTTGACATTTGAGAGAGAGAAGAGAGGCGCACAAAAGCGTGGAAGTGCTTTTGTGGTGGAAAGAGCGACGAATGACTGGAACATTCAGCAATATATATATCTCCTCCCTCGGGTTTAATTTGTCTGATGTTCATACTTCATGAAGGTCGATAAAGCTACTGTGTACAGTAGGTTTTGTTCTGCCCTGTTTGGTGACACAGACAAGAACCCATGATGTCAGCCAGGTTAATGTTGCAGTGCATTAAAAAAAAAAAAAAACTCCTAAATAGAGGCCAGATGCTGCTGTGAATTTGCCAAGACAACACAAAGCTGCACTCTTCTAACCATTATGCCTTCCCTCATCTGCATATTCATCGGATCTGAATGTGGAAAATCTACACTTATTCTCTCTTTCATCGCAGTGAATCTGACACAGTGTGTCAAGTGCAAAAATGGCAGACAGTGTGTCGCAGAATTCAAGTCGATTGAGCACAAGCATCCCGAGGCTACAGGTGACACTTCAACACAGTGAGGCAGAAGTCTCAGCGCAGGTGTGACATGAATAGGGAAATAACTACAATTCACAAGAAAAGATGCTTTTAAATTTTAATTCGACTTCTCCACTGGGCTGCATTCAGTATTCAGACATCTCCAGAATATAGGTGTAAATTAAATTATGAGAGGCTTACTCTTTGGTAAGTTATGGTATAGTATTAGCATTACTGTTGTTCTCTGTTGAAGCAAATGAAAAGATTTCAGAACAGGCGGTAAATATGTTTATTCGGACAATTCTTTATTCTATAGGCCTACAGTTGTCATGTCTGTTGGTTAAATACGAAGCTACAGCTGGGACACGGTCAGCGTAATGACTAGAGACAGGGAAACAGCTAGCATGGCTCTGTCCAAAGGTAAGAAAATCCACCTAACAACAGGTTTTAGCTGGTTTGTCCGCACAAAAGGCTGAGTGCTGAGTTAAGCTCGCTAGCTGCTTGCTGTAGCTCCATATTTAACAGACAGATATGAGAGTGGTAGATCTTCTATTCTAACTTTCAAAAAGAAAGGCAGCACACGTACTCTTCCCAAATGTCAACATCCTACATCGCACAAGTGTCGTCATGACGTCAGAATTTTATTTATGGTTAAAAATACTTTCTGTTTCCATTCTTGATTAATCTGCAGATCATTTTCTTGATGAATAATTAATAAAATAATAATAAAAACCCATCACAAGATTAATACATATAATGTGTAAAACACAAGACTATGAAAACCAGCAAATATTCTCATTTTAGAAGCTGGAACCAGAGATTTTTGGCAATATTTGCACATAAACCATTTATTCTTGCCTATACATTTTCTGTCAGTTGAGTAGTTATTTAATGGGTCTTATTTAATAGGAAAAGTACAGGCACAAACAATTAAATGAATGAAGACTGAATTCCATTTAGCTGCATCGATTGAAGCATTTGAATACAATGGAGCTTTTATTAGTTATGTCTGTGCTTTTTCTACTGACGTTCAAAAATGTCTGCTGCGAAAAAAGACTTATTGTTTCAGGTTTACAGCATTAAATTTCTTGTGCCTTTTTTTGGCCGGTTTTGATTTGGTGTCAACTTCTTTTTGGTGTTTCACTTGTGCAAGTGGAATTATAAGAGTCCACGCCCACAAATTCTGGGTGAAACCAAGAGGGAAAAAAAGGCAATGTTGCATCAAAACAAAGTGTCTGTCAGGTGTATCCGGCAGAGCACAAGGCCCAGCTGAATTACCTTCCCTCGGATGCTTTTCTCTCAAGCTGACAGTCAGACAGAGTGATGCAAGCTGCGTGAGCTGAAAGCACTCAGTCCAGAGACGGAGCCAATAGAATTGTAATGAGTAAACCCCTGGCATTTGTTAGGCAGATTCATCCAGGTGCTTGCAGGTTCTCAATCGTGCAAGAAAATCTCTGCAAGTCTGTTGAGGGGGGGGGGGGTCTCATAGGTGAATGTTGGCATGATGGCTAGAGGACAAGTCTGTGCCCACTACTTCTATTTTTATTTTCATTTTCTGCCCAGCTCTCATTCTAAATTCCAGGCAGCAGCACTTTAGTACGGTACATCAAAGATGGCCGTAGGTCCACCCAAGGGATGATTACACAACACTGCTCTCCTGTGACATTTACAACATCTTCTGTCATCTCAATCCCATTCCTGCTGAGTAAGGTTGAGAAGATGCTCCTTCACGGCAGCAACTCCTGATTAACTTGACAACGATGTAATCCTATTCCACCGACTGAAATAAACATGTTTATTCTACTAACTCTATTCCTGGGCTAGATCCTGGGGATGGATGTGGAATGAGTTTTCTGAATGGGTGCACAGCCAGGCAGAGCAGGGCAGGACATATCAAGGGGGCTTGATGCACAGAGGCAAGAAAGAAGGAGTGAATGAACAACCTCAGCCACGGGGGTAAACACTGCTGTGGCTGGACAGGAGCTCCAGGTCTTGGCTCTTTTCTAAGTGTGTGTGTGTGTGTGTGTGTGTGTCTACATTCGGTACATGCTTCTCTCACATGTTTGTTTGTGCCTATAGGAAACCATAGCTGTTCACAGTTGTCCTAAGGTCATGGAGGCTTTTTTCATAGCCTGCCTACAGTGATATTAAATTTGACCCTTGCTGTTCCAGCGCGGTGGTCTCATTGGAATCAATGAGGAGTTTGCATTTTGGACACACAGCTGTTGTTGGTCTTCATCAGAACTGGTGTTGGATAATCAAATATAACATAAATGCTGAAACACCTCTCCACACACATCTCTGACAACGGATTAGGCGTTTGTGTCCGACCATTTCTGTAACTTTCCGAAACTGGCAATCTGACATTAACATCCACTTCACACACAGCTGTGCGGAGGCGATAAAGGATTTGAACGTCTCTCTCCCAAGTTCTCTTTTCATTCCTTACACCACATTTCACGTGTACAACCATGTGCAACGCTATGAAGAGAGAGCAGCCTGCTTGTAAATGTTTGCCATTATCCCCATATTTGGACAGTACCGTATCTCTGTGATGGCCAGCTTTTCACTCAGCCTTCAAGCGAGACCATTCGGATCAACTATAAACACATACGAACCAGTTCTTCTCCAGCATAATGCAGCCCTCAGTCAATATGCCATGGCTTTGTCCACATCATCTGTTATGAGGCAACAGTATTTGTGACAATGATGTCGAGGTCTGGCAGCAGAGTCATCTAAATCTTCCGTCATCAGGAGCCTTTGTCACTGATGAAGGGCGATCACAATGCCCAGTTACTACAATCAAAAGTGATATGAATCTGTATTTTTTTTTATCTGAGATTATCTGTGTTTTTGTGAGCGCATGTGAACATCTACTGTCCCTGCACATGAATGTGTAATGTCTAACAGAAGCCACAGAGTTTCACCATGAGAGCCCAACACTGTCCAACATGATGATGTAACTACCCTCAACACTCTTGTGTTACATCTCTAGCAGGTAAAAATAGTTGTGTCAAATCACTGACACACATATACATCATCCTCTTCTCTTGCAAGGGCTATTCAGTTTTACAAACACAAAGAAAACCTGCTTCCACAAGGGAGGAACGCTCCTTAGACAGATTATGTTGTAGAATTTGAACTAAAAGCAGCGATTATAAATTTTCACACCATTACAAACCCTGATTAAACCTCGCTCCAAAGTCTTTGCCAGCTTAAAGTATCACCAGCACAGAGTTCTGCAGAAATTTGTGCAGTTTTTTGCTCGTCTTGCACAGAGACTGAATTTGCCAAACACATAAAACTTAGTAAATAAAAATGTCTCAAAGAGCTTATTGTCTTCTCATGTGTTATAAATTATTAAATAGCTGACCTATAATCTCTTTTATAGGGGTCGGTGGAGCATTGGAACAGAAAACAGTGACACTGCAGAGTTGGGATTTCTCTCAAACGTCACATCTGTCTCATATTAAAAAGAGATATGATGCTGCGGCGAGCTTTGTCCATCCACATGGACACCTTTGCTTTTACCACAGAGAAATAAACAACAAAAACTCTTCTAATTACATCACAGGAATTTTTTAGCTAACCGTGGCAAACTTAGAAATGGAGATCAGTGTCCTCCGTCCAGCTGGAACTTTGTCTCCGGTCAGGAAGTATCATCTTAGAGGGAAGAGGATAAAAAGGCAGAGATGAAGGGATGATTCTTGACATTCTTTTTTCATGCTTTACTTTTTCGATTGTCCACAGAGTCACTGATTAAAATCCTTTACTTATGTAAAAGTGCTAATACAATAAAATAATAACACTCCATTACAAGTAAGATCTTCATTCAAAATCCTACTTAAGTTAAAGTACATATATATTAGTAGCAAAATGTATTTGACGTATTAAAAGTAATTGTGCTCACTCTGCAGAAAAGTGTCCTCTGTGAGCGACATATTATCAAAATCTACATTATTAAGACTGTTAACGCTCAAGCATCACCGTGTGAGCACTATGACACCGTAGCTGGTGGAGATGGAGCTCCTGTCCTGTCAGGCGATGTGGCCCAGTTGCTCCTAACCTCGGGGTCAGGCCCCCTCACATAGGGGCGCGAGCTAAATCCGGAAGGTCGTGAGATGATTAATGGGGAAAGAAGGATATATCTTCTTATCTGAAATGTGACAGAGGGCCCTGACTAGACAGTGCATTTTTGTAAGGTGCCAGTGTAGTTTACTGTATAAGCTTGTAACTGTATGTTTTTTTTTTTTTTTTTTTTTTTAAATGTAAAATCTAAATCTGACAAGCAACAATAGCTGTCAAAGAAAAGGACAGGACAGAAGAGTGAATAATATAATATTTCCCTCTGAAGTTAAGTATAAAGTAGCAGAAAAGGCAAAGGACTATCATCACTGTCTTAAAGGAGAAAGTATGTCAAAGTATTGTATTTAAGCCACGCTGCAGTACAGGGCTGCGAAGGATGTTTTGGCTGCGCTTGCAAAATCTGACCTTGTGTGTTTAGAGGTGCAGCTTTTTTTTTTTTTGAAGTTTTTTTTGAAGTTTTTTTTTTTTTCCACTAATTCTGGCAAACGTATTAGTTATTGCAGCTTCATTGGATAGGGACGTGACTCATAATTCATCTCTCTCAGTGACACAAGTCGGTGAATCACGACCGACTGCACCGAGTTGCCCTACAGATGCTTGAACTGCTTGAAAAGTCTCAAATTGTATCGACGCTGCGTTTCACACTCTGCATTTGCATTTATGCAGCAGTGACAAAAAGAAACAAAAAAATGTCCTGCTTTCAGAGATTGTGTTCTACCTGTAAGAGGGTATAAGTGCATTACACTATCTCTGGCGTCCTACAGTAACAGTTGTGAGAGGTGATAACTCTGTAAGCTCTGAATGCGAGTCTATGTGAAAGGGTTAGATGACATTGATGAAGTGGTAGCATAAGTTTGAAATTTCATGGTTATAGAGAGGATAAAGTATGTTTCGACCTGACAATTTTATTTAAAAAGAGGAGATACTGGATAAAAATCGAGAAAGTGAGGAAGAGATGGATAAAGCTGGATAACGGATAAAGTATTCAGCTCTGGAACAAAGTGTGCATCTGCAGGCAGCTTCGCTTTGAAAGATGTATCTCAAGAGATGCATGAATGAAACTATACGAGGGGATATGCTGGAGGGGTTGGCAGTGTTATAGCTGCTGCTGTGCTCACTGCAAATCATTGAAGACATATTTCACGCTTTGAAACATGTGGCAATTTCTTTACACCTGTAGGTCAGCTGTCAGCATCATAAAGAAGCTACAACATCAGAGCGAGAAAGGTGCAATTTGCGAGACATTTCTTGATATGTCGAGCAGCTGTTGCTTGGGAGGTCCACAAGTTAAATATTTACTTGATGAGTTAGCCTGATGAGAGGAAAATGACTGCTGTGATCAAAGTTTTCCAACCCCAGCGTATCAACAGTTCACTAGAATCAGCAAAACATATCAGGAGAAGGGGTCCCTGGAAAAAAAATAAAAAATAAAAAATGTTTGCAGCTTCACATGTGTCTATTTTGGGTCCTCAATATGGGAAAATATGAGAAGCATGCTGCAGAGCAACAATAACGCTCTGCATGCAGATCTTCTAGCTGTTTAATCTCTGCTATTAAATGTAGGCACACGCAAATATTTGGCTGGTAAACACAACCCCCCCCCCACACACACACACACACACACACCCACACACACACACATACACAAGCCCACTTCTAAGAATCTCAAAGGAGGAACAGGAGAGACAGGTTCGGGTCAAGCGGACACTGGTGTTTGCATAAAATGAGCTGTATAATGGCTGTGAGCGATGAATAACCTGATCTAGGGTAGGAATGTAGGAGTGCCACGGTCTCACACCAATCACACCTGCATGGGCAAACAGCACAGAAAAAAAAACCGTCTTGAAAATCCTTTGAGGGAGACAGCTAGTCCCACATGTATGCATGTGACACCCCCTCCACGTCCTCCTCCTTTTTCCCTCCCTCCAACATACCTCTCATTGGATTCTGGATCCACAAGATGCCCCCGATAAGGTGAGGAGATTGGCCGAGCATCCCGTGTCACCGGCTTGTCCCTTGTCACTTTTCCTCGCCTCTAATGTCCGGAGCGAGCACCTTAACTAACTGTTTAGCTGCCAATCACGGGGAGGAGCGGGTGACTTCTTCCCCGGTCCACATGTCACTCCACCTGCTGCCAGATGAGCAATCTCAAACCAGACTGGTCTTGTGGAACAGGATGAGCGCACACTCGGCGCTCTGTTGCATCACAACACAGAACAGAATCCAGAAGACAATAACAATTTCTCTGAGGATTAGTCCCTGATATGAATCTCAGCGCTGCGCGGCTCCTGTATTCCCCCCCCAGCGACCCACCCACCCAGAGGACACACAGTACCCGGCACACCGGAGATGGTTATGCAAAGAGAAAAAAAAGAAGAACTGGACGCTCCTCGGTCGCAGACCTGTTAACCAGTGCTGTCTCCAATCGCAGAGCTCACGACCAGGCGCGCGCACACAGTAACAACATAGACACAGAAAGAGGCTGCGCGTTAACACGAGTCTTTATGGTTTGTGACCATGAACCAGCGCAGTGAATACCAGCGGTTTATCATTTCACATGTACAGTGGGGTTAAGAACGAGGAGATGACCAGGACAGTGTACGTAATGCAGAGAGGCTGCAACATCACCCAGTCACAGGCTTGCACAGTTGACCCGACTGTGTCTGGGTTGAGTCAGTTCTCACCACACAGCTCACAGCTCCAGTCATCATGGTAACTGAAACTAGTGGCTATCTTTTATCTTTCTGCTAAAGCGAAAACAAAACAACACGGAAACGCCACCGTGGACAGCGCAGGGTGACGCGCCTTACCTTCAACAGCCATTGTGCTGCTCCACAGATTTGGGCATCACTCGCAAGGGAGCAGGCGAAATGTAAAACTCAACGCTCTCTCATTGTACCTTGTTTGGCGTGTTATCATCACTTTGCTGCGGGCAAGCCGGAGCGCACAGCTGCTGCCGCGCCTCAAAGGATCCTGGGAAGTGTAGGCTCGCCGCCTTATTGGGGCTACGAGGGAGTTTCATCAGTTTTGCAGAGAAGGCAGTTTGGAGGAAGACCCCCTCACCCCCCAATCTCCTCCACACTCTCCCTGTTTGTGCGTGGTGCATTTACGTGCTGAAATCACTATAATAAAGCCCACAAATATTCTCATAGTTAGGCTAATGCAGGGCATTAGCACATTCCATTAGGCTACAGTTAAACTAAAAAATGCGGTAGATTAAATACATAGCCTGCAGCAACAAGTAGGATGCAAAGGTACACTGTAAATTAATTAAAAGGCAATGAAACAAAATCACACACAGATACGCACACCCACAGTTAATAACCATGAGCCTGAGAGAATAGAAAAGTTTTCAGTTCACTTTTGCACGTGAACACAGTTGTGATAGATCTGGTCAACTAGTTTCTTTCCTTTAAGTGGTCCAAGGTAAACAAAAGCACCCTCATTAGGTTATATTTAGTTATATTTGTTTCGGGTTGTCCATCCATCCCATTCTTGAGAACACGATATCTCAGTAACAGCTTGAGAGAACTTATTCAAATTTAGCAGAAAAATTCACTTGGACTCAAGGATGAATTGATTAGATTTTGGTGGTCAAAGGTTAAGGTCACGATGACCTCATAAAACATGGTCTTGGCCTTGAGAACACAATATCTCTGGAAATCTTAAAGGGAATCCCTTCACATTTGGCACAAATTTCCCCTGGGACTCAAGGATGAACTGATTAGATTTTGGTGGTCAAAGGTCAAAGTCAGTGTGACCGCTCAAAACACTTTTTAGCCATAACTGAAGACTTCACACAGCAATTATGACAAAATTTCACACAAACGGTTCATATTTTATGTGAGTCTGGATAAATAGGGATATAACCTGAAACTAGTCTGAGTGGCGAAGGCATACAACCGCAAGCCTTTAAGTTAGGCTAGGCTTACTGTCTCACGGCTCCAGCTTCCTCCTCATAACTAATGCTTTGCAAGAAAACAAATAAGTGTATTTCCCAGAAAACTCAGTGTACTTAAAATGCATACAGGAACCAGGAACTACTTGCAGACAGTGGTGTTCACCAGGAACATAAAACAGGTCATCAGGCAGTTTGCTCAGTGGAACAGGTCCAAACTAACTCTAAGCATTTTCACCAGATCAGGATCATAATCTGGGCGCAGTTACAAAACCACCATCAGGTGACCTCAGGAAAACTGACTAGATAATAGCTAGAGGTAATCTACCAATAATCCTATAAATCAGTGTCTATACCATGTACACAGCATATAGGCAGTGAGTTTAAGGTTTTGTTTATTCTTCTATCCTGTTTTGCTGGGGCCGAGCACAATGAGGCTACCGCTTTCTAGTATTATGTAACATAATCATCGCTTTGTGCGTCTGAATTATCCTCTACATCCATAGATTCAGCTTCGTTGATGTTCTTTTCGCACTCAGCTGGCAAAGGCAGTAAAACAGTAGCTTATTTTTACAGTGACGGTGTCTAAGTGTGCACACCGTAATTATCTATGAAGTGACAGCTACAGTAAATCCTTGTAAATCCTCTTCGGTCCACAAATTAAATAGAACAATTTCAACATGACACACCCTGCTGTCTGAAGAAAGGAGAAGAACAGCAGATTGTGCAGTGTGTTATTACTTATTCAACGTGTTAATGGAGCGTGCAACATTTCTTCTTTATTGTGTGATATCTGTCTTTGAATAATGTTGGACACTGAGGGTAGAGACAGTATTAGACATAAATAAAATCCACCAACTGAGGTCATGTAGTCATTAAAGTGAGTAAGTTCAAATGAAAGTGTAAGGCTGTGGTATCTCCACAGTGAGACCAGTGTTACAGGTATTGCAAGTTGGAAGCAGATAAACAAAACCAAGTGTTACGTTCAACCCGTTGTCTGTCCATCTGTTACAGTCTGCCTCACTCGTGTGTTGTCACTAATATTTATGTAATAGTACGAGGAAGTCTGTCTGTCTTTTTCAGCCTATTTTTTCTGTATGGAGCGAACCGTAACACACACCAGCTCACACACAGGTGCGGCTGTCGGTATGTTGGAGTGTTTTTCTGACTTCTTCCTGAATTCCTCTTTTGTTTTAAAGTATGTTCAGCATGTCTGAGTTCCCCGTGTAAGTTACAGTTAATGTTAGTATGTAAGCTGGTGCATGCGTGGTTGAGCTTCGTCTTCCTGCCTGTCATAATGGATGAAGAAGGAAATTGGGGTGACTCGTGAGTTCTTAGATTGGTATGCAAAAAAATAATAATTCAAAACAAAGGACAGAAACTGAAAAGAAATTGCAACAAAAACATTTCTTGTGAAAAAGTGTAATCATAGCGCCTACTGTGTCGAGGAAGGCAGTGAAACATACTCACATCTCTGCAATTAATGATCTTCTTTGGCTATTTTAAAACCATATTGAGCAATTTGTCCAGCACAACAATGTGGAACTCCAGGAAACTGGCATGAACATAATTATCGAATGCCAACATGGAGGGCTCATTCAGGAAAGACTTAAGACAAGCCTGACAAATAAATGACGACTATAATAATGGAGTCCAAGACGATAGCTACATTTAGTGCAACGATGGAAAGGAGAAAACTTTTTACTTTCTTCAGGCAATGACCTCTGTGACCTCAGATTGTCACACTGACAGCTCCCTACACTAAAATCAAAGCATTACTCTTACAATTTGACATATTCATCAGAATAGTTATAATCAAATCTTTTTTTTTTTAAGAGTTTTTATTGGCAGCCTTCATGGCAAAAACTGAATAAGTTAGGGTTAGAGTTATGGCCGTGACACAGTTAGTTTAGCTTGTCATAAAGAATGGACGCAGTGGGAAATTCCTAGTCTGGCTCTGTTCAAAGGAAATAAGTCAGCATACCATCACCTCTGAAGCTGACTATTAACACTCAGGCATGGAACCATGCCAAGAAATACTTACTACAGATATTCAACACCTGCAAATAACTCCCCATGAAATTAAACCTTTGTTTTGGTTTCCCCATGCCTCCAGTCTTATTCCAAAGACAAACTAATCTTGTCCTGAAGCCAGCTTTCTATTTAATGGACAGGTATGAGGGTGGTATTAATCTTCTCATTTAACCCATGGAAAAAAAAAAAAAAAAAAAGCAGTATTTCCCAAAATGTCACACTATTGCGTTAATGCCTGGAGAATGCCGGGTGATGCCTCTCAGAAATACCAGTAGTAATTATAGTTTGTGTTTCCTGGTTGAAACCAAGAAGCCTGAAGGTACTTTAACTTCATGTATACAAAATAAAAAACAAATGCACAATGACGATGTTTTGATTTTTGATTTTTATTCAACATTTCTTATACATATCAAATATGTAAAAGTGAATAATGTGCACAAATGTAAAGATAAAATACACATGTGGGGGTATTTTATTCTCTAAGTTGTTCTTTTAAAAGACACAAAATAAATCATGAAAGCAAGAATAAGGTCAGCTGATGTAGGCTACAACAACAGAATGCACTCTGGTACTCTGTGGTTGCTGAAATGTGTGGTTTAAATAAGTCCTCTCAACCTATACAGACTGCGATTTCTGTGTTTATCAGTATCTAAGTATACGCACAATAACTGGGTCACAGGAAGATAAGTGAAAAATACTTCTGGAAAATTACCCTGTAGTAACTTTTTTAGATGTAAGTGTTTTAGAATTCTGGGAAAGAGGGATATTCAAAGTTCAAAGCCCACAGAACGTTTTGCTAACACACAATAAATCAACAAGAGATGATAGACATTTAATTTTACTTTATTTAATGATTTATATGTCTGTCACAGTGGAAATGTTAATAACAGTTAATTACAGTTTACTGACCTGATTAGGACATGAGATAATGAAATATTACTCCACTAAATACACTAAAATTACAATTCACAAACAGAAGTAGTAAGAAAAAAAATGTTATATTAGAAATGATTCATTATGTGTTTGGTGGTACAATAACTTCATTCTTTCACATTAATGGCCAAATGTTGGCGACTAACTCCTAACTCCTGTTCTCCTCCTCAGTATCCAGCAGTGCTGTTTACAGCTGGATCTACGACACCCCAGTGTGCTCCGATGGAGGTGATGGCTCCATGGACCCGGCCGCTGATGAAGCGCAGCTCAGCTTCACTGTGGGTGGGGTACATGTTGAAGGAGCGGCCCGAAGGCTGGCCTGCACGCAGCGTGCGACCCCTGTTAGAGGTGAACACCACTGACTGCAGGTAGTGAGCATATTTTCCAGAAATCTGGATGATGGCCTCGCCTTCAAACAGCTCCATTTCTTGGGGCTGGCCGTATTGGTAGCCAACAATGGGAGACCACAAGAAGCCGTAGCGGAACTGGAAGCTGAAGAAGGAAAAATAGACAAATGTATCACAATGGAGAAGTAATGTATCCATACTACTTTAATTCATATGGCCCTTGTTAACAAAAAAAAAACGCAGGTAAACTTTACAGCATATCAGCATATCATCGACATACACATATTGTTGATTTTGGCCTCTTAATGAGATTTATTGATGATAAGGAAATATAGAATAACACCGGCCTTGTCCTTTCGCATATCATTTGCCCTACAACAAAAAATACTATACAAGACTGAATCATTACTTTATTTGTTATCATTATCCAGAAACTACAACACCAAATTAAAAATATTGAATATTCACCCATAGATGTAGTTGTTGTTGGCCTCCCACACTCGGACAGCCGTGATACGGCCCTCTCCAGTCAGACTGTAAGAGGTGCCACTCCCTGACCCCACGGCTGGGGAGAAGGAGTAGTACTGAGGTTGGACTGCAAAAACAAAGAGATGCAAACATTAACTGACGGAAAATTGTCTTTTATTTTAATTTATTTGATCTTATGTTTAATTTTGTTTGTCTGGTACAAATATGTATAAATCAAATTTAATTACAGTAAATTATTATGTGTAGTGTTTGCTCAGTAAAGTGTTTTCAAACATATCTGATTATCTGCAAAAGATGTGCATTAAACTGAACTGTTAAACAAGCATAAGCTATTTTTTATGAGCATATTACATGTCAACAGACTATTAAACTGTGATTAATGTGATAAATGAAACTTACCATCAGCTAACACACAAGCTGTGAGCAGAGTGAAGAGGACAACGTGGTACATTCTGTCAAACAAATTGATAATGGGGCAGAGTTATTGAACCAGGAATTATTTTTACCCAGCAATTATTGAGTTTATATTGAACACAGGGAGGATCTGGATTTTTACCTGTTTAATTTATTCCTTGCAAGATGATCAAGAGATACCTGTAGAGAATTAAATAAAAAAATGAGAATTTAATGTCACGTTCAGTATTTGTAACATAACATTGTAACCTTTTTTTTCATATTTTAAATTTTTTTCAGATAACAATTTGACAATCGACAAATGATCTATTAATTGATATCAATAAACAGCAGAAGATCAAAATAAACACAGACTTACAGATCAATTTTCCAAGTGTGCTGTAATGTAGTCAGGGCTTCAACATCAGTGTGTGCAGCTTCACCTCCTCTCAGAGTTTTGTGTCTACCTGTGCAGAAGCTCTTGTTTTTATAGCATCTTGATTCATTAATGAGGATATGTTTAATTGTCTTTACCATAAACAGATACAGATTTCCTGGTTGACATGAATTCAAAGAAATACGTGAATAAACACGATGCCTTCCTGTTATTTCACAGTAAACGTCACAGTGTGTTTGAATGATGTGGAAAATGTGGTAAGATCAGTTGATCATTATGAGAGAGGGAATGTGAGCCTCTGCCAACTGAAGCATTGTTCTATTCTTGTTCTATTAATAAATTCCTAATTGAATTATAGGATCAAAAACCAAAAGCCTTTTACTAAACAGGTATAGTTACACTAAATGATTCATGGCAATGACTGGCTGTGTGTACAGTTTTCATCTTCAGTGACTTTGTTTCTCAACATGTCGTTCCCTGTAATACACCATGCTCAAAGGCATATTGCCTTAAACATGTTGACTTTTTTTATAGTTTGTTTTTAATTATCCAATATATATTTTAGAATTATGGTGCACAATAATATTGTTCTTGGGTAAAAAGACAGAACTGGGTTACAGGAGAATATAACAAGGTTAAGGAAAATTACCCTGTAGGAATTTTTTTAGATGTAAGTTTTATTAACTGCGTAATACATACAAGTGTTTTTCTCATGAATAAAGAATTTGGGGAGAGAGGGATAATCTGGGAAACATATGAAATAACGTTGTGTCATAAACAAAGATAAAACTACTACAGAAATACTGGAATACAGAAATATTTGGGGAAAATCATAGGAAGACTGTGAAATACAGACTAATGCATAATATGTAAATAAAATGGAACCCCACAATCCAAACCCTCATTATCATTTCTCAACAGTACAATTTGATTTAAAGAAAGGCCACTGGCCAATCTTCACATCACATACATTAGCAATATTTGCAACAACAAAGTCACCAAAAGTGACAAACCTGATGCAGCAATACATTTTTCACATCTTTTCCGAAGTTCCATACAATACATAAAGTATGACCTGCTAAATGTCTCCATACTAACAGCCAAAACTCAAGTAACAAGCATAAACCTCATACATGGCTGCACCCAGATAAGTCCAGGGCAGAACTTGTTTCTCAGTCCGACCATGTGACTCGTCCTTTCTGCATGTGGACACATGGGGGGATGCAATCATACACAACAAAAGGTTAATGCTAATTTCATATGCTAGAATTAAATCCCCCTTTCAGTACAATGGATGGCGCCACTCGGCCAGGCGTGCCAAAACACTTTTTTATAAACTTCAATTTAATAGAAAATAATCTCAAAAAAACAACAGCACAATGTGCTGTCAACATAAAAATAAATGGGGTGTTGTCACACAAGCATGAGCACTGACAGGGAAAGTCCATTTCTAATTTTATTGTTTGCACTGTAAACTGCTGGAAATGAGAAAATATTTGTATTGATGCATAACGCAGTAACTTTAATAAGGAAAATGGTAGTGGATCAATACGAGGCATTGTACTAAAGTACTGACCAATTATAGATATCAAACATTAAAATGAAAGGAATTAGAATAAAAGGTCTGCCTCTAATACTATGAGGCCTTAAATAAAGGCCTGTTAGCTTCTGCAGTTGAGGTAAATGAAGGCCCTGGTCATAATTTGAAGAAATGCTATAAAACTGATTTGGACAGTTCATGCCAAATCATTTTGGAAGAGCAACAGCTAATAAGAAAAGTCCATCACTCACCACTCACTAACCAATGGTGTAACTGTGAGGTTTTAGTGTAGAGCTGAACCCACAGAAAAGAACACAGAATGGTGGTAAAGCTAATCTTTTATTGTAAATTATGTAGATTGTGGGGGATGGCAGAGGTTGGGCACACAGACATGAATCCCTTAGAGCTGGGGAGGCAGGTGAGGCAAACAGACATGAATCCAAGCAGAGGCCTGAACTACGAAGCAAGTTCAAGTAGAGTAAAAGCATCGCCACTGTCAGAAATCCTGTCTGATTTAAGAATATTTGTTCAATTAAAATTAAGCTATAATAGTTATTATATAGGCTTTTTATTTAGTGTGATAAAATCTCAGTGCATTTTTTTTTTTAAAGCTTTATTTTAAAACCAGAGTGAACACATGGAAAGACCCAAACAGACTAGACTAGGCCGGGTCGAGCGTGGCAGGCGGCAGGGTTGACGGCGTAAGGATGTGCATGTGACGGAACGATCTGGTGAAGAATGGTGAGAATGGCTCCTTTGTACTGCAGCGGGTTGTGGAGTTGATTGCATGATGAGAAGCAGGTGGGTATGGAGACTGGAGGGAGCAGGAACAAGGAAACCAGGCTCAGCTGACACACACACACACACACACACACACACACACACACACACACACACACACACACACACACAGAAATATAGACACAGAGGACAAACTAAGGACAAACAAACACATGAGGGAGGGGAAAACAGCAGAACACAAGAGGGAAAGAAAAAGGACCACGAGGTCGTAATCCTAACAGTAACTTCATCTCTCAGCTCTATTATTCCCTGAGCCATGGACATTATGTGGCCTGTGGCTGATCCTGCAGAAATGGGAGGTAAAAGCAACATAAAACATCCCAACAAAGTTCCTGAACAATAACTGTCTCACACAAAACACCATCACCTGACATTTAATGGTTGTGGTCCTGCAGGGCAGCCTGTGCTTTGAGACAGGGTTACAGTTTTTTGTGTGACAGCTAGCTAAAGTATGCTGTTGCTACCGGTCGCTGCTGAGTAAGCCGATGTCTGTAGATTTTTAATGATATCACGTGTGTGCTGCAAGTAGTCAGTACACTTACCTTGTGTTTTGCCTCTACTGTAGAAAATATATTACATTCATACAGAGAGTGAATGTCTCCCAGTACTTTAAATAAGAAATTAACTATCAAATGTGAATAATTGACTAACGTATTACCTTTTATTAAGTTCATTACAAAGGGTCTTAATTCCAGCTGAGAGCCCACAGATCTTCAAACAAAAGCAGGGAGCAAAATATTACCTTCAGCTATTCATACATTACTGTATGAAAATACATTACGATCCTGTACATTATTCCTCCAGACTTCCCTCTTTTTACTGACACATAATGAATAAACAAGTGACGAGAGACATTTAATTTGACTTTATTTAATGGTTTGTATGTTTGTCATACTGGAAATGTTAATTACAGTTTACTTGCCTGATAAGGACATAAGAAAAAGACACAATTAAAATAAAAATGACAATTTACTAACAGAAGCACAAAGAAAAAACAAGAGGAAATATCAGAAATCATTGATTATGTGTATGATGGTACTTAGAAATGGAAATACTACTACAGAATATACATAGGTGTACTTGTTTATTCAATCAGATCAAAGTTTGGAAACTTTTCCTTCACATTAATGGCCAAATGTTGGCGACTAACTCCTAACTCCTGTTCTCCTCCTCAGTGTCCAGCAGTGCTGTTTACAGCTGGATCTACGACACCCCAGTGTGCTCCGATGGAGGTGATGGCTCCATGGACCCGGCCGCTGATGAAGCGCAGCTCAGCTTCACTGTGGGTGGGGTACATGTTGAAGGAGTGGCCCGAAGGCTGGCCTGCACGCAGCGTGCGACCCCTGTTAGAGGTGAACACCACTGACTGCAGGTAGTGAGCATATTTTCCAGAAACCTGGATGATGGCTTCGTCGTCAAACAGCTCCATCTCCAGAGGATTGCCGGACTGGTAGCCAACAACAGAAGACCAGACGAAGCCGTAGCGGAACTGGAAGCTGAAGAAGGAAAAATAGACAAATGTATCACAATGGAGAAGTAATGTATCCATACTACTTTAATTCATATGGCCCTTGTTAACAAAAAAAAACTGCAGGTAAACTTTACAGCATATCAATATTACATATATGTTTTAAGTCAATCCCTCACACATCCCCCTTCTGACTTCACTGCTCACTAGTCCATGTTAATCCACAACTGACAGTAGTCCTTGACAAATCCACTATTCATTACTGACATTGTTGGTTTTGGCCTCTTAATGAGATTTGTTGACAATAAGAAGAACATAGAATGACACCAATATGTGTATAATGAAAACTGCAAAACCAGATGAAAAATACTGAATATTCACCCATAGATGTAGTTGTTGTTGGCCTCCCACACTCGGACAGCCGTGATACGGCCCTCTCCAGTCAGACTGTAAGAGGTGCCACTCCCTGACCCCACGGCTGGGGAGAAGGAGTAGTACTGAGGTTGGACTGCAAAGACAAAGAGATACAAACATTAACTGACAGAAAATTGTCTTTTATTTTATTTTATTTGATCTTATGTTTAATTTTGTTTGTCTGGTACAAATATGTATAAATCAAATTTAATTACAGTAAATTATTATGTGTAGTGTTTGCTCAGTAAAGTGTTTTCAAACATATCTGATTATCTGCAAAAGATGTGCATTAAACTGAACTGTTAAACAAGCATAAGCTATTTTTTATGAGCATATTACATGTCAACAGACTATTAAACTGTGATTAATGTGATAAATGAAACTTACCATCAGCTAACACACAAGCTGTGAGCAGAGTGAAGAGGACAACGTGGTACATTCTGTCAAACAAATTGATAATGGGGCAGAGTTATTGAACCAGGAATTATTTTTACCCAGCAATTATTGAGTTTATATTGAACACAGGGAGGATCTGGATTTTTACCTGTTTAATTTATTCCTTGCAAGGTGATCAAGAGATACCTGGTGACGATGAAATGAAAAAAATCAGAATGTAATTGTAACATTCACAGTTTGCAGTCTGAGGATCAAAATAAACAAGTACTTACAGATCAAGCTTCTAAATGTGCCGTAATGTTGTCAGGGCTTCAACATCAGTGTGTGCAGCTTCACCTCCTCTCAGCGTTCTGTGTCTTCCTGTGCAGAAACCATTGTTTTTATATCAGTTTGTGAGGCATTCCTGAGCACATGCTTAATTGTCTGCACTGCAAGCAGACACAGATTTACTTCCTGGTTAACATGGATTCAAAGAAATGCATTAATAAACATGGTGCTTCCCTCCTATCTGACTGTAAACTTCAAAGTTTGTTTGAGTGATCGGAAAAAATGTGGCATGATCAGTTGATCGTGACTAGGTGATGGAGGAAATGCAAGCTTGGGGCAACTGAAGTTTTGACGCAATACATTTTTCACATCTTTTCTGAAGTTCCATACAATAATATAAATTATGACCTGCTAAATGTCTCCATACCAACAGCCAAAACTCAAGTAAGAAGCAAAAACCTAGAACTTGTTTCCCTGTCCGCCCATGTGACTCGTCCATTCTGCATGTGGACACATGGGGTATGCAATCATACACAACAAATGGTAATAATAATTTAACATGCCAGAATTAAATCCCCCCTTCAGTACAATGGATAACGCCACTTGGCCAGGTGGCACGCATTATTTATCAACTTCAAGTTAATAGAAAATGATCTGAAAAGCAACAGCACAGACAAGTTTGTCAGACAAGCACGAGCACTGACAATGAAAGTCAATTTCTGATTTTATTGTTTGCATTATAAACTGTTCCATCATCAAAAATGGAAGGTAACAGCAACAAAAAACATCCCTGAACAATAACTGTCTCACACAAAACACTGTCACCTGACATTTAATGGTTGTGGTCCTGCAGGGCAGCCTGTGCTTTGAGAGAGTGTTACATTCTTTGTATGACAGCTAGCTAAATATAATGTTGCTACTGTGTAAACCGAGGCTTATAGACTTTTAGTCAAATTACGTCAGCTTCAAGAGGCTAGGACACCCATCTTGTATTTTGTCTCCACTGAAGAAAATACATTCATATAGAAAGTGAATGTCTCCCAACTACTTTAATAAAATTCACTTTTTAAAGAGTTTTTTAGCTCCAGTTCAGGGACCACAGATCTTCAACAAAAATAGGGAGCAAAATGTCACCTTCAGCTATTTATACATTACTGTATAAAGATACATTACTATCCTGTACATTATTCCTTTATTTAATAGTCTGTATGTTTCATACAATGCACTGGCCTGATGAAGACATAAGATAAAGACACATTATAAATTAAAATGACAATTTTCCAACAGAAGATCAAAGAAAAAACACAAGGCAATATCAGGAATGATTAACTATGTGTATGGTTGTACATTATCATTTCAGAGACTTATGAAAATACTACTACAGAGTATACACTGTTGTACCTTTGATTAAATTATTATTTTTATGTTTAGAAATTTTGAAAGCTTTGTTATCTCATTAATGGCCAAATGTTGGCAACAAACTCCTATTTGTTCTCCTCCTCAGTGTCCAGCAGTGCCGTTTACAGCTGGAGCTACAATGGCCCAGTGTGCTCCGATGGAGGTGATGGCTCCATGGACCCGGCCGCTGATGAAGCGCAGCTCGGCTTCACTGTGGGTGGGGTACATGTTGAAGGAGTGGCCTGAGGGCTGGCCTGCACACAGCGTGCGACCCCTGTTAGAGGTGAACACCACTGACTGCAGGTAGTGAGCATATTTTCCAGAAATCTGGATGATGGCCTCGCCTTCAAACAGCTCCATCTCTTGGGGCTGGCCGTATTGGTAGCCAACAATGGGAGACCACAAGAAGCCGTAGCGGAATTGAAAGCTGATGAATGAAGGGGAAAATAGACAAATTCAGTGTAAGAGGGCATTTCCAATAATTGCTGCTTATAATGTTGCATTAAGAAAACAACAGTAGATGCATTTACAGATCATCATCGAGTGAAGCAAGTCACTCTATTAAATATAAGTATTTGATATTCACCCTCTTATGTAGTTAGAGTACGACTCCCACACTCTCACAGCTGTGATCCCTCCCTCTCCAGTGATAGTGTACGGGTTGCCGCGTCCTGAGCCCACTGGTGTGGAGAAGGAATAGTACTGAGGCTGGGCTGGAAGAGGAAGAGATACAAATATATCATGAATCAGTTAACACGAGTAAAACTTTTAAACAGCAGTGTCATAAAAAAAAAAGCAGAGGCAAGGATATACTTTATTTTTAAATGAAATCTTCTTAGCATACTTGCAAGATACACACATTGATTGTATGAGCATGCCTAAAAGGAACAATGTTTAAGGTTGCACACACACCTCTGCTATCTTACTCTATATTTATGCCCCAATAAACTTTATAAACAAAAGAATAACACATTGTAAAGTACTATGGATTTTGATCGACCCATTCCTAATATTCATAATGGTTCTATATGTTCATCCTCAGAATTACAATTAACTGATAAATATTACAAATACTGCACAGGACAAGTTGCCTTAGAATGGTACTATTTCCAAACTATGTTTACTGATGCAGTATCTCTGTTGCTTGTTGAATTTTAACACCCATATGACTAATAAGAAATAAACATGAATAAATGGACACTTACCATCAGCTAAAGCAGAGGCTACAAGAAGAGCAAAGATGGCAACAAAGAACATTCTGTGAAAAAAAGATAAGATTATTTAACTCTGCATCTCATTTGCGAGCGATTATTGTCTACTGTTGGAAGAATGAAAACACTGACTTCTCACCTGTCTGATTTGTAGTTTCCTCTGTGATAAAAATATACCTTAAGCAAACCAGACAGAAAATGTAAGCATGTTAATAATCAGGGTTTTGTTTGCTCTAAATTCAGCATTTCAGAATAACAGTTTCTAACTTTGTCTAGTTTTGGTTGCCTATATCATTATCTTGGAAAAGAGATTACTTAGGTTCAACAACTGGTAAAATCAATGGAAAAAGTAATACTCACAGTTCAAGTGTGCATTAGAGTTAAGCGAAGCTGAAGCATCAATGTGTAGCAAAACACTCTGGTAGTACTGTACTTATAGTACGAGTAACCGGAAAAAAAAAAACACTTTAACGGTCCTTCCTATAAGCGGATACAGTAACTGCCGGTTAATCAGACAAAAAGATGTGGGTGTGTTTTTGCTTTTTTATTATTGATAGCATGGCAGGAATTTTTTTCTGTGTCAACATGTCAACAGTCTTCTGATGCTAGCAGTGATGTTTACAGCTGGATATACAACACCCCAGTGAACAATCAGCAGTATGTTTATGTCATCCTACTTTCAAATTTTACTGTACTGTGTGTAAGCTTTGTGACTGTAATTATGATAAACCTGTGTAGATAACTAACATGTGAAACTGACAAATAGCATGTTCCTTCACAAATAAGAAACTGAATACCCCAAGTTTTGCTTTAGCTAGCACCAAGCTACTTTAGCTTTGATGGGACTTGTCTTAACTTCTCTCCTTAAGAAAACTGGAAACATGCAGACTATTCAGTTTGGTATGGATGTTCAGTCAATGGGAGGGTCATACTGAAATGTTCCACTGATCAGATTCAATTCCTGCAAAACATCTGTCTACAAGGAAACAAATGCATCATCACTTGTCGTAGACTGATTCATGTGCTCAGCATTCTTGCAGGAAGTGACAGCCTTTTTACGTTTCATGTCATGACCTTTATGTATAACATTACGTGTGACTGGCGTTACCACCTCATGAGAAATTTAATCTGCACATACCTCATCTCTATTTACTTCACGGATCAATGTTTCTGTAAAGAAACGTCCTGGAAACCAGTTCTTGAGGCTGGAATTCATCAAAACTCTCTAAACATCTATCTGTGATAATAAAATAAAATATACAGTAACTACACTATCATGTGCTACGATTTTCCATGACCATTGATAATTCAAGTCTAACTCGAAAATGTAACTGCAGCTGAAGAGTACCACTCCATCTGATGTACGGGTTGTGGGGTTGTGTTGTTGTTGAGAATTATTAAATTCAGATTCCTCCATCAATCACTCACACACACACACACACACACACACACACACACACACACACACACACACACACACACACACACACACACTGTGTAGGTGGACATGTAACATACAATGTTTTTCAACAACAGTGTCCAAAAATAGCATCGTCCCCTCTAGGCTCTTTGCTAATGCTAGCAAGCCGACTTTTGAAAAAAGTGGCGGTAGATGTATATCTCTTTTTCTGAATTTCAGTCTCTCTGATATCATTTTCTTTTTTTCATCTCTCTCTTTGCTGCTCCACTGCTCCAACCTTTGTTTTCCATGATGTTTTAAGAAGCACAGTTTCTCACCCAGCTGGTCAGCTAAATTCTTATTTGCAAATAACGTAACTCTGTATTCATTTGTTTGTATTTCAACAAAAACACTCAGAATTGATCAAATCTGATTGAAAGAAAAAAATGATGAGACTTAGCTTCTTGGGGGTTTGGAGGCCTTCTAAAGGTCAGAGGCCCCTGGGCACCGGCCCAATATCGGCCTGGTGGATAATCCATGCTTGGCCCGCTTATCCAGGAACACATAAAAAGCTTTTTTAAATTGATGAGTTTTCTTTTTTTTTTTTTATAAAGAAAATTAAGTCCATTTACTGGCCCTGTGTGTTTCTTTACGGGCCCTCTCTGTATGCCTGTCATTCATGGTGCACATATGAGCATGGTATAAAATAATTAAGGGAACACTTAATCATCACAGTATAACACCAAGTTATAACAACCTGTTCTCTTCACAGATGAGAGCAGGTTCACACTGAGCACATGTGACAGGCATGAAGGAGTCTGGAGACGCCGTGGTGAACGTTATCCTGCCTGTAACATCATCCAGCATGACCAGTTTAGCGGTGGGTCAGTGATTGTCTGGGGAGGCATATCCTTGGAGGGTCCAATGATATCCATGTCATAGCCAACGGTGCCCTGACTGCTGTTAGGTACCAGGACGAAATCCTCAGAGCGATTCTCAAGCCAGACTGTGTAGGCAGTTCCTGGATGATGAAGGCATTGATGCCATAGACTGTCCAGGAGCTCACTGATCCTCTGATCCAGGTCTGGGAGGAGATCCCCCAGGACGCCATCCGCCGATTCATCAAGAGCATGCCCAGACACTTTCGGGAGTGCATACAGGCACGCAGGGGCCATACTGGGGCAAGTTGGATCAGCCTTTGATTTAAATTTTCTACTTTGATTTTCAGTGTGATTGTGAATCCAGCCCTCAATGGGTTGATGATTTTGGTTTCCATTGACTGTTGTTGCGTCATTTTGTTCAATTGTACAATGTATATCAGTAAAGATTTTCAACTCAAAGATCCGATGTGTGATTTAAGTGTTCCCTTAATTTGTTTGAGCAATGTATATATATATATATATATTCCTGTTCTGTAACTACTGGATGCGTAAATAAGCAACTGTTTGCTATATGTGAATGTTGTGATCACAGCTAGTTATCACTATAGCTTATGATTAGACTCTTTAATGCAAGTTAATTAATGCTAGTGAATACCTAAAAAGTACAGTATGCCTGAATATGACATGCTTTTTACTGAAATTGTTTCAAAATAGAAAACAAATATCATCTTCAATTTGTCTCCAGTTTAATACTAACAGTAACTCCCAACATTAGGGGTGTTCTGTATGTCCATTTACAAACCCCGATACATTCCTCAAAAATTCAATAACTGAAAGTGAAAAGGCAAGTTTTTCCTTATCCAAAGACAGTCACAATCATCCTTTACATTAATTATAAGAACCTCAGTATAACAGGCCATGAGATGTAAAAGTGCTGTGGTCTGCTCTGTTCCCCTGCATTGTGCCTGGTACAGTGTAATGAATGCTGAGCTGCAGGAATTCAGGCAATGAAACCCAATGTGTGTTTGAATTACTGTGCTACAGTATACTGCAAAGCTGCTTGTTATGTGTTATATTAACACATCCTTAAATATCTCATTAACATAAGCCATAAAGAAAGTGCAAAAGAGGCATGTATGAATGGAAGCATAAGAAGCCAAAAGCTAGGATGTTATCTCTCTGGAGCTTCCAGAGCTTGTGAATTAGAACTTCAAAGTCTTTGGAGATTTCCCAAAATATGTGCATGACAGCTACAACTCACACATCCACAACACTGACAGGAAGAGTTTTCAAGTATCTACAAAAATAGCAGTAAAAAATTCTTTGCATAATCCACATCAACTTATCCACTAAACTTTGTAGTCTCTGTATCCCCATGTTATTGTTCTGCAAGTGTCCGCTGAACAGACCCAGGCCAAATTGTATTTTTAATCCTCCTCTTAGCTGTCTGATAATGCCTGAGGTTATTTCACAAGTTCCACAGTGCCAGCCAATTAAGCGTTAAGAGGATTTCCAGTACAACATTGACCCAGGCGTTAATATCACACCAGCAGAGTAATGATCACTCCATCATCCTGGCCCTGCCACAGCATCTCCCCTTCGAACGCAACCTTCCCATGTTTCCTGGCTCTCATCAGAATCCCCACCACCTTATCAGAGATCCGGACGTATCTGTCAAACAGCTGTCCGAATGTGATGCGGGTCTTTCCGTCTGGGTCCGGATCAGCCATAGTCCTGATCACGTAACACATGTCGGCGATCTCACGGTGGATGTGTTGCTCGGCACGTTTGGCTCTCTCCGCTGTTTTAGTACCCTCCTTGGGGCGTCCGTAACCTTCCTGACCCTTCTGGAGGCGGAGAGACATGGAGTAATCATAGTCAAAGTATTCACTGAAGGGGTTTAGTCTCTGGTTGACGGTGTGCTCTGAGGCCCAGTTCTGCCAGCGACTTTTGAGATTTCCCACGGCACTGTATTTCTTGGAGAGAGCATTGATCTTGTTGGCATCTTCAGCTTCCTTTTTGTACCTGGAAGGGATGTTGGATTACATTACAAATAAATATAAATGTACAATACACTCAATCTCTTGAGCCTACAAGGAGTAAGGGAAGTTGCAACAGTTGCAATATGCAACAGTAAGAGAGTTTTGCACCAAAAATGGAGAGGAACCAGCTGGTACCGGTTGTGAATGTAATGTCAGAAAGACATTGGACTCTAACGACTCATTAGATGATTGGAAGATATTGGATTTTGGTTACTTAACAATACAACTTAAAACCAAGAAAATATCAATGTCAGTGTCATCAGTGTTCTGTGTCAAGTTGATGTTATTATTAGATGTTGTCCTGACATCGAACTTTGTGCCTGTTTGTGGCTGTGTAACATATTGCAAAGGGCTCTGTGCTCAGCACTTTGGCGATCACATTAATGCCATTTAGTGTTTCAGTGTGGGACTTAGTGACAGCTGATAGACGTGCTGAAAATGCATCATGTCATTATGCATTATGTTTCAAAGAAAATAAAATCAGATGTGCAGAGTTTATTGTTATGATCTTTTGTGGCTGATAAATAGTACTTTACTCTCTAGTATTAGTACTTTCCAGGTGTTGAGGAGAAGGCAAACAGCAGGAATTTCATACTTGTTAACATTAACATGAGTAAGGGAGGTACTTTTTTAGTGTACTTTAGCAGTAAGCAGTAAGTTGAGATTTTGGACACAGTGTCATCACTGGCAGTTGTAGAGACACACAACTGTAATTTTGGAGCTATAAATGGCAACTTATTGCCTTGTGTGACTTCTAGCAGAAAGTATGGACACTACTATTTCGTTGCAGAATTTTTTGAGGGCACTATATAGGGGGATAGAGTGCACTACACAATAGTAAATAGGTGGTGTTTTCAGACACAGCCTTTGTGAGGACTGTGATAGCATTCTCACAGCTATAGCTGCTGTGTCTCACTGGGGTCGTGTAAAGGTGGCAGACATCCATCATAATGTGGCAAAGTGGAGTGCCACACTGATCTCTAAACAGTAATTTTACTTGTTTCCAACAAGTGGCTTCATTTCCAAGAGCTGAACATGTTCATTTAAAAGCTATCATGAAACTGTATAATGAGATTTCATCTGACCTTTAAGAATTTACCAGATGGAAGAAAATGTTATACCATTTTGTTCAGAAAAAAACTTCTCTGTTTACTGTTATACAAAATAAAGCTCACTGATACTCACGTTGGGACTGCAGGTCTTTTAATCTTCACTGCTGATTCAGAGTCTCCTTCACAGTCTTTTTGCTCTGTTTCTTCTAAAAAGTTTTCAGTTTGTGTTTCAGTGTCCAGTATGTCCAGTCTCTCCTTCTCTGTCTCAGGATGTCCACTCTCCTCCTTATCTATACTACTGGTGTCTGCCTCTCCTGGTCCTCCTCCTTCTTCCCCGAGCTTCTGCTCATTCTCCACCTGCTTCCAGCTTTTGGTCAGTGATGAAACCATGTTGGAGCACTTCCTGCGGCGCGTGGGTGAACTTTTCTTCTTCAGCAGCCTGTCAATCTCCTCTCCTGATGGCAGAGCCTCACCCTTGATCTTCTCGGTCAGGAGCTCGATGCCTGCACTTTTCTCCTGAACCCCGCTGGTCACCGTCTTCACCACCTGCTTCGTCTTGATACGAGACTCCACTGGTGGCTCAGCCGAGGTCATAACCTCCTGCACCTTCCTGTGAGGAGTTGATGTCTTTTGAGCTTCTCCAGAAGTAGTTGCATTATTTTGAGGAATTTCTGTAGGCTGGGTTTTAGAGGTAGGAGGTTTCTTGGGGACCCATGTCTTCTTGGGTTCCTCTGTTAGTCTTCCCAGTGAAGATGGAGCCCAGCCAGCGGGTTCGCTGGCCTGCTTTGTCTCGTTCGCCGTCACCCACTGCTGCCAGCTGCTCGTCAGGCCGCACACCATGCTAATTGTGCGGAGCTTCTTGATGTTCTTGTTGGTGGATGGTTTCCTCTGGGATGCCTGGCTGCTCTGTTTGTCAGACATAATCAATGTGTCAATTTAGGCACAACTAAGTGAGCTGTCAGATTTGCTACAATAAACTCATCTCCTCTCCGCTTGGATTTCTTTTTTATTGTGACTTTTTTCTCTCTCGGCTGCTGTCTACCCTCACGCTTGCAGCTACAGCTCTAAAATAGGGAGGGCAAACCCTAACATGACGGTGGAAAGTATTCGAGTCATCCCAGGCTACAGACCTGATCGTGTTTCCCTGACACTGGTCACCACTACGCACTCGTGTTTCACCACAGATTGTGGAGCTTGTAACTAGAGGTAATCTGTGAGTGCTAAGTTTAATTAGTAAGTGCACAGATACATGCAAAGATCATCAAAGACATACCACTTGATATTTGCTCTGAAAGTCCCTTATTAACTTTCTTGCTTACACAAATTTTATACTGAATCTTTTTAAACATTATATTATGATATATTATTAAAGTAAAATCCATATATACTATATGTAAAGAAAATTAAATAAGTTCTAATCAAGGGTGATAATGACTCATAAAAGACTCCCACAAACTTTGATGACCTTGTGCACTGGGAGATAATGAAGTAATCTTGTGCAGTTTTCTCTGCTGCTGAACGTGGTTTCTTCCAGGGAGCGGGTGGTGATGATGGTTGCTTACAAAAAACTTCAACCATCACTGTGTTTACAATACAAGAGGTTAGAATAGGCCCTCTGAGCAGTACTACTTCTTTTAGGGCAGGAAAATGAAACACTCAGAACTTCATATTCGACTTCAGTCCAGTACTTGGGTAAATACACTTAGTTACTTTCCACCAAGTTACATAATCTTAACAATACACTGTGAAAATAGAAATGAAAATGTTACTTAAGCATGAAATAATATATTGTATTATAAGTCATGCATTTTTGTATAATTAGCTTTTGGAATTGTACCTATTTAATATCCTTTTAACGGCGCTTCATGTTTTATATGCTTGTCATGTGCTTTGAATGTATCTTAATGTAAATATAGCTGTCAGATAGTGGAGAAAAAAGTACAATAAAATACAAAATGACATGAAATGGAAATAATCAAGTGAAGTAAAAACGCTTTATAGCTGCACTTCCTTACGGTACTTGAGTCAATAATACATTCCACCACTGGTCATTCCTGTTGTCAGGTTTGACAGCTACAATAGCAACGCTCTCATGGGGAGAAGTGAGGAGGTTAATGAGATGACATACTTTTGCCCTTAGTGTTTCAGGGAAGGAAGAGAGAGATGCTCAAAAGTTGAAATAAAACAGAGACATCCTTCCTCTGTCACCTGGAGCACCATATAGATTTAAAATCCCACAATTAAATCTATATAGGGTTTAAATACTAAAATCATTTCACACATATTGTTTAGAAAAATCCTCCATACAAGTTTAAAGATCAAATTGCAAAGGAATCAAACTGAAGAAAAATCCAGAAACAGAATCAAAATGAGACTCTAAATTTTATTATATATGGATTCATGGCTGAAATTATATTTTGTAAATGCAGTGACTGGGCCCCTACACAAAAGCTTTTGAAGCTTATTGGGGTTGTCCCATTTTCACCCATGGCTACTATTATGTTTGTATACTTGTATTTTATTCTTTATTTCTGATTTGTGAGTGAAATAAAAGGAATGATGATTCAAATAATCTCAAAAACACACAAAAAAGACCACCAGTTTGTTTTTCTTTGTGTGTGTTTTATAAAGCTTGAAGGAGCTGCAGCCAAGACAGAAACAGAGGGTATCACAGATACAAGGCGACACTTAATCCGAGGTGAGAAAAAAGAAACACAACTTCTAACCAAGGAAGAATGTGATACTTGGAGGAGATGTATATCTCTTGCTTACGCATGAAGCGGTTTAGTCTTGCAATGCAGCTGGCCGTGAGATCACAGTTCCCTCACTCACTGAAGAGAGCAGAGAGCTGTGTGCTGTCATTTAGCACCATCAACATCAACATTATGCTTTGCAGGATTCAGCTTGGACAGAGGTGTTTAGTGCTGTTTTTTAAGAGCTGCGTTTTATGTGAACATACAGAATGTTATTTTATGTGTGTTGATTTTCAATATCCATATGTGCAGGTGGGTGGTTGTATATAAATAGAACTTGGCACTCACACATGCACACAGACATGAAGTTGCAGCTGTTGGCAGTCCATCATGGAGAGTGGAAGTGACTCATCGAGCATCAGCACAGGACGTCTTCTCAAGCCAAGTCAGACCGATCATAAGGTAGAGATTCAAACAGGAAGGTTAGTGCTCCTCCACAAGGACAAACAGGCTCATTACAGTTTCAGGCTTGGTGATGAAAATATAATACATGGGGTGGAGACTGTGGTGTAGTGTCTTGTCTGTCAACAGCCAGTGACTTCAAAAAAAAAAACCTCCTGCCAGCTTCCTTTTGTTGATTTTGGTTGCAAGGAAAACCCTGTACACATAAGATGCTGCTGCTGACATGCTATTACAATGTCTTGCTATAAAAAGGAAAAAGTCCATGTAACTATGTCAGAGGGTTTCCTTGATTTAAATCACACAGGCTTCAAGAAAGCATCAACTGAGTTACTGTTAGTGCAAAGTTTTCCCCATTTTTTCACCCTTAACTACTTTAAAGCTGAATGTGAAACTTCAGTTATAGTGTTTAGGTTTTAGTCTTTAGGCTGAAGCAGTGGTTCCCAACCTGTGGGCCAGAGCCCACTGGTGAGCTGCGAAGGGATTGCAAGTGGGCCAACCAATCATTTGCAACACAATACAATTTTTGGTGAAAAGATGTAGTTATAAAAAATGAAAATATAAATAATGTTTTTAAATGTTTTTAAAGGACATGATCTTTAAAATGTTAAAAAAAAACAAAAACAAATTTAAGCCAATGATGAATGATGAATTTTTATATTGTCATCGGGCTTGTTTGCTATCTCAGTCTGTTTGCACTCTAAAAGATCACATCCATGGCAAAAACTGTGAGTATCAAAATGCATAGCTGGTTAGCAAACGGGAATTAAAAAAAATAATTAAAGGAAAGCGATTCAAGAGACAGGTGGTGAATCAACAAGTGCCGCATCAATCAATAAAGAAAAATTGGGCTTCCCTTGCTGTCATTCAGTCCTCAATGTTCCATCGTTACTATTAAAAAAAAAAAGAAGTGATCAGAGAACATATTATTTTGCTTCTGTATTGTTACAGGGTCGGACGTGGGCTGCCAACATTTTTGAGATTTGTGGTCAAGTGGAAAAAGTTGGGAACCACTGGGTTATAGGTCTTAACGGAGATGATGAGATGATAGCAAAACAGTTAAATATAGCATAACCTTGTAAATAGAGACAGTAAATCAGACTCAGTAATGTGATTTACACAACAATATCTTTTTAAAATTGCAAACATTTTGGCCACTAAAAGCCTCTGGTCATATCAAGACCAAATAAGACTGAAGCTGCAAAACCCTTGAGTGTAATGAGTGGCGCCAGGGTGAGTTTTACTGCTCATGAATTCAACTTTTTATTTGTAAGAGGAAGATTGTGTTATTTGTGCTTTCAAAAGTTCCACAGTCTCACTTTAAAATCACCTCATTACACACTGTATGGTCTGTGACAGTTTGTTCCTGCTCATCATTGACATTACATAACATTTACACTGTCTCAAACTGGCCAAAGGGAAATCACACATGAAGAATGTTGAAACAAATCAAACAAACACACCAAAAACAAACCAGACCGGCTGATGGAGGCCTCGGAGGAAGACAGCATGTTGGACGTGTTACAGATGAAGCCACTTTAATGAGGCTCAGGCCCAGTTTACTCAGGTGTTGGCCATTTCCTGATATCCTCCCCAACTCTGTCCATTGGCCTCTGAGCCAGGAAGCCAAACCAACCACACAGGAATCAGCCAAAGAGGGCGGGACGTCACAGCACTGAGTACTTTATTCAAGACTTAGCTTATAGCACAAAGGCCCAATGCCAATGTGCCTCTGAAGACCTGAGCACTGAACCCTCAAGACTTAACTAACATCACCATGTAAGTGATTGAGCATGAGAGGCTGCAAGGGCTCTAAATGGTTTGAATAGTAATGCCGTACATGTTTTGTGCTATTGTGGGTTTGGGACTTTTGATTTTACATTTTTTCTTTCCTCCCCTCACTCCCTGTTTGTAAATATTATTGGATAAAATCTGATGGCATATTTGGAATTCATCATCGTGCCATCGTAGGACAAACAGCTACACACAGTCGTGGCTATGAATCACGGGTGAGCTGTATGTTTACTTACATGTAAACTTTCTCTTGTAATGTTAACGTTAGGGTTTGTTCCTTCCAATTCTTGTTTTGTTAACCGTTCCTCTTTCCTTTTTTTTTTTTTTAACGCTTCTGGGCTTCCCCTGGTAACTTTCAATACTTCCTCTCTGTCAGTCATATTTTTGATTTCAAGAAAAATAGTCACAAGTCGCATTAGGGGCACACAGTCTATCTGTCACATCCATGACAAGCTTTTCTGGTTCAGTGCCTGGAGGATTTTCTAAATTTGCCTTTTTCAAGCATAGCTGGGTATTACCTCCGAGGCTGCTCGTATTTTTATGTGACAGCAGATCTGCTGGGACCTGGGACAGTTTTGATGGCAGTTGAAGCTGCTGGAACAGGAGGATCATCCATCCTTCTTTTACACAATAAAAAATCACAGCTGGAGTTTCATTAACTAAAAATAATGAGTTTGATTTTTTTGGTCATTCTATATAAATTGTTAAATAGCTGTACAGCATTACAGACTGATTCAATAAAAGGCATTTATATTTTAAATTGATCCTGGAAATTTTACAGTAAATGTAAGATTGGCAGTCTACCAGTAGAGGTCGCTATGATTTCAGTGTTGAGGCAGTATGGCGCTCTACAATTTAAAGCAAATATGGACCCTGAGGCTCTTAACGTTTAATAATTTGATTCAGGGACGTATTTGAGCACAGCAAATTGCACAGTACTCAGTTTATTGTGCTGATATGATAGGAATTAATTATTTGGCTTATTTGGCTGCTTTAGGATTATGACATGCATTTTCTGCTAATGATATTAAGCACAAAATACCAAAAAACAACAACAAAAAAAACACACATAGGATCTATTGGTGCCAAATATGATGATCATGCCCATTAAAATGCAATTACTGATCCATTCATTTCAATTGGACTTTGAAAACTGCAATGGAACAATGTCTTCAGATAGTTTCCATCCTGCCTAAGTGTTTAAACATTATTCATAACATTCCCTCAATTATGGGCTGCTCTGATGATTTGGGCCAAATAAACCGGGTGGTCGACTCTACTGAAGGCAGCGGAGGTCTGAGTGCACCTGTGTTTCCTGTTGCTTATCAACATCTGCACTGTTGCTGCTGCTTTGTTTACTTTTCGCTTCTTGTTCTGGGATTGTTGTTTTTGGCCATCCATATTATTGTGCATTAATTGTGCAGGAATGCATCTTGCGAGGTTCTCTCAAGCTGTTTCGCTGACCTCTTATGCGTGATGCAGATTGGTGCTGTGCTCCGGGCGATGTTTGTCGTACATACTCGGAATGTTGTTGCAACGAGCAGATTGAAATCGCTGACAGAGATGGTCAGAGCTGTCATCTGGATTGCAGCAGTATAAGTTTGGACAGAGTTTATTTGTAGGAACAGTAAAAAAGACTAAATAAACCAGCTGTAACCAGGATTCAGAGGATGTTTTTTCACTTCTTTTCTCTAGAGTTGAGTTGATTTAATGTGTTTTCTTTGCCGGACAAATTAACAACAACATCTCTAACTGTCAAAAGCATTGCTGTTGACAAATCATCTGAAATAACTACAATGAACCGCACTTTTGATACATCTGCAGAGGGTTATTGCCTTTCCCTGATGCTGACCTCAACAAGGAAGCCAGCCGCACAAATCTGTCCTGGCCCATGAAAAGTAAACCACTATGTAATCCACTAATACTTCCTTCCGAAGAGGCTGTATGTTATTGTTTGGCTGTGCCACTTGGCCCTGATAAATAAAGATGGGAACGACAGTAAATTAAAGTTAAGAATGGTCAGTGAGGGCCGGCCAGGAGGCTGAGAGAAAACCTGGTCCCCTGCAGAGGGAGCGACAGGATGACAGAGAGCACTGCTGGAGCCAGACAAACTCATCAGAGGCCGACAGAGGGTTAAAGGTCACTGTTCTGGATTTATGTGACGGGTTTCACGACAATGTTTTACATGATGAAGAGGATGGAAGCAGAAGAGGAAGGAATATGATAAAAGATAAAGCAGGAGCTCTTTCAAGTGGCAAGTGTTTACAATTGTAGAAACTTTAAACCGCACTGTTTAGTGTTAGATGTGTTTTACTGTGTGTGTCATTGATAACCGCTAATGGCTTTGAATAGCATCAAGGGTCTACAGCCATGCTACTGGCTCTGGTGCTTTGAGCGAAATGAATTGTACGCCCACACACAGTATGAGAAAATGAAAATGCAACTTGGATTACTGCATTTTTGTTGTAATTGTCTTTACTTTTCTGGGCTGAACAGCAGCAGGAGAACAGGTGTGCTGACTGGGCAGCTCACACAGGTGCCTTGAGTGTTCTCTGTTCTGTGTCCTGAGCTCATTCTCTGTTTGTCCTTCAGCTGAGCTGGTTCCCTCTGTCATTTCCCCTTTGTTCCTGTAAAGTGTCCTTGAGTGCTGTGAAAGGCGCTGCCAAATAAAATGTATTATTATTATTATTTTGTTCTTGAGTGTGTTGAGTGAGTTTATATCATTATAGTTAAGTCATGTTTATTTTGTTGTTAAGTAGAACATCTAATACCAAGCCAAGGAGGTTTGGTTCTCACATGGTTATATATTTAAAGTGAGAATGTATCGATGTACTGATTTTGATTTAGAATTGTTTGTTGTTTCATTCAAGATAATAAGATTATTGACCTGTGTGTACACTTTCTTTCATTTGTAGAGCTTTAACCAGTCACACCTGACTGACAAGCAAAAGATTAAATACTTTCAAATGGAACCTGCTGACTTCATCTCCTGCTTTGCTCATATTCATAAAGTCAAGTCCAGTGTAATCCTAGAACTCATATGTGTGGAAAATGACATTGCTATCATGGAATTACATTTTCAAGTTTGCATGATCATCTTAATAAAGTCCTGTGTCAAGTGTGTCGGGTGACCTACTGTATATGTGGCTATTTTCCCAGTACAGTAGAGCTCCATTGATTTGCTTCTCCAGTCAGAGAGATTGAGTGGAAATGATACCAAGTTGAAGTTATATTATAAACTTCATATAAGTTTCTGGATTTTTGGGAAAACATCCGGGGCTGGAGACCCATAAGACACCCCTCACCCCCTGCTCCGCCTGTGAATGCAAGCAAGTAAATTATGACAAGTTTTTATAGGAAATTTGGTTTCTATGAAAAACTAGAACCATCAAGTGAAATAAATACAATAAATACCACATTACAAAATCAGGTCGGGCTAATTTTTTAATAAAATATTAGTGAATTGCATGCGTGATCATCTGCATTTTAGAGATATTGAATGTGTTAGTCAAACATATAGGCTATTTGTTTTTGCGACATGATCTTGTTACCGGAGATCTTATAAAAACATGTTACTTTTGGCTTGCACTGCATCAGTCAGCGATCACACTTCATTACTTCTGACCACAGCAGCCTCTGGAGCAATAACTGGCCACACACTTCTCACTTGTAACATTAACTTTTATAATGTTATGGACACTGAGCTCTGAAATCAAAAGCCCAAAATAGGACCTGTGCATTCGTTCTTTGTTTCTTTATCCAACATATCATACTTTCTGACATCCATACTGGTTTCCCATGTTTTTTTGGCTAATTTATAACATATTAAAATGTCAGAGGAAACGACAAATAAAATAACACTTAACTATATGAATTTAAAAAAAAAACAAGAGAATACTCTCTTGCCTTAACTTCCCAGGATGTCTAAATGTGATTTATAGTCTCTCTGGGATCCGTATCAGCTGATTCAGCCTTTTACCAAAATCCTCAAAATTTACAGCTGATACTTTTAAGCTCTTAGGTAATCCATGCAACCAAACAGCCTTCACATTATTATCAGTTTGAATGGCTCCTGCCGGGGCCTGCAGCCTTTCTTTGCTTCACACCCTCTGTGTACACCAAGTGTCATTCTAACTCCCACAGACCATCAATCATATCGAGCTCCCTTTGAGTTTTTCTAGATGAGGGAGTCCCTCACCTCAACTCACGTTTACATTCTTATCCTTCTCCATTTATTTTGTTAAACCACAGGACTTTCTACTCAAAACCAGCATTGTACAATCCGAAATTGCTTTATAATTGCAAGTTAAATAATCTCACGATTTTTCCTCTCTATAGCTGGACAGAATATCTGTTAATTTGATAATCAGTGGCAACAACTTCTATTATAAATATCAAGACGATAGATAAAAGTTGGCCTTTAGTAGTCTTGAGAAATCAGAGTTCAGATAACTTGCTGTAGATGTGGAAATTGTCTCAGTTTAATAAAATGTTCTTTTGAGGAAAAGCAGTGCTTCTTCTAGTTTGCAATCTAACCTCAAGTCTCAATAATCCCGAAGGAACCACAGGTCTACCGCAGCGAGAAGGAGAATGACTTGGAAGTGCACGCACTGATGTCAGCATTTAATATAATGATTTCAGGTCGACTTGCATTTGATTAATTTACGGGTTCATTCCCCGGTGCCCTTTTACCACCATACTCTGTGTGGTGGCAGCTTTTTAAAACACTTTGCATCATCATTGCTTGATTCTGGGCCAGTTCTGTGGTTCCTTTAGTTGCTGCTCTTGGTGATTGCCCCGCAACATGAAAACATTTAAGACTGAGTCATTAATTTTAACACAGGCAAAATGATGTCACTGTCACAGAAAGCCAAAACATGGGGCTTTCTTTTCTATCCTAACAATGCATGTAATTGTACAGCTATGCAGCAAACGCATGTCCAGCAAAGGTTGAAGATAACAGTTGACCTTTGAAGGCTTTACTGGAGACACTTTAAGATAAACAACAAATTTAAAGATGATTGCAAATAAAAAAATATTAGATACCGTGAACAATAGACAAAAGGTCATATAAAATGAATCAGGCTACAGTAACAAGGACAGGAAAGGAAAACATCCCGTTATTCTCACAGTTCACATGTTATTCCAAGATGGTTACCCCATCACAAATCGTCCAAAATTAGCTACTTCCGCTGTGTTATACATTTGAACCAGTTCTTCAGCTAGTGAAACCAGATTCAAATAAAATTTGTCTAACTCCTGATTTAATATATATGGGATTTTATTTAGATTTAACTGCCAGTGCCTTCATTTTGCGTCAGGATTGTTGACACTTCTCTAGTTCTTTTCCCTAACTAGCAAATACAAATTACTTCTAAGGAAAGACATCGCATGCGGAGATTTTCATGGCTTGAAAAGGTGGAAAAGATCTAAAACCAACCCATAAAAGTTTGCCTGTAGTGACCAATAGCGAGGCCAAGCAGACTGCCACCGAGGCATCAGATATAAAAGGCGAAGGGGTAAAAAATCCTCCTGACAGAAGACCACAGGGGAGCTTTGTTTGGCTGTTCACGCACTGTACATTTACATAACCTGCCTACATCCGGATATGGTTCATTACCAGGGATGAACGGAAGTATGTGGACCTCTGCACTGACATTTCTGGTCCACAAAACCCAGACTTTAGTCCAGCAAACCTGGAGTGTATGCAGGAGTTCACTGATCCGTTGACACCTCTTTTCTTTTTTTTTTTTTTACAAAGCCTGACAATAACCTTTTCACTCTGTGGTGTTGATGAGACTGTTGTTACCGTACCTACGCTGCCCTTTTCTCTTCCATTGAAAAACAGCTGTTTTTTTGTTAAGTGTATTAAATCAGTTGACATCACTGAATTAGTGTACGCTTTGTAATAATGGATACAGTTACAACAAAGCTTCTGGAAGTTGATGTCAGAAAAACTAGGCGTGCCTGAGCAAGTCTCCGCACATTTGATTATAATTCAACTGCAAAGCCTGTCAAAAAACTGGTTTGCCAATGACAGAAGATTATATTGTGAGCTGTTAAAGGTCACTCCATCAGTCTTGATACTCCTTGTTTTCTCTGTCGTCTGCTGGCTCTGGTGTTAAACTCTGCTCACCACAGGAGATTCTTCCACCGTCTCGCTGACTTTTCTACTTAACTGAAGTTCAATGATCTCAGATATCAAATAGTAATGGTTTGTGCTTGTTCAAATCTCTTTGCACAATTGTGTGATTACATGTGAATGAGCAAGGGCTAAAGACATGTTCTGTTTTTACTTTTGCTTCCTTTCCCTTTGTCTCCTCAATAATTTTATTCATTTCCACGTGAGCAGGTGGTCTCTTTAGGGGATTCATGCGCCCTGACTGTTCATACTGCAGGTACTGTATTCTCTTATATCTGATTTGGTCGGGGTCCAACGCCATCCGTCTGCATGCAGCTCGGGCCCCCACCTCCCAGTGGGAGTCTCATCGGCTCAGCAGCCCTCAGCTCTTCCTCAGTGAACAGGAAAGGATCCATTTTCAGCGGAGCTACGTAGATGTGGATGTAAGGAGCTGGTGGTGGTGTGTGTGTGTGTGCATGTGTGTGTGCGTGTGTGCATACGTGCGTACTGTATGTCGAGATGACAGGAATGTCCACTGGAGACAAAACTTCCCCGGAGTTTGGAAGTGGTTCTCAGTACCTCCTGTCCTGACAACCAACAAAAGGACAAAGCTTAAGACCCACATAGGTGTTTGCCAGCTTGTGCAGACCCACTTCACCCTCCGCTGCCTCGGACTCTCTATAGAACACATTCCAGCGAGGGTGTCGGGTCAGTGCAGGCGCTGAAGGACACACAGCGGTTCGCGGGCTGCGGTAATTTGTTTAACCTTTGATTAGGCCCAGGAATGTCAACTATGAAGAGACACTACAGGTCCCGACAGCATCCTTTGACACTTTGGCAATCTGTCATTGCCACTAGCAAGCAAGCGAAGCCAGTCACCACTCCAGACAATAGTCACTGCACCGACCGGGCAAGAGAGGGAGTTCTAATCTTTGCACCATCTGGTTTGGTCCTGAAAAAGACGGAAGAGAGAGCACGTCTGTTTATCTACGTGATTTATCTCATGTCTTTCTGTGCCAATAAGCTTGCTTTGTGCGACACACAGTACAGTATAGCATCTGTGCAGGAAGATTTAAAGTGATGTTGAAGATATTATCATGAAAGGACTTTCTTTTCTTCTTCTTTTTTTTTTTTTTTTTAAAGCTATAGTATGTCTGCTTAAAGAAAGATGTAACAAACTTTGGAGCCCTGACTTTAAACCCACGTCTATCATCGCATCAATTTGGCTCAAAGAGTGAAGCCTTAACGCAGATTGAAAACATTAGTGCATCACATGCTCTTTTATTTAATCTAGCAACACAACACTGACCACATGTTACAAAAAGATGTTTAAATAAATCTGCAAATCTAGATTTGAATGAGGTAAAAGCAGAGTTATCAAAGGCACATTTCTCCAGGGTTATTATCTTAACTCCTATGTTTTATGCTCAACTTCAAAAACACCATTGTACTTCTGGCAGAGTATAAACAGAAAAAAAAGAATAGCTTTCCTCAGGAAAGCTGATTTACGTACACACGTTAAATTATACAATTTTAGTATGCTAATAAACATGTCAATTGTAGTTATACAAGTTCCAGATACACTTTATCTTCTCGCCACATGTACCTTTAGTAAATACTCCACAGTAGATTCTGTTGTTATAAGCTGGAAGTTATGAAATATGTGTTCACATGGATCACTTGGTGGAATCATTAATTTCATGCTTCATATCCAACTCCAGCTCCTTTTTTTTTTTTTCTTCTAACTTGCATTGATGAGAAACAGAACCTGGCTGGAGTGTGATACCGTGTAATGTAATAATATGTGTGTGAAAAATATTTTGGATGTAACTTGTCTTAATGATCTGCTGTTTGTCTGAAGGTCAGAGGTTAGGATATGAGGAAACTGAAAGGACCAGGGGGGGGGTTTATAAAGTCCTCTGCAGTTAAGAAATGAGATGCAGTTAAAAACTCCAACCTCATCCTCTGTGAGTGTCTGTGTGAGTGACAACAGCTTAATATAAGCATTTACATCTTAGTGATTAAAGAAGGGTCACGACGTGGTGCATCATCATTACACTCAGGAATATACTGCATATCTGTGTATTTCTGACAACACGCATCACTTGTTTATGCAAAGGTGCATTTTCTTACCCCCCATACGCACACAGCTGTAATTGTAACGCATAACTAATTAAATTCCACTGAAATAATGTCCTTGTTTTTCCTGTTCCGCAGAGGTAAGGTGATCACTCACAGTCTGAACCTTGGCAGGTATTAGATGTTTCTCAGCCAATAATAAAGGCAAAAGGATCCGGGTCCAGAATCTAATCCAATAATAACCTCACATCTTGAACTCTAAAAATAATCACACTCTGTCAAGACAGCAAGCGTGTAACTGCCAGCAAACACTGCAAGTGACCCTCGTAACTATTACCGACTGCACGTCATCACTTGACTTCAAGGTCACTTTAAAAACTGAACGTGCGTTTGATACATGATGCAGATAGAAATTCAGTATACACTGTACAGTACAAAAGACACTTATCTCACTTTGGATATTGTATACAGTTGGAATAACGAAAATAGTACTAAAAACACAAAATATAATACAGTTGCAATATTTATGAGCCGTATTCTGTGGGCAACATTTTAATACAAAAAAAAAAAGAAGAAGCCATATCTCTAATTTGTCTTCTTAAAGCGTTCCAGATATGTTCTGTCCTGCAGGTTAAGAGTCACTGCTGCTCTGTGATAGCTGCTTTGCATTCAGAAGAGTTCAAGCCCTCCATATTATTACAACACAGGTCCCCAGGAACATGGAAGAATTGTGGTTTGACATCATGCTTCACCCTATATGGTGCTCAAAATGTGCACAAATCCCAGGTGTGAGAAAACACACCTGAACACATTTGTCCTTAAAAAAAAGTGTGAATCTTGTTTTGGAACAGAAATCAGTTCAGGTGAACCGCATCTTCCTCCCCACAGCTGCTTTTCAGTTCAATGAGGGGAAAGGTTATGAAGCAACAGTAGCGCAGCAGTATCAGCTGCTCTGGGGAAGGACCAGGTTGAATAAAAGATTTACTGGATGACTCCCAACGGCCGGCGAAATGAGATGAGACAAGAGGTTAAAATAGGAAGCGTCCCTCTAATGTGCTACGTAGCCGTTCAGAAGTTGAAGGTTCACGAGTTCAAAAGACTAAGAGAAGTCCAGTGGGCGGATCATCATGGCCGTGGCTCGTAGAGAGTAGCTGGGGCCCTTGAAGTAGTGCCACTTGATACCGTTCAACTTCCCTATGTGTTGTCCTTGGGTGAAGTACATACCGTTAAGGTTGGACGGGCCACAGGCGTCAAACCACCAACCTGAAGACAGAACAAGGACGAGGAAAAACACAATGTTATGTTCTGTATATGTTCAATACAGATTAAGGTGATACTGTCTGATTAAACAATGGAGCAAGTCTGTTGTATGTCACCAAAGAAAATAAATAAAGCATTGAGTTAGTATCTCTGTTTTGCCAAGGTATTGATAAAGTCACCTCATTCATAAAGTTTGTCCTTGATAAAGGTTGAAAGTTTCCCATGGCCTCTCCCACTGGTCCATGGCAATGCTTCAGACACCATTTCACTGCTATCTGCTCAATGTGTTACTGTCACCGGGTTCATCGGCATGCCAGTACCTGTTGCCGAACACGTTTTGTACCTCGTTCTATTTAAAGCAGGTTATGTGTATTGGCTCCAGTGGAACATCAGAGAAGTAGATGGCATGGGAAACTTTTATTCTCCTCCCATTTCATGATTTCCCTGAAGGGTTAGCTGTTATTTGGAGAAAGGGTGAGTGTGCTTGGATTCAGGGGACAGGTCTTTTTTTCTTTCTCTTTTTTAACATAATTTAAGCCACACGTTGGCTTCCTGTCTCTTTTAGAATTGATTTTAAAATGTCACAGCTTAACGTTTACAAGAATCTGAATGGTTTAGCACCTTCATGCTTAGACAACGGTCTCCCCCTCTTCTATCCGAGAGGCAGCAATTATATTTCAAATGACACAAACACATTTACTGAATATAAAATCTATTCAATCCAACTAATCTGCTCTGGTAAACACACCCTCACTGATACAGTCAGATATAGAACATATGCGAGGCATGGCATGTGTCAGTCACACAGTGACAAATGGCAGCACTTCTCCTCACCCCTCCGACAGACCTGAATACCACAGTGGACTACAGTATGACATTTCACTAGACCTGTCAGCAATCATCAGGGGCAATGCTCTGCCCTTGCTGCTGGCATGGATCACACACATATAAATTTCACATTTGATTGCTGCTTCATCAAAAGACACATACGCAGTATAGCAGAGAAACTGCTGGACACCTCTTTACATTTCCACGACTGCATATAATGTCAGAATGTTGGCGCCAGTGGGAACTGAATATGAAATTGCACTTGCTCCGCTTTAATTTTTTGACATGAAATTCAATGAGGAATGGCCCTGAGGCTGGAGAGCTCTTTCAGAAGAGACGCTGCACCTGACCAAAGGTTAAAGCAGCTATAGACAATATGTCTAATTAGCAATGGAATGAAGGATTGTGGGTAATATGAATGGGTTGCTCAAAGTGACGAACCTCAAGGGAAATTATTACCCAACTGTGCAGTGTACCTCAGCTCTAAGGCCTGTTTTAGCATATTTTAGTGTATTGTTTTGGTTTCAGAGCCCACAGCTTCATTGTTTTGCTTCACGCACGCTGCTTTCATCAATTTCCAGCCACAACAGGCAGTTGTTTTCATTAAGTAAATTCCAAATGACAGACAAAGTTAGCATTTAGTAGCGAAAGATATTTCCCTCAGGCAACCTCCAAGGCTGAAAAATGAAGCCAACACGGAAGTGCCAAAAACTGCAGTTCCTCCAATGACCACTTGAGACTGTCTCCAAAAGGCGGAGTCACTGCCAAGATGGCAATGGCAAGGCAGCTCACTCTGAGCTTCAAAACTGCTCTTCAGAAACCTGTGGGCGACGTCACGGAGGCTACATCCATCTTTATTTACAGTCTATGAGAGCAAGGCAGAGCTATCTGCTCAATGTGTAAATAACCAAAAAGTTTACCATGTCAACTTTAAAGATAATCTTATGTCAATGCTGTGTATGTAGCTTATTGCTGCTATGTCCCTGTGGCCAAAAATAACCATTAAAGCAGCTTTAAACAGAAAATTTGAATGTCAGTGAGCCACTTAATTCCCAAAGAGGCTGCGGTTCACACTACATAGCCGGGAAATAGTTTACAGCACTAATCATAATTGTAATGAAAAGACAGTTGACAGTGCAAATAGAAAAGCTGGTAGGAGTATTGTTGATACTCCGATGGGAGCACATGACCTTTGCTTTAAAAGTGTCTGGAATTGAGACTTGAGACAGTGTGCTCTTCTTGTTGATAGCATTTCACAAAGTGTGTGTTGTGCAACCTGCAAGCTGCTGTTTCATTTTATTATACTGAGACATACAGCTGAATACAGCTTATGCGTTCTACTTGCCACCTCTTCCTTGTTGATAAACCACAGAGCAGACAACCGCCGTCACACACATAAATATTTAGTGTGCACAGCAGCAATCGTTTGGGATTTATGATCAGTGTCCTCTCTATTTCCAGGCAAGAGATTTTTAATGACTTGTAAAAACAGTGGGGACGGTTTCTACCAAAAAAAGAAAAAAAAGAAGAAAAACAGATAAAGGGATCCCCCCCTACCTCCTACTGTGTTTCATCCCTACTGTATGTTCTGGTGCCTGGTAAATATATACATTATGTGTGTGTCCGCTTTATATCCTCCTCCGTATTCTTAACACGGCATGCTGTGGTTGTCCTCATAAATGTAGCAGAGAAGTATTTTCCTCTTGTATATTCCAGACACTTACGTCATTTAATGTCAGCCCTGCTCTTGTAAATGCGGGAAATAAATCAGATGATGTACTGTATATATTATAGCTAGCACAGCCCTGGGTTCGGACCAGCCTCGACTCAGGCTACATGTTGTCATGCTTCTCCTATGTGTATGGCCATAGGCAGGCTATGAATCAAGAAGAGCAGGGGTGTTGATCAGTGATCAGATGCCAGTTCCCTTTAACCCGCTGCAGTCAAAATGACCTAAGAGGTAATGCTGATCTTAAATCTGCTCTTGGAAATGCTTGATTAGTACCAGGTCAGGACTCCGCAGCAACAGAGCTGCCATGAGGTGACAGCGAGGGTCGCTGGGTTTCACTTACACAGCAGGAGAAGCAGAGTCATTTTAAATCTCTCTGACACTTGGTGCCGCGCCCAGGGATTTTTATATTATGTTCGTTTCAAACCACAATGCAACTGGGGATGGGGATGCAGAGTATGGTCTAATAGCTGCAGATAGATGTATAAGTGGCCACTTAAGACCATTGCAAGAGCAGATTATGATCATAACGAGCTGAACTAATGATTGGGCCGTGAACACTGTGGTCTGTGTTGGTCATAAAAGTCAATCAGAGAAAACTGCTTTTGGGAAGGCAGCTGGAATGGTTATACCACAGCTCTGAAATTGTATTGTGTCCATGGTGATATGGAAACAATTGTTTGGACCTTTTTTCGTAATTTTTATAATAACATTGTACATAACAAATAAATTGCTGGGATATGGGTATGTGACAACATTGCTAAAAAAAGAAGTCAGATAGGGCAAGAAACACAAAGACGACTGTACAAGACCAGGTTAGCCAAACTTACTGCGAGAAAAAACAAAAGGTGAAACTGTGAAGTGGCCAGCTACACTACAGGGGAAAGTTGACAAAGGCTAAACTTAATCGTCTGATGCAGATCAAACGACAGCCAATAACTGTCATCTTGATTCCAGCAGAAACAGAAACCCAGTTGTTTACTGCTACACTCCACTTAGCGAAGGAACTGTAAACACAATGGAGGAAAAGCTGGTCGTCGTTGGCCTCTGGCTTCACAGTTCTCCATGACATGTTTTTTTAATGCGCAGCAACAAATTGCTGCCATTGTCGCTGTGTCTGGTGGTGGCACATGTGTCAGAAAACAACAGTCTGGAAATACGCAATCTGAGTAATTGCATTGGTGATTACAGCGTTATTATTAGCCGAAGAACAAAATCAAGACCCAAGTTGTAATAATTATCCATAAACCAGGAGGTAATGGTAATATAGGTCCTCTGATTTGCCATGAATGTAAGATTATCCTCGCTGCAACACACTGTTTGCTGCACTTACCCCCTGTAAGCATGAGGGCGCACTTGCACAGGCAGTTGTCATTGTCCATGTCCTTGGCGCTGAAGTCTGCTCCGTGGATTACTAGACTGCTCTGTCTGCCGGCGGTCCCACTGTGGCTTTTCAGGAACAGCCTGAAAGACATCAGGAGGAGGAAGAGGAGGGAGTCAGGACATGAAAACACATCAGGGAAGGGAGGAAAAGGGGGGAGGGGAGTAAGTGTGGTGTGAGCAATGTAAGCAATAAAGACAGCAAGAAGACATAACACGCTGCAAGAAATGTCTCCAGAGAGGTATTTATTTTTTGTTGTGATTGAGTACGTATAGAACACCTGGAACAACATTACCCTGGTAGATGAAAAATAAAGAGTGAATGAAAGAGAAAGCACATGAAAGAGTTACAAATGGAAAGAGAGGGAGACAGAGGGACAGAGGAAGGAGCATGTCGTACGAGGAATTTTCTGTGAATCACATTTCCGTGTGCAGGGCCACAGAATGTTAATTTACACCACGACAACAGACTAAATCATTAAAACCCGACTTATAACAGTTACACACAATAGGCAGCCTGTTAAACCAATCATCCATCCGCAGCTGTATAGGTAGCACATTCTCTCAGTGGGTCTTCGGTATCCAAGTGAGCAATATTTCTCCTTGTCGTCTCTTCGTGTGTTTAAGTAAACAAACCCTAATGCTCTTCCTCTTTTCATGATGTTACATTTCCTCCATGAAAGCATATGCAATACTCTATTTTTCTGCTGCCACAACAGTAATATTTTATGTCAGACCCAGTCTAAAGGATTTTATATTTAAAAAGCATGAGTGCATACAGTGCAGAATCTACAGTATGTGAGTCCTTTGACCAAAACTGAACATCTTAAATCTATAACTGCAATTCCTTAATATTTACTGCATATTAGTTTATGCCAGCGTGTCCTCTAGAATAAAATGGGGCCCATTGATTTTTGTCTCTTTGACTTTTACAAAAGATGGGATTCTGTAATTGCTTATATCGAGTCTTGTACCTCCCTGAATTTAACTTAATTCTAATATTAGTCAAATAATCCACCTATTTTCATGGCCTACAATTTCACTGAGTGACAAGCAATCGTTATTAAACTCAATTTATTACTTTTTAAAATTGATTAATTTATTTTACATATCTATTCTTTCTTATTTAGTAAATCCCTGACTATCACTGAGATGCAGGGTTCAATGTGATCGTTCAGCCAGTAACTGAATGTGTGGGTCCAATGGTTCTGTTGTTTTGCATCAGTAGGTAAAAAAATAAAAAAAATAAGAGAAACATAAGGGATTTGTATTATGGACTGCTCTATCATTGAATAATGTCTCCAATAAAAAATAAAATACATGTTCAAAACCATACAATGGCCTCATGTTGAGCACTTTTCTATTAGTTTATAAACAAATTGGCACATCATCTAGCAAACTGACACATAGAAACGTTAAGTTTGTGGTAAGATGTGTATGAATGTAAAATGTATGTCAGAGATGAAACGTGGTATAGTGGATGGAGTCATACAGGAGTGAAGGGACTGATTCTATCATCATGCTATAAAGTCAGCAGCTGCTGAGAATCATCATTCGATAATTATCCATCTGATGTAAATGTCAGTGAGATCTTTTCGTTCCATAGATTATTAAAAGACACGCCATGTCTACACGGCTGATAATGACGAGTCAATCCCGAACTGAATTCCTTCACACGTTCAGTGCTCAACACCCAAATTGAAAGTTAATATGAACTGGGAAGAAGATTTCTCCAGGGTGTGTCCCACTGTGAACTCACTCCTGTCACAGCCCTTTGACAGCTCTAGCACATGGTCCCTTACGCTGCCGTATCACACATCCACTTTCTTTCCCTTCTTTCTTTTTTTCTTTGCTTCTCTCACACTCTCTCAGTTTCGCTTTCTCCCAATAGAAGAGATTGCACATCCAAAAAGCAGGACTGCAGCACCCTGCCAACGAGGTCTCTATTATTATGTACGGTTCACTCTCAGACAAACTAATATCCTGAGTTCATTCCTCAACAACAGGGGACCATGGGTGTGTAGTGAACCTTGCACCCGGTTCGGGTTTTCCGATGAGAAAGTAACAAATACAAAAACAATATTTGATGTGTTCAGGAGATGTCGTAGACTCCGCCTGCAGCTCCAGCCTCCACGCTTTGTGAAGCTTGTGGCCGTGAGGCATCAGGTTGAACATCTCAAAGAAAGAGACAGCAGACTCCCCAGGAGAGAGAGAGTTGTTGAACGTGAAAGACTCCTGTATTTGGACAGCTGTGTAAATGGCTGAGTAAAAAGTGTGACTGCAGGGTTTTCGGTGGGGAATTCACTAAATCCACTAAACCAGTATGTATGAGTCATGCGTCTAATCAGTGGCACCAAATGACCAGTGGACATGGCAAGTTTGGATAAGGGCCTGTGAGTATATCGTAAGCACTGTGTGTGTGTGTGTGTGTGTGTGTGTGTGTGTGTGTGTGTGTGTGTGTGTGTGTGTGTGCGTGCGTGTGTGCGTGCGTGCGTGTGTAATTGTATAAATGTGCTGTGTGTGTCCTGTGAACAGTATGTCATCTATGACACACGCTGAGGTATTATTCGGTGTCTACTAGTCAACAGTTGTCTTTTGAGAAATCTTGCAGTTTAAAAGAAAACTCATAATTCCAAGACACTGCCTGACTTACTGGTAGCATGACGTCTATCAGCTAATTCCCAAATTCTGAGGACTAGAACATGCATTGTCAAAGATGAGGTCTGCTACTGCTCTGATAAAGACCAGACCTTACTGTACATTTACTCTCCATTTTCCAAAGCTCTTACGATCACTGTTGCGCTGACAAGCTGCCAAGGCCCGTCATCAAGAGAGATTTTCAGCATGACACTTATGACAGGCTGCTTTAAATAGCCTGTGGCTGTGTTTACGGCCTGCGCTGCCTATTTACCAGACCTACAATCCCCAACCCAACTGACATCTGCAGTTTTTCCTGTCAGGGTCCATTATGCACTCGAATGATAAGTGGGGTAATCCAAAGATGGGCCAAGTAATGAGCTCAAGAGGAAGAGATGCTCTTCCTGAGGACTGTTTCTAAGAATGAGAAAGAAAAAGACAGAGAGACACAGAGCTTGACAGAGAGAAGGCGTCTTGAAATTTATGTTAATGAAATGTATCAGGGGACAGACATCTGCTCAGACGGAAGAACAGACAGGAACTTAACATGCAATGCATGCTAATCTGATTGTTCCTGTTAAAGTCATTTAGTGATGCGATTGGTCAAGGCTCATTAGTAACCAAAATATTGAGCTGTGTGGGGAATAATTAGGTTTTACTCAATGCCTCTCGGGGAGGGAGGTTGGTGCCATGCCATCTCATTCCTTTAACATCTATCTGACATGTTTGTGATCTTTTAACGTATTTATGCATGTCATCATTAAAGGGTCACCTCACACAACACATATTTTTCCTTTTATGGCATTTTGCCATGCATATACCTGCAGATCTTGCTTATATTTCCCAGGTTTTTGAGCTGAGTCTTCTGCTCATCACAGATAGCACTCCAGTCAACGTTTAAGTTTACAGGACTAGCTAGTAAAACTAGTTCGCTAATAACTTTAGCTTTGTATAATGTAGGACAAACACCGACCATCAGTGTGCAGGGGCGTTACAGTGACACTCAATAAATGTTGACATAATGTAAGCAAAAAGTAATGCCTCATAAGACTTGGTTCTAATTTTAGCAAGCTAGGCTAAATAGCTTCCACTTTCTGAGTAAAAGCCGATTAGTCGAGCTTGCTAGCGTCCACTTTCTGACTGGAATACAAAATTAATGGGTCCCCCTAAAAGTTGAATGTTGTAGAATCATTATTGGTTGGTATAAATGGAGAAATAAACATCTAGTATCAGCAGTCATAGGCTATAGCATAATAAGATATGACACTATTTCTACAAATATATACAAAAAAAAAACCCCAAAAAAGTGAAACAATAGCTGTAGTATCATTGTAGTTTATATTTCCTTACACAAAAGTGAAATTCAAATCTTAGATCCACATTAACAGTATTTTTTTCAAAAATACAATGTCCATGTCACATAAGTTAACTGACAGAACTCTCATCTGGATAAAATTGTTTCCAGTGTAAACAGGTCACAGGACACTTATCATATGTAACTTGGACACTGCTTCTACAAAGAGTGATTAACCAATGTGTCAGGCACCATGAATGACATTCAACTCACCCTTGCTGTGTTGTGGTGGCTGCAAATGCCTCCAGTACAAAACCATGGCATATAAAACTTAAACTATTTGCATGACTAAATACCACTAGGGGTAAGTGGGAAAATATTTTTTTGTTATTTGGGTGAACCGACGCCTTAAAGCTTTGATACAGATTCAGTTACAGTCATAATGAGTCTATGCTCCGGAGCATTACAGCTGCTGTGTACGTGGGAAATGAATTGTAGCAGGATTAGGTGAGGAATCAGATGACTGGGATATGTTTATCTGAGACCATTTCCAAGTTACAGTGGCATTTTATCACAGAATCTTAAAAATATTGTTATCAAACATCATTAAAATATTTAACACTTATCTACACTTACACTTACCAGAGCAATGGATCCTTTCCAGTTAAAGGGTTAGGGTTAAATCTTCATTCCATTGATTCGTTTTTTTAAAAATGTTATAGTTTGCACATAAAACATGGGCACAGCATTACACGAAAGCACCATAAAAAGGCTAGCAAACACAAATCAGCCTTAGCATTTGTAAAAATACACCTGCACTCAAGTTACCTTAATATGATGAGAGAAATAAAAAAAAAAGTCTTTTCCTAACCACTTTTCCACTTGCCGTCGAAAGACAACGTCAAGGAAAGATGTGAAGGAGAATTCATAAGGACTTAGGAAAAGACAACTGCAGTGCTGAGAGAATCTGCCTGCACTTACACTAGGCTATGTAATTATGCAGATGTTATTGACCTGGAATGGTAATTTGCTTTAGATGTTGCTACTGCAAGGAATTGTTTGACAGCATTATCTCCCTTCATTTTGTAAAGAATGTTCCAGTGTACCCTCGGAAATAAGAAAGGAAGCATCAAAGCACCTTTCCTTACAATTTAGAGAATTCGAACAGCTCTCATCATGGCTGCCCCTTAGATCCTTCCAAGACTTTTTCAACTGCAGTCATAGTACTTCCTTGAAGTTCACCCCCAAGTGTTCCCCTCTGCCCACACACAGGCGAGATGTGTTGGATTATAGCTCAGTGGGCTAGGATTGGCGTGGGGCCATAGATTTGCTGACATGTTGCCTGTTTGCAGACTCTCTTTTATTCAAGCGATTCTTCAAAGAGAACGCCAGCAATGTGTGAGGTGTGAATGATCACAATAATATGCACAGAGTCTTTCTTGAAACTCTAAAATGAAAGTAGCTGCCCGCACCTTTTTAAAAAAATATGTCACTTTTCATCTTTTGACTGACAAGCCTAGCCTGCTTGTTTTCTTTCATCTCCCTACATGAAGGCAACAACCCAGTCAGCTGAGAGTCCAGCGCATGCTTTACACACCTGGTAGTCGTTAGTCTCCTGAACTGCAATCTGATTGGCCCATTGTAAAGGTTAATCACCTTGACCAATGGTTCGCTTCCTACTGCGAGGCCACAGTGGTGTCTGGCTGACTGAGACCTGCTCGGCTGCCCTCTTGCCACTGGGTGTCATATACATATATATACATATAGCTCCACTGGGACAGTACATCAGAGGTCATAGAGGTTTAAATTATTTAGAATTACTACATTTTGATGGAGCATTTCTATTTTAACCAGCGCAGCTTTTCTAGCCTCTACGTCACTGGTCATGTGATGCTACTCAGCCAATCATTATGACTCGAATCAGAGAGTAAGATACACACACATGGAGAGACAAGATGATAGACGTTGAAGAAACAAATGGGGAAAGTGTGGGAGTGGGATATAAAAGGGAAAGAAAGAGAAAAGGAAGTATTAAAGCTGTTCTATTGTTAAGATGTGTTGAGATAGTTTATCATAAGAAAGGTTGAGACTGTTAGGATGTGAAGAAAAGTGGAAAAAGGGAATTGTCAAGCTACCATATTTAGGCCTATTTCATTTTTGTAAAATTAAGCAGTTTTTTTAAGATTCATACTTTTAAGCCTGCATTTTCTTTGAAATTAAAAGAACTTATAATTATTATTAGAGAAGTAATTATTCATAACCCCTCCATTTGCTTTAGTGCCACTTTCCTTAGAAAACAGCTGGAAATCTGTTGTATGTGTCCAGTTAAGCATGAAAATTCGTTTTTGACCTTAAATATAATAAATTGACAAAAACCATTGCAACTAAAGGTCTGCTTACAGCAGTTTGTTCAGTTGTCATGGAGATTGATCCGTTGATCTGGGAGTTCATTAGCTGATATGATCGCCTACCATTTTTAGTCAACAGATCCGTCTCCACGACAACTGAAGAAACTCCATCAACGGATGAATACGGTGCAGTATGGTCGAAAGCTCTAGAAAAAAGCTACTAGGTGGACCTTGAGTTGGGAATGTTTTTGTCCGTGATCAGAAATGTATTATTATTTTGATCATTATTATTTGTTTGTAATTGGAAACTATGGAACCTGAAACTCGCATGGATGCAGTTCAAGTAGACATAACTCTAGATATCTAAGATTATCTCAGTGTGAGTCTTGGAAACGAGAGAAGTCACCGTGTTTTGGAACCCAAACCTCTGCCAATTTCTTTCCTAAATCCCCACATGAAAAACATCTAAACTAGATCTATCTGATCCCATGGGGAACTCGGCCCATTACCACACGGTATGGAGAAATCACTGCATTTAAGAACTTGGCTGTCCGAACAAGGAGGGATATTGAATAAATATGTAATGGCTCGTTCAAAAATAAACAAAATCTTTTCTTGCAGCTTGGAGGCTTTGAACATACGTACAAAACACTTTCCTCTGTAAACCTCAACTTGTGTCCGTGCATATATTCAACCGAATGAATGTTTGTATTGTGGATAACTTTGGAAATTATGGTTCTCTCAGGTGCCCAGGGTACTTCACTACATCTTCACATGGGCATTAGTGTTTTAAGATGCATTAAACACCCCCAGACATTCAGTGAACCACATTCCACTCCACGGATGTGGATGCATGAAACTTAATATTCTTATTTGTAGAGAAAAGTTAACTATACAGACATGGCCAGGACCCAGGTATCAAAAGTTGTGCAGTGTGCAAAACCTAAACATCAAAATGCTTAAATAACTTCAAGATCATTCTCACCTCTGATCCAAGAGGCAGAACCGAAGAAGCCCATGGGATGTGAGGTTAAATGTCTTCAAGTTTCTACAACCAAGTCCAGTTACACTTGATTCAACTCTTGGAGTTCAGTTTGTGGATCTGTCTTCTCGTTACATAATTTAGTTTTGTGTAACATGCAATTTTTGTCATTCTGTACCATAATTTTCCCTCTGACTCAGCACTGTTTTACTTTGTTTCTTTCTTTTGAAAAATGAGGGTGATTAGCTGAATGTGTTGATCTGATGGCTGCTGTTAGAACAATATTTGCAGGTCATCAAATTATATTTGATTTTATTGTTTTCTTTTCTGCAACCCATGTTGCACCACAGCAGCCAAATTATCTATGATGATAGGGGACAGTAACCTCTGCAATTATGGTGACCTCAGTCAGAGTGACAAAAAGAAGAAGAAAAAAAAGCTTTGGAGAGAGGTTGTGGTTGAGTGGAAACTGGGTCAACACAAATTTACCCTTTAAAGTGTTGTCATCAGGATTCATATGTTTGCATTAAAGCAACATTTCTGATTGCAGCTTACACTGTGCAGATGTAGTCAGTGTCGATTTTTTTCTTTAATGTTATTTCTGTTATTGTGTTGATGCAGTTCCTGCTATACTGCTAAAAATACAATCAAAATTTTACAAAGCCTAAGTTGAGGTATATAGTCTAAAACCTAATGCTATTTAGTTTAGAAGACTAAGGAAACCAGTAACTGCTCAGATTTGAATCAATTATTCAAATTTTAATCAATTTTTAAAACCTGAGAGTAATTGTTTTTGACTAATTTTCCACTGCTCAGCTAATAAAGCAATCAACAAATTTACAGCTGCACTGATAATAAATACCGGAACAAATAGGTAAGTTTTTTTTCTATTTAGATTGATAGAGCCCATTTTCAGAAAAACCCTGGAGCTGCAAGCCCTTGAATTTAACAGTGCTGGACTCAGCAGCGTTAACAAGCTGCAATCTTCTGTCACCTTCAACCATCAGTTATGATTCATGGAGGTAAACTCTCAGAGTGCAGGATGGCCTTCATGAAAAAGGCCTTCAACACAGGCAAAAACTCGAACAGTCTAATGGTATTGACTGAGAAAAAAAAAGATTTTCCCCAGTGCTGTTAAATGCGATGCTTAAATGAGTTTCCTGGGAAGCTGAGCACAAACATACCTATAATAACCCCTGAAATATCTCTACCCTTAACTACCACTCCACCATTGCCAGACACTAAAAAAGCAATTTGAGAGTATAAATAGTCTCAATGGGTTTCCATTCTTACAATTTAAATGAAAACATCAACCAAATGGAACCTAAGGGTGAACAGAATCACCTTATTTTGAAAATATCACTCAAAACTATTTTAATCATCTGATTTTAAATTAGGTATTGATATAACAACGTCACTATGGTTGAAATAGCCAACAAGAATTAGATGACTGAATAAAGATTGATGGCAGCTCCAAAGTTTAAGCGTGCTGGTAATAAATATGACATTTATTCTGTGTACATAATTTCATTTTTAAAGGATTAGGACCCTATATGTCACAGAGGAATAATTGCCCACGTCCCTCCCTCTCTGCAAGTCGAGTCATTTCCGTTTTACAGTGTATGTAGATGAAACAAAGAAGCTGGCAGCAACGCAAACATTTCCTGGCTCCCCTCAATAAAATGTTCAATGTTGGACTGTTCAGTTGTTCTCCCTGGTGTCTAAGTGGTGTGCTTGTCTGTTCGTGACTTTGTTTATGTGCTTACGGTGTGTGTGTGTGTGTGTGTGTGTGTGTGTGTGTGTGTGTGTGTGTGTGTGTGTGTGTGTGTGTAGATGTGTGAAACACACACACATGGAGAGCAAGAGGCAGATTGACTATACCATATGAGGTCTTTGTAAATGTTTGTCTGACTTGCGCTGACGCAGACTGTATTCCAGTAAACCACCACGGATGACAGAGAACAATCCAAAACTAACTCAAAGACAAGCCATATCACTTACAACTACCTCTAATGTTTCAGGGTAATAAATATAATCTGCAGAACTTGTCACAGATTGTTTGACATTTAAAAACCAGGAGGTGCCAAAGCAGAAAGAACAGAGAATGTGGCAGCGTCGGTGTGTTTGGGGCCAGGCCATCTGGTTTGTTTTGGCCCGTGTTTCAGAGGAGCAATGTGTGATTATCATACCGCAACTATTTTTCAAGAACAAATCTATTTATAGAGATCAGCATGTAGATTGGAGTCGTGAACAGTCCGAACCTGCATCCAAAACAGGCCAGGATGGCCGGGGATGCCCTTTGGTTGCTTCAGTGGAACAAAAACAATAATTACTTCCCTAATTCAAAAGAACAAAAGGTTAAGTTTCAAAGAGGTTGGTTTGATACTAGGACTATAAATATGCTCCTCAGTGCAGTCAGACCAGAGCCAGAAATAAAGACTAGGTAACAACAGACGGAGTTCAATCGAAAACTTCCAACTTTGCGTGAAATTTAAAACAAAAAAACATCTGATCTCTTCCGCTTGATTGAAATCCATTTCTCCAGTCCTCAGGGAAAACCACAGAGTCCACTCCAGGTTCAAACTCCTCAACATGGAAACCTCGTAAAGTGAAACCCCTGTCATCACAAGACGATTTTTAAAATTCGACATGGCAGCAAGCTTAACGGCCTCCCTGCTGCAGGGAAACACTTGAAACCTGTATTCTTCTGTATTCTCTGGAGCTTGGGTGCGATAAATGGAAGGGTTGAGGTAAAGGCTTTTAAGCCGCACAATCTCGTTCCTTATTTCGTCGCTCCAAGCTGAACACGAGACATTTCGCAACTAAAAGGGACTTCTTATCAGAGAGAACCGACGGTCCAGTGAAAACGGCAGAATTGGAGATGTCAGACCTTCGCCTGTGAAGCCAGTGAATGCTTGGAACTCTGTGGAATTTGCAGTAGTTTTCCACATCTGAGAGGGCCAAGCATCTGCCATAGTTTGAGGCCTGTTATCATTAACCCCCTCAAAAGAAAACAGAAACCTTCGCCCCCGCAACATGCAAGGACAAAGCGTCAATCAAAGGAAAGTTTGCAACAAGGAGACGATGACAGGGAATACATTTGGGCTGGAAAGAATTTGCAATGAGAAAAGTCTCACCACACTTACATAACTGAATCGACATGATTTAAGTGTCTGGAGAGCTCACAGTTACTCGCCATGTTTATAATCTTTTATAATCTTTTGTCCTTCCATTGTAGTATTTTTTCTTTCCTCCTACCTTCATTCTTGCTTCCTTCATTCCATTAATGACATATGCAAAAGACACAGTTTGAAGTGATCAAGGTGAGAAAAGGTGAAAACAAGATGACAGGCTCGTCTACACAGGAGGCGTTTCAGTCACATGTTTCAGTTGTTTATCTTATTCACACTATCTGCATGTAACTGCATATTCTTTAACTATTCCCTTCCATTTTATGTGCGTAACTACAGCAATTGCGTTTTGAGCTTTGAGCACTGAATGCATCCTCTGGAGACACCGATGGAGGTGTGCTACTGCTCTGCTAATGTGCTGCTTTCACTATGCAGGCTGTGCAGACACTGAGTCTACAGTCATATTAGCAAAGGTGTGAAGCTGTATTTATGTACAGCAGTGCTTTGAGCAGAATGCTAATGACATCATGCTAAAGCGGTCACAAAGACAGTGTTAGCTTGATGTCGTTTGCGAGGCATTATGTTTAATGAGCTTGTTTAGCATGCTAGCTAATTAGCACTAAACACAAAGTACAACTGAGGCTAATTATTCTTAGTTTTGCAGGTATTCAGCAGTAAACCAAAGTGCTGGACAAATTAAAAGTTTTGATCTGGCTATGGTTCTAGATTAAAGAGGATCACCAGTTATTAGGATTCATCCTGAAGGGGGCATGAATGGTTGTATCAAATGACATGGAAAATTCATTCAATAGTTGTCAAGTAATGTCTGTCAAAACCACAAATGTCAGTCACATGGTGGTGCAGGATCAGTCAGGGGATCACCAAAGTCATTAAGATTCAGCCTCTGGAGACCATGAATGTCTATTCTAAATGTTGTTGCAATCTATCTAGTAGTTGTTGAAATATTCACTCTGGACCAAAGTTGACCTAAATTGCCATCAATGGAGCCAATTTGGGTAAAAATAATTTGTTCCGTTATTTGCAGAGTCAGTATTTTATTCATTTTTTATTCTGAAGTCAATTCTCACTTGAACATGTGGTGCAAATATCCTGAAATCCTGGTCCCCAGGATGTTTTTGATCACAGTTAATTTTACCAGCTACAATGAAAAGATGTAATAAAGAAAGAATTTTCTTTCTTTGTTTAGCTGGCTGTGTGCTCCTTGGCCTGAAAAAAAAACAAAAAAAAAAAAACCTGGAAAAAAAAAAAAAAAAAAAAAAAAAAGTTGTATTACCTGTAGTTTTGTTTCTCACTGCCGATCTGGAAGCGGTCATATAGAGAGAAGGCCTGGTGTCCGTCCCAGTCTGTCAGCTCTACACGGAGAGCATATTGTCTCTGGCTAGTCAACTGGTAAACATACTCGTTCCCCAGCCAGTGCTCTGCAGACACGCTCCCAAAGCCCTGCAGTGACAGAAGAGAAACACAATAATCAGCATGGAAATACCACTGAAAATCCTTTTTCTAAATCATAAACTAGATGATTATTCATTGCTATCTCCTCTCTTTTCCCAGAATGATAAAATCTCAACACTAGAGGATTGTGGAATGGATGTGAAGGAATTTTCTAATTTATTTACTCATTTATTTTTTGTGTCAATCAGAAATAAGATGAGAACAAATGGTTCCTGATAATAAATACCCTGGCTGTTTATCCACCAGCAGTAATGTGTCTGTCCTGTCATAGCATTTTTGAATTCATTTCTCCAGACTGCAGTGGAACAGCCAAACACATTACTCAAATTGTATATTAACGTATTTTATGCACGTTTTTATAAGCACACTTTTGGCTTTATCATCCACGTGGATGTAAATTGGTACCAGCTGAAACAGACACACACCTTTTTCCATCTCTACCTCTGTCACACATGCTAAACTCATTATTACTTAAATACTTCTTTCTCAATATATATACTGCATGCAGGGACACTACTTCAAACAACTGCAAAAGTTTGTATTTGATCAGAGTGGCTGCCGGTCACAGGCAAAGTGCTTCTGACAGCAGCAAGAGCGGCAGATTGCAGAGGGGAATATCACGAAGCGGGATGACATTACAGCTCTGACAGGATGGTCTGGACCGCTCCATTAAAGACTGGGAAAGAGGGAGGGTGGAGGCAAAGTCAGAGAGAAGTCTGTGTTTGTGCTGAGCGTGTGTGGTGATGTGGAATGGGAAGGAGGGAAAGTAAATATGGGGCATTCCTCGGGCCTTAGGCATGTCCTGCTGAGTGGGTGGAAGAGAAAGTTACTGGGGCCCATTACAGCTTTCTCCCCTTTTTTCCCCTCTTTCTTTCTCTCTCTCTCTTTCTCTACAATTGATCTCACTCACTGATGAGATGTTCCCTTCTGACTGGCTTTCAGCTCAGTCCAATGCCTCCTACTGTGACCGTGGTTTATCTCAAGAGCTCTGGCTGGAGAGAAGGCTTGGAGTCGAGCTATGTTGACAGTTTTCCCTTATATAGTTCCGGTGCTTCGCGATTCTTCACACGCAAACCTGATCTACATCATTCAGCTCAGAAATGACAAGGAGACGTTTAGTCATATTGTTGGATCGAGCGCTTGGTTTTCAAACTCATCGTAAACACAGATCACTGTAAATCTCAGAAACTGTTGCACAAACACAAAGATAAACTAGAATTACAGTGAGAGTCCAATACTCAGCAACAACAGTGGTTCCCATCCTTTATTATCTGATGTGACGTGACATCTGCACCACTCACCATGTTCTTGTTCTTGTGAACGGATATATGAGATGTATTTTATCTGAACACTATTAATTATATAAAGCTAAATAGCAAAAAATTTCTACTGTTTTTCATTGCTGACAATTATAACTACTTTAACTGCTTATCCATTACTTTGAATTAACTATTCAACTTCTTCCCTCGCTAATGGTAACTAGTTTTCACACAAGTTTTCAATTGCTACCCCTGATGTGAATGTGTTGGCTGAGGTTGAGGGGCAGTTTATTGGTTAATGTAAATGTACTAATTAATTAGATGAGCTTTACGTACTTCTAGAGCAATGTTTGGGGGCTATTTTCACATTTTAACAAGATGAAAGAGGGAGTGGTTGAATCTAATTTGCAAGGTCTCCTGCGATGTGTGGTTTCCTAGTAATGTAATTACAAACATTGAGCTGGTCTTCAGATCTCATTTTTAAATGTGCACTACATCCCAGTTGCCAAAACTCTCTCTGTGGCCCCACAAAGAGACAGCATCTCAGTTTGGACTGAAAGATTTACAAATCCTCCACGTGCATTAAATCTGTGAGCACAAGCCTCTGGAGACCAAGAATGAGAAATTTAATAAGACAATAAAACTCAATTGATCTCCTCTGCACTTTTCAAGGAGACCAACAGTCATACTGAGCATTTAGACCAGCAGCGTCTGTCAAGATCTGTGAGTGTCAGTCCATGTCCTGGAATGCACCTCATGTTCTCTGTCTGTACACCTGTTCCTATCTTTACATGATCTTTATTTTCTCCCTCTATGCTCTGTTTCCTTTTTCATTAATTTCCCTGTCTGTTCCTTTTTTTCCTCCAAACATTTCACATCCTGCTGATATGCTGGTTGAGTTGATTTTCATCCAAAAAACTGTACAAATATTTCCTTTAAACAGCAGATTTGGAGATTTCTCATTGAAATGATTATGTTAGTTCTCTCTTTAATTTGTTTCACTGTGGAAGTTGTAATAGCCCACAAACATGACATTCATCAAGAGCAGTGGAGAGAGAGAAAATAATTAAACAGAAAGCATATTACAGGGGATAGAATGAACATTGAAGTCCACTGAACAATAAACTGTGGATGCTAGAGGAAGGTATACACAGGTGACTTCCACAGCAAACGCCAGCAATGCAACTGCTACAATAATAAACCCAATTCACCGTCTAAACCCAGCTTAGATTGGAAATGTTAACACCCTTAATGCAAATATGCATAGATTTTTTCGTTGATTACAAACAGATGAAACACCAGGCACCGGGATATAGAGACTAAACAAATGTGTTGTTTTCAGATTTAGGTAATAATTTCCTGTTGGAAAGAAGGAAGAATAACAGCATGTCACAGACGCTTCAGAGCAAATATTGTCTCAATGTGGACAATATTACTAAGACAAAAAACGACAGGGGAGCAGTTGCTGCTGGAGGAATTACATCTGGCCGAAGTGTTTCAAATGGTCTTGGATCAGCGGTTCCTGCCTCTCTGTTTTCAACATGCTCAAAGGCCAAAAAGTGCACATTGTTTGTCATAATCCCCTTGCAAAAGTGTATTTTTGAAACAGGATGTTTTGCTCACTGCACAATTTCGTAATTTATTCCTAATGGATGAAGATGAGTGTCTAGAAGCTGGGAGAGTGTCTGTGTCTTGCGTATTCGTCATGTCTCACCGTCTTGTACTCCTTCCACGTTCTCTGGAAGTCCACACTGCCGTCTTCTCTACGCTGGATGACAGTCCATCCACCACCAGCTGTTTCCATGTTACAATAAACCTACACCATTGACAAGAGAAAGAAAGGGAGGGTGGGAAAAACACACATGTATGAAGGTCATATAGTTGTTGGTACATTCAAAAGATGTAATATAAGCACAAAAGTAGTGCTTATATTCAGTGCAATTCTCGGTGGAGTTAATGAACAATGAAGGGTCAATTGGACAGTGATGTGATTTCAGACACTCCCTTTTCCCAGCTTTCATGATGAATCATCTTTGGGAATGCAATGTATCTGTGTCCTCAAACATAATCAGCGTCTCCTTATCCCTCACCAAGTCCCCAGAGATGTTCCTCATCAGAGGGCCTTGTTTCTGCAGGATCAAAGTGGAGGTCCGAGCCGGACACATACCAGCAGACACCTGGGTGTAATGTGGCCCTTAACCTTGGACCTCAGTGTGTGTAAGCTGATAAGGCAGGGCCAGTGCTCTGTCTGCAGTGTTGCTCTTTGTTTTGAGGAGGAGACCCCAGGGTGGAGCAGAGAAGGTCTCTCACCTCAGCCAGCCCACACAGCTGAACACACATGACCACAGCCTGGGTATAATTAAGGAAGTACCTCTGACAGAATCACTTTCCCCGAGACTAGCTCATCCTTCACGGTATACATGTACAAAAAAAAGTACACACACACACACATGCACACAAACACACACACAAAGTATTGGCCTTTACATCAAGTTTTTCACCTCAGTCAAGCGTAGACACATGTATGGGTGTTTTACACGTTACGTTACTCGTAAATTGGCATAAAAAGAGGTGGATGGAAACACACTTAACACACTCAGCAGGTACTGAAACAACATGACCAAAACAGAACGTGTGGTGGGAATCAGTGTTAATGTTAACAAGTTGACGCTAGTTAGCTAGACTGGCTCCCTTGCTAGCTTCCCCTGTCTGAGTGGACAGCACAATGGGTCCAAATGCTGAAGAACAGACTACAGCTACAGTATGTGGGCATGTTGAAACTGAAGAAGAATAAGAAAAGAAAAGAAAAAAAATTCTATAAAGCGCTCTAATATGATGCTCTCCAAACATCAGGTCTCTTTTGTAGGAAACATCCAGCCAATAGCTTGAAACGTCGACAGTGTTTCAACTTGTTTATTACCAAAAAGTCCCATACCATCTTTTGAAAAATTAAAAAAAAAATGCACTCAGCTTAATCATTATAGTTTAGATGTCCTTACACAAAAGTGTAGCAAATCCAAATTTCAGCTTGACTTAAATCCTCAGCGAACAGCCCAGCAGCACCATGCTTGAGTTTGCGAGACAGAAATCAACACACACAAACCTTTTGCCAACCTCCCGACATGTTAAATCATCACTCTCAACAATCAAGAGTATGTAAGCATAGTGGAGAGGGTACGAACACACACACACATACTTGAACCATTGTCACCATCCTGATCAGCTCAGTGTCCTGTTTCACATCAAGTGCCAAGTGTATTTTCAGCTTTTAATATTCCTGCAGCAGCTCGCACCCATCATTCACACTCATCAGCGGCTGACGTCCCTCAGCGCCTCAGGGTCTTTAGCTCACATAGAGAATGTTGAGTTCCACTCCAACTCAAAGAAAACAAGTGAAACCTATGAAAGAGCTTCCTACACGTGATGAAGAGAGAGATTTTCACATCACAATGGACTGCCGGCTGGAAGAGACTGTAGCTTCTTACCTTTTTGGTATCCTGGGAATTGATCTGGATGGTGTAGATGGCGTTCTTATGGAAACCAGCCTGGTAGAGGTCGGCACAGTCGCGGAACTTCTTCTCTTCCTCCACAACTTTCGTACTGTTCGGAACAACTGCAGATACACAACAAAATAACGTATCTACTATAATACTGTATCTCAAGGACAAATTTATCACAGGCAATGTACTTGTGGTAGATATCAAAACGAGCATAATGTGTTTCCAACTCTCTCTCAGTCTCGCTAATGAGACTGAAAATGGTTTTAGGTCTTCACTGTACCGTCATCTTAAAGGACTAGTACGGGAACTAGGAAATAAGCTTATTCACTTTTTGCCACAATTGAAATGAGAAAATGGATACTGATCTCATGTCTGTCAAGTTTGGAGCTAGAGTCAGAAGGTTATTAGCTCAGCTTAGCATAATGACTGGAAGCAGGGGAAAACAGCTAACCTAGCTCTATTCAAGGTTGAAAAAAAAAAATTGACAACCAGTACCTATAAAACCCATCCATTCATACGTATCTTATTTGTTTAGTCCGTGCACAAACAGGAAATCTAAAAAGGAAAGGCTGTGGTTTTACTGGAAGTTATGAGCCTAAACTATTTCTTGGCAAACAGGAGCTTGGTGCAGTGACTTCCTGGAGTCTCCCCTGGTTCTCTGGGAAACTCAGTGATGAAGCAAGACTTGGGGAAGTCATTTTGAAACTTTTAAAGGGCTAGGCTAGTTGTTTCCCCATGCTTCCAGTCTATATGCAAAGCTAAGCTAACCACCTCCTGGCTCTTTGCTCCACACTCACTAAGAGTGAAATGTTACGTGTTTTTTTTTTTTAAATGATCATAATGAGCAATGAACAACTATATTTTGAGTTTTTGTTCTTAGAAGGACAGACAATGCGTGTTGAAAATTGGCTTGAAAGTGGCTTTAAATGTTGCATTTTGGGCACACAGTAAATTACTTGTATGCCAGCCATTTGATAGAAAGAAGAGAGGAACAATTTTGAACGAGGACTTTGAATGTCAGGATGCCAAAGCTCAGGTGTTGGTGCCACAATATAATGTGATAAAAGAAGGGATCAAATAAACACTGTAAATAAAGTATGTGCTATTAAAACCTGTTACCCTTCCTGCAACCTCACATCAGACAAATATGGATATCACAGTTCGATAATGTTTTACAAAATTACAATTTCACATTTCATTTCACATTTGCATATCTCAGAGGAGAAAATAAAAAAGGAGTCCGAGGCAGAAGCTGATCGGTGAGGTCTCACTGTGAGTATCTTGTAACCACCAGATAAAATCTGAGGGCGACTAACGTATTAACAAGAGACAGGCAGTTCATCGACTGGATGATTTCTCACTCCGAGAGAAGGCCTCAGACTTTGACAGACCAGCTGCATTCATTTCCATCTGTAGATAATTATGGCGGCACTATTTTGAAACCAAGCAAGGGGCTAAGGACAAAATACTACAAGCTATAAATTTCAAGTTCCTGTTATAACAAGTGGTTTATATTTACCTTCCAAGCCCTTGTTGTATTGATGGAAATTCCTTCCGATTTTCCCTTTTTTCTCTCTCTCTCCTTGTTCTTCCTCCCTTTCTCCCGTCATGTAAGGGGTTCATCTCAGTTTTCACACCATTGTTTGTATTGTTGGAGTTGTTAAGTCAAAGAAGATGTCAGTGGAGAGTGAAATGTTTCAGCAATCCTTAGCCTTTGCTCGGATCCCTCCTTCTAAGCGGAGAACTTCCCCGTGGAAGCAGGGCGCTTATTTGGGTGTGTACTATGTGAGCGTTTTGACAAAGTATTGAGTGTCAGTGACAAGAATCTCCTACTGTGACAGGTTGACAGAGTGGGCTCTCGCGCACCAGACTCTGATGCTACAAAGGGTGGCCCTGTCAGGTGGTAATTTACCCCAAGCCGGCATACAGCAGGGGGATGTTTTAGAGGCCAGAGAGATCACTGCCAGAGGGGAGGTTTCTGGAATTCAATCTGTAACAGCGTGTATAATTATTTCACAATAGCCTTGGAGACTGGTGGAAGAAGACCGTCTTCCGAGGGACTAGATGCTCCTCCAGTGTAGGAGCGGCTCCCTTGAACAGCTTGCTGCCCAGCTCTACAAATATTATTTATGTCCCAATATTTATTTACAGAAAAATATTTTGTGGTTCACTGGGGACTTGTATTCAGTAGGGGGTTCATGTGAAAAGACCAGCAGGGCTTGGGTGTTTGCATAAATCAGTACCCTTGCCAAATGAGCCAAAATACTGGAGCTAAGGAGAGTGAATAATGGAGCTAAATGGACTGCCATGGACATCACAGCTCCCATGTGACTATATTCAGTCTTTAAATACTGCTGAGAGTTGAAGTGATTCATACAAGAACCAATTAATTTCTCTGGTGTATTCTTATATGAAGGATGCAAAGTACTATAAAATAATACCAGCTCATTCCCACAGTATATTTCACATTACAACAATGATGTGTAGCCCTTGCTGAACATGTGAGGAGGATTATGGTTGTGTGAAAATTTCTGGGTAAGATTCATGAGTTAGTTGAAGTTATATTTGTTCAATATTGTATATCCTACTTTTTTCATATACTGCTTTGTAGAAAACAGACACTGATTGCATCAGCAAAAATTTTCGTCAAGATAACAAGGAAATACAAATGTTACCTGTGTCTGTAAAACCTGTTAATGTATTTTAGTTGTGTCCCTACAGTAACTGCTCCTTGTAACTTCTGTGTGATTGATGTCTTTATGGTTATTACTCAGTGCACTTCATTACAGTTAGGGATTAGATCTTGGATAAACATTGAATAAGTCAACATGCATTGACCACAATCTTTCCCTATACTTAAAGTGTTTTGGTAGCCTAAACCTGGTCAAGCCTGGACTTTGGGGTCATAGTCCTGTGCTTTGTTCACCCAACCATACATCCTAACCTCCCTCCTATGACCTCTGTGCAGTAAAAGGTCATTAGACTTCCTGAATTGGAGCAAATATGTTTCTCTTAAAGGAGCTATTTGTACGTTTTGCTATGGCTCCATAGCTAACGTTACCATTAACAGCTGGTTACCTACCAGTCTAGAAGAAATGTTGCAAGTTCAACATCAAACTTCATTCCCTTTACTCACCAAGAGCTGTCTCCAGCAGTGGAAAGCAACGCCAGCCTTAACTCTCGTCTCTCTCACATCTTTTCTTCAACTGAAGTTGGCATATTAAACAGCTAGCCCCAGCCTGCTGCGCCACTTTCTGATAGCGACTGACAGTAGCCTCCAATCTCCTCTGAAGACGTAAAAGAACCTCTTGTGGGAGATTTTCATTCTAGCTGTTCTACTGCATACAGTTTACATACTGCAGCCCTGTAGTGTTCGTGGATTGATTTAGACTTAAACTGCCAGGTGAAATAACTTACCAACCCTGATGACTATAATTGGTATCTACTGCCTTATTAAAAGGCTGCTCCATTTAACAGTTTCAACAGAACATGTGTGCAAACGCTACGTATAATTGGATAGTCTGGGTCCCTCTGCGAGAATAAAGGTGAGAAGTACCCACACTTTTAGGAGGTGACTAGCAAATAATTGCACACATTTTGCAACAATAGGTGTCAGTTCGTTCTCCATGTCAGTGATGCATGAAAATAATCATGTGAAGCACTTAAAAACTTAATCTGGACTGTAAATTTATGTTTAATGAAGTGGTTTGCCATACTGTCATTGGGCGGCTACACACTGCAAATGCCTTGGTTTTTTTTGTAAAGCTTTGCATGGAACCTTAAAATAATCCCACTCTCTTCGAGTCTGAGTGAGCAGCTGTAAAAATGATGAATGTTGTTCATTTAGTGGGATAATAGAACACTGTAAAACAAAAATCATATTTAGCAGCCAGAAATTTTTACATGATGTTCTAAAGCTGAGGTCAATTACTGTTAATAACAGTACGTGGCTCATTGCACCCTAATGAGGTTTAGGTAATGATTACAACCTAAACAAGAGCTCCACTGCTGCATCTGGCCACATCAAAAACATCTTCCCAACCCTTGGTTTACACTGCAGTGGTTGAAAACACACTGGAGACCTTAATTGTAGGAAAAGCCATACATGGAGACACGGAAAATAAGAAGAAAGTTTTAAGAGATTTAGTGTTATAACTCCCTTTTCTAAGTATCTGTCATCTTCCCCAAAGCAAAGTCAAAGATGATTTGAGTCCATGCTTTAAAAAGGAAATGCCCAGGATCAGCTTTCAAAACAAAGCCTGACGCATGCAGACGCCACTCCATGGCATGAAACGCTAACCCTTTCCTCAAATGAAAACACTGATCCGTTTCTCAAACAAACAACAGCCACCCCCCTGAACACAGAAAAAAAGGAGAGCTTTTCTGCTTATGTGTGTTAAATGCTGTCAAAAAACAAGGGCAGCGCTTCGGATGATCAGTAAGATCTACCTACTCCTTCACTTCCTTTGGACAAGGCTTCCCCCAGGAGCTATTAGAGTTTGACTTATTCGCACTGGGGTGAAGAAAGGCGAGCCCTCTGACCTGCACACCCGCCTCAACCTTCAACACAACTATGGAAGAGGAAAGGACCAACCACAGAGCAGCAGCGGTCACGTTCCATTTCTATCGCTTCTCGTTAAGGCAGCCACCAATTACCAAAAGGGGTATGGGCTGCTCTACTGAACTTTCTGACACTTAAACTGGCAGACATGGTGCCAAATTAAAGGCTAATTTACAGTGAATTAAATCAAACTTGACACATTAACAACGGCAGCAAAAGAGAGACCCAAACATGTTGAACCAGGACATAATTTGAATCTCAACATGATGACTGTTGAGATGATGCATTAAGAGCAGTCAGGCCAAGATGTCTCAAAAGATGTCTGGTAATTAACACAACTCCAGACTAAACAGATAGAGTGCGACTAAAGGCCACCCGTGACATTATTGCATGGAACATTAAAATTACAAAAAGGCAGTAGAATGACAAATGCAAAGTATGTGTTAATCATGTGCATGACTCCTACATCCCTTCATGGCCTTGTTGTTTTCTGTCTGATGGGAAACCTCAAGAAGCACTGTGGGGTCTCGAGGCGTCTCTGCACAAAATCCACAAATGGAAATGAGACTGGAACCAATCCCCCCCCTACCCCAAACACAGACATTCATGTCAAATCTCCTGTGACCACTGGGATTGAAGGATCAAGTGGGTTTCGTGTTTAAATGCCTGAGATAGGGGTAAATGAGTTCAATGCATTTGACCGAACAAGAAAGGTTGCATTGCTGCCGGGTTAAATGTTGAGCCAAAAGGGAAACCCATGGTCTCTTAACAGAAGGGAGAGACTCAGAGGAATAAAAATAAGCCTATTACTTCATAACCAGAACCCTGCTTGACGTTTTAGTGAAGCTGTGTGCACAGATGTTATAAAATTAAAGCGTGAAAAGCAATCGCTGCAAGAAAAGAGCACCACGCTGGTTTATGAGAGGCACCAAACCTCTTTAACAGGGGCACGCCATGTTAAGATAAGAACTGTTTCTTTCTTCATGCTGCTCTCGGTGATGCAGAATTTAATAGCCAGTGCATCCCTGCCTTTCTCAGCATGGGGTAAGGTTTATAGAACTGGTGTCATCATAATTTCATGACGATTGTAAAATCAAAGATGTTGTAGCTGTAACATCTGACCAGAGGAAGTAAGTAATCCAAAACAAGTTGAGTGCTGCCTCATGATTCAAGCCTTGCACAGCCAATCCACAAACTTTCCTTTGCACATTATGGTCTGGCAAGGGTCTTCAAGGCATTTTTCTTGGATTGGAGTTATCGCTAGTGGGGTTGAACAAAATTGGGATCAGTTTATAAGCAACCGACAGATGACTGACAAGTGCTCTCCTCCACTGAAACATAAACATAAACCTTCCTTCTCCTGGATGGGACGAGCCAGTGCATGTTGGATGAAAATCACAAGAATGACAGCCACACTAGCAGCTCTCCGAGGCTGTGTTTAGGAAGTGGAATGCACTTAGCGAAACTGCTGCTGTTTAGTAGGTATAATGTTTATCAAGTTCACCATGTTTGTTTAGTGTGTTAGCATGCTAATGTTAGGTAATTAGCACAACAGTGAATAGTTGGTCATTAAGTATTGGAACAATTAAAATAGTTTTTATTATTTTTAAATCAAACTTATTATGATGCATCCTCTGGGGAGCTATATCAGTAATTGTTGATACATGAACAAAACAAAACAAAAATTTCAACCTCATTGTGGGCAAGAAACCAAGGCAGGATGGTTCATCCTCTGAGTATCATGAATGTCTTTAAAAAAAAAGAAAAAAAAGAATGGTGGTCCATCCAATAGTTTTTGACTGACAGACAGACAGACAGACAGACAGACAGACAGACAGACAGACAGACAGACAGACAGACAGAGAGAGCGACAGAACATCCCTAGAGCAATGCTGCTAGCTTGGCTAAAAACATTGCTGCTATTTTGCCAATGTCAAATTACACCTAAACTACCCACTGTAATAAAACACACATAACTTTTAGGTGAGAAGTTGACCTTCCAGAAGGTGAATCATGCACATTGTCGGCCATGATTTCTTGGCTCTTGAAAAACTTCAAAACACAGCTTTTCTTGTTGTTGTCATCATCTAAACCGCTCTTGGTATTTCACTGATTGGTCCAGCTTTGAGCTGCTGGATCCATTCTCAGTGGCTTAGCAAGGCTATCAGACTTCTCCACTGGGTTAAACATATACTTACATTTCTAATATGTTATGACTTTCTTCATCTCCATCCTTTTTCGCCATGCAACTGCCAAAATTGCTCTTGAATAAGACAGTGGTTGCACTCTGGACTGCTGAAAAAGTTCCAAACCTCTCAACATATAAGACTTGGATTCCAGTTAGCTTACCTCCATCTTTGGAGCAGAGGTTGAGCAGGTTGTGGACGGTGTCCATCATCTCCTGCTGCTGTCTCTGCAGGGCTGTGCTGTTTCCTGTGGCTCGGCTCAGCTGGGCTTCCAGCTCCCTGATGACCCCGCTCTGCCTCCCTACCAGGGTCTGGAGGCTTCCCTTCTCCTGCTTCAGCGTCTCCAGCTCTTCATGGTGTCGCATCTCCATCTCTAACATCTTCTGCTCCAGGAGGCTGGGGGGTGAAACGAAAAAAAGGTCAAGAAAAGTTTGTCACGGAAGACATGGAGAAGTGGTAATTATCATGATCCTTCAGGGCATCCAAATCCACCGGTATAAGATATGTTTTCACAGGATTTAAATAATTTGAATATTGTTTTGCAATTTTTGTGATGATAAATCATTTTCCAATTATGTAACATGCATCTGCATCTGCTCCTGCTGCTTCTTTCTGATTGACACTGTGAGTAATGACAGTCAAAATTCAGGAACTTTCCACAAGATAGAAGGACAAATACTTCTGGCTGTAGGTTCGGTTGCTATGTGTTCCCCACACAGTATAAACATACCCTTCATCATGCACTTAACAGACTCATCTGGGGTAAATGAATAAGCCCTTACAGCATCTGAGCTCTACCATTATACAATCTAATGCCTGAAAGATGATATGAGCTGACATCAAATTCATTAACTAATTATACCTTTCCCTCGATTATAGATTTGGTAAAGGAAAAAGAAAAGACGACACGCACAAGATGGAATAATGTCATAATTGCTGAAGCTTAGGGAAATTGCTCTCAAAAATCTATCTCCATCAACCGAAAAGAAAAACTAAAAAGTCAGAATCACTAGAGACTCTGCTTTCAAATGGTGTTCTTTTTTTTGTCAAAGTGATTGCAAGGAGTCTCTATGGATACTGCAACGAGAAATGCGGACCAAACCCTTTTAAACACTAGATCATCTACAACAATCCCACAGGACCAATCACTGTAAAGAACAAGCTTTGGAGACATGAAAATGTATCCAAAAGCCACATTTTAACTCCTTGATTTTGCAACAGCTGCTCAGCGGTCCAACATGGAAAGCATAGCCTCATGGATTTGAGAGTGATTTACTGAGCATCATAGAGAATACAAGTTTCTATCATGCAGTTGTTTATACAACTGAAAATTGTTTTGGAAAATGGACAAACTATGCGGTAGTCAATGAGAGCTGGTAGCAAGCTTTTGATTTCATTTACGCAACCCCGCAGAGAGCAGCAGTAGTTTTTGCACAGAAATAAAGATGATGCATCATCGTCACCATCTTTATTTTCTCTATAATATCTTTGTCCAATGTGCTGCAGTATGGATGGTAGCCAGCATGTGCGTGTTTCGTTTGCTTGAAGTGTTGTCCGTTTACCTGTTCTTGTCATGCAGTTTGCTGATCTCATTGGTCTGGACCATTAACTCTTTCTCCAGCTTGTTCGTGGAGAGAGAATTTTCCAGCAGCTGGATCTCGAGCCTCGACGTCTGATTCAGGACCTACCATGACAGGAAATACACAGACGTAAAGAATACAAAAATAATGAAAGACGATATTATGCCTTTATACATACTATGTAAGCTGCAGCTAATACCATGCACATCTGCAACAAAAACACTGAGGAAAAGAGGAAAAACTAAACACACAGGGCTGTATTTAAGGTTTTCTAGACACAGGAGGAAAAAACACACGGCACATTCAAGGTGCATATAAACCATCAACTTTGTTTTCATTTTGTCAAGTGTTCATCCAACACATGGTAATACTTAGGGGATATTCATCTCTGTTATGATTATCTTTTTTTTTAACATAGCAAACAGTTATCTAAATTTACTGACCACTAACTTTACAACTTTCCATCACCTCCTCCTCCTCACACTCCTCCACATAAACACTAAAAGGAAACTGAGTCGAATAACTCAAAGAAGGGATTTGCATTTATATGGCATCACTATTGACTGTGGCCAGTTCTCTGTAATCTTTCTGGGGCAGTTGAGTGTGGAATGGCTCGGTTAATGGAGCAGAGGATGGATCCTCTCTCACTGTTAGTCTGTGAGAAAAAGAAAGTCAAGAGAAAATCGAGTGGGACAAGTGTGTTCAGGAGCATTATCATGAGTGCGTTTGTTGAGTTGTTACCTGCGTCTCGACGTCAGTTAGCTTGCGTGTCTGTTCAGCTGTCTGAGAGAGGAGATTGGTGCCCATTTCCAACATGGCCGCCGTGTGGTTGTGGACAGCACTCTGCTGCAGTTGAGCCATCTCTGCCTTCATGCTCTCTTTAATGTAGTTTTCAATCTGCACCAAAAAAAAAAAAAAAAAAAGATTGCACAAAATGGTTAAGATTCATGTTGAGAGTCCAATCCAGCAGGTTTAAAGGACACCTTGTTATGCACCTTAATCATGATTCATCAAAAGTCAGCATTCCTAAGGTCACTCACTGGAAAAAGTGTCTTATGTACATCAGAAAAAGAAAGAACAAACAAAACAAAAGTTTTCCATCACTTGATATTGAAGCATGGGTTTGGTCAATACAGGCCCAGCCAGATGTCGGTGGTTAGCTCGGGATGGAAGAGGCAGAGATGAACAGATATTCACTGAAGCTCATCTGGAAAGAGCTCTTTCATCCTTATCTCCAAACGCAAACAAATGACAAGATGGAGATAGAGGTTGAGGTTGGATAAGATTCTTCATATAGATTAACTACAGTATATGGACCATCTGTGCAGTGTGTTTGGATTATTTCATTGTCCTCTCACTGAAATGTTAATTTCTTTCTTTTACTCAGGCTCGGGTTGGTAGGTTTAAGTAAACTAACTAAATCCTATTTATTTTCTTGTACTTTGTTTCCTTGTGTCTTACATCATATTGTTGCCTCGCGTGATTACTGTAATAAATACAGGAAGGCTTTTCTGTGCATAGTTGTTTTGAAAATACAGTAAACATAACTTGATTTGATTTTAAGTGTCCACTTGTCCATCTGGTGGCTCGCAGTCTGAACACAAACTGAGACGATTCAATAATCTGCCAGTGGGGAGATTCTCGAACACTTGATCTATAAAAGATGTTTTTGGAGTTTTTGCTTTGGCCCATCAGTGGGCTGTAACAGCCATTTCTAGAGAACGTATCAGCCAAGACAAATCTGTGTCAAACAGAACATCATGTGTTGGTGTCCTTAGCAACGGTTCAGTTTCTGCAGCTGTGGGCTACACACACTGAGAAACTGAGCTACACCGCACCTTCTGTTTTAGTGAGAAGACACTACAGAAATGCTTCAGATTCCCAATTTACATTGTAACTTTTTGTACAGTGTATAAGTAACATACGTTCAAGGGGACAAGATGTGAAGTTCCCTCTCTTTAGTGAAGATACCTGCTAGTTAAAAACATTTACAGTATAATTAAATTTGCAGATTGTTACTCTCTTATTCCCTAAATTCTCTTGCACCTACATCTATGCATCTGTCCCTACTGTACTGGCAGACTGTACAAAAATTACACTGTAAATTGGAGGCTGTTGCAGGCCAGAGCAACACTTCACCAGAAAGCAGCTGGTGACAGCACAAGTCTCTATTCATCTTTTCCATCTCTCTGAAGGTACAAATTGTAACTATTATCAAGTTAGTCCTGATGTCTGGTGATATGCACTTCTCCACAGGCCAGTCAAAGGGACATTATGACATATGTTTGAAGTGTTATTCGGCCTCCATGTGGAAAGGACGAATATGCATTGAGAAAAATGGACAAACATCACACAAAATAATCAAAACCACAGACAGTCTTTTATGCTTGCCATACTTTGTGCTGAAGTCAGCAAAGTGTTGGTAAGATCTTCAGTTTCTCAGGGCTTTCCACTATTTCCCAATCTGAACAGATGTATGCCGGAGTGCTTTCAGTTCACGTTTGATCTAATGATTACATCAGTGACAAAATGCCACAGCACATACACGAACAATTTAAAAGCTACAGTGTATATAGTAAATATAAATATTGATTTTGAAGCCATATTTTCTAACAGAAAAACATTCCTATCTGTACGTGGGATAAAATCTTGACAATTTTCAAATTTAGATATTTGTAGGATTCATTCATTTGCAGAAAAAGAAGAACCTTTTTTCTGCTTTTATGAATAATAGATTAATTAAATCGAGTCAATCAATCAATCAAAGACTGATAGAGAATAAAACAGAACAGAGATGGATCTCTCCGCTTTTCTCTTCTCAGCCATTTGCACAGGTCTGCCAAGTGGAATTAACTTTTCAATGTAATATCCTTTCTTGGCAAGAGTACTAAAGTAAAATGTAACATTTTTTCAGGCTGGATTTCAGACATAATACAGCTTCCCCTAAATGTGAACTACATAAGGCTGATATAAGTGTCACTTTCCACATAACCTCCAATGGTCTGGCCCCAGGAATTGGAAAGAAAACAAGGAGTCTGGAATCCACAAAACTCAAGTAATGATGGATTACTCTGCCTGATAATGAACCATAGAATATGACTGTGTTTGGAAATGGTTTTCAGTCCATCCAGAAATGTAAAATCTCTGAAATCTGTGGATTGCGTTTGTTGTTTTTACACCCTTTTAGGCCTAAGCTCAAAACCTCAATGTAAACCTCACTGCTTATACCAGCGGCTTTGCACTGCTGTTTGCTCATCTGCTGAGATTATTGTGTCCACTGTTTGAGGACATCGATAGGCTTTGCACAGTGGAAGTCACCTTGGGAGAAAAGTCACTGAAGGGACAGATGTCCGAAGGAAACTTAAGCGCAGTGATCCCCTCATTTCTTTTGTCTCTTATGGAATGTGGCTGACTCATGGCTGGATCTAGTGGGGGTCATAAATGGAAAGTACCAAGGAGAAACAAGATTACACAAACACGCCCAATCATTTAAAATCACTACTTGGGAAGTCATAAAATAGGTCTATGTGGGTGTCGGGTTATTTTGATGGTTTCTAACCTCGACTCCAGTTAAATGCTTTGCTTTTCCAGTCAGTGACTACCAATAGAAACTATTATCAGCGCTGAAAGCAAATATTTGCTTCCATTGCCAGAACTGAAATGCAAATTTGTGTCGTGTGGGAGTGGGATTGGGATGGTGAAATAAATATGAGTGCATAATGAGAATGCAAAGGACGATGTGAGGTTCTTATGCCAGCAAATGATTCTCTCCAGAATATTTTGTAACTTAACCATTTCTAGTTAAGCTGAACTGGAACCAATTCATTTCAATCAAGTCAAAAAGCCAATTAAATGACAAGAGGTAATTTTGGCTAATGCTCGTAAATTCTTCTCACAGATGGGAATTTGACAAGAAACAGGTTTGGGGCCAGTAAACCTTGAGGCTTAAAGGATTTACGGTTTGATAAACCTCTACATGAAGCCCACCAAGTTTGGGTTTAACTAAAAATGGAGGTCAGACATAAATGGGGGCACATTATCTTTAAACAACATCTTTAAAGCAAGAAAATGAAACTTTTGCTGAACAGCAGCCCAAAATGCAAATTATAATATGATGCTAATACTATTACAGCAAAAGTCGCAGAAGTGGAAAACAGTCATAAAATCAGTAAACTGTCTCAGTCCCTTATACAGCAATGTTTACCTAAGGTTAGCTAAGATTATCCACCACAAGCCAATGTCATACCAGACCAAGTACGGCTTTAGCTGCAAATCTACCAAGTGTCCTGCAGAGAGGGTGTGTTTTATTGTGTCTGAATTTAACTTTTCAATTGTAAAAGAAAGAATCTTTCAAAAAAGACTGATTTTAAAGTTTCACTGAAAACGTATAAAACCTCTGTCAGTTCCTCTCTGTGTGTGAGCATTTCACTTTTAAAACAGAGAGGAATTCAAATAAAACACCACTTTCAAAAAAATAAATCTGCTTTATAGTGATTTATAAGAGACATTCCAGAAGGTCAAATAAAACTAGATTCTGCTTTTAGAATTTGCTACATCTAGTCCCTGGTTTCACAAAATCACTGTTTGCTAAGAGAGAGTCACATAAACACAAGTTTATGTTTCCCTCAGTCCTTCTTTATACTGAGGCATAAAGGTTTAAAGGTGCAGTGTTTGGCAAAGGCTGGCCACATGTGGACGGCCTGTGACTTTACTGATGATGCTGTCTGCCATCCCCGCTATGGAGAACCATTCACTGCACTCCTACGTGTACAGACTGGTCCACCTAGACAGTTTATGAGGTACAATTGAGTGTTACTCACTAAACAAGCTGCTTTGGGCTGTCTAGGACATAAATGGCAAGCTCTACATCAGGGGTCCCCAAACTACGGCCCGCGGGCCACATCCGGCCCGCCAAAGCAATTGGAGTGGCCCACTTAACGATCCCAGACAATCCCTCTAAACATCAACCAATTTTTATTAAATTGCATTTTCCTATCATAACATCATAACATATCCGTACTTAAAGGTTAGCATTCTAATTAAAATTGACCATAGTTATGAGCTATTTATAGTTAATAGTGGCTCATCTTCACCTCCTCACACAATGGTATATTCTGACGTGACTTTGATCGTGACCGAGCCAGCGTCAAGCTGCAAAGTTCTGAGGTGGGAATCTGTCATGAAGGTGGTTGTGTCCTGCATAAACTTCATCAGAGCAAACGGACTTAAACACAGGCAGTTCCAGGCCTTTCTCTCTGAGCTAGAATCAGCCCACGGAGACGTGCTTTACCACACTGAAGTCCGCTGGTTAAGCCGGGGCAGAGTTTTGAAGCGTTTTTACGACCTGCTACTCGAAATCAATGCCTTTCTCCTGACAAAGGGAAAAACTGTCCCAGAGCTGATCGACACAGAATGGAAATGGGACCTCGCCTTTATTAACAGATGTGTCAGAAATTTTAAACGGCCTCAACTTGCAGCTCCAAGGCAAGGGAAAACTAATCTGACATGTATTCCCACATCAAAGTATTTGAGCTTAAACTAGCGCTGCTTATTGGACAGGTGCAAAAACAAGACTTCACCCATCTCCCTGCTACTCGAAGCCTCTCAGCTGAGAAACCGGCGGTCCCGTTCCCAACCGAGAAGTGCAAGGACGCACTGGAAACACTGAGGGCGGAGTTCGGTGTGCGGTTCCGTGAGCTTCATGTCCACGTTAAAGAAATCCGCACATTCCAGAACCCTTTTGCTGCCGACATTAACGACACCCTGCCTTCTCTTCAATTTGAGCTGGCTGAGTTGCAGACCTGTGATGTGCTGAAAGACGTATTCAGCCCCAACAGTCTGATCAAGTACTATGCTGCCCTCCCAAATGAGACCTACCCCAACATAAGAAAGCACGCAACAAAGATGTCCACAGTTTTTGGGAGCACATATATCTGTGAGCAAACTTTTTCACACATGAAGCTGATAAAAAATCCGACGAGATCAAGTCTCACAGATCAACACCTGCATCAGTCTCTGAGACTGGCTGTAACTGGAATGGAACCTGACATCGATCTCCTCACCAGTCAGAAGCAAGCCCACAGCTCACACTGATATGGTAAGCCTACTGATTTCAATAGCAATAGATATTAAAAAATGTCATTATAGTAATGCTCTTTTTATAGGCAACATGTTCTACCTGATTCTGACCACTATTCTGTATTAATATTATTTCACTACCTGTAAAGACAGAACACTTACCGTTTGTTAACTCAACTGTACCTGTTACAAAATCACATCACCTCATTCTTACTTGAACATTACCATCAGTTTGTGTTGTTATTTTCTATAAAATAAATGGAGTATCTGTGGTACTTCAAATAAACACATGTGAAGACTTTTTATTACTTTTTTTTTTGCAAATCAACAGGTGGTGCCAAAGCCAAACGAAGGGCAGCTACAACAAATTATCATTGTAATCTCCACAATAATACTGGTTGTCACCCTGGCCCATATCATTTCCTGTTATAGACTAACCTCGGCCCCCCATCTCAGAAAGGAAAGTTGATGTGACCCCCACTGAAAAAAGTTTGCAGATTTTGAGAGCAAATGGACTGTTGATCATGTAGAGGGACAAATGTTTAGCTTACTGAATGAACTGCACTGCATGTGTCCGTTTTCATGGAAAGCATTACAGTCCATAAGGCATGAAATCCCCAACACACATATTCTATAAATTATCATGTTGTAGCTGCTAAATTGCCACCGCTTGAGAGCCAAGAACAGTATAATCCCTCAAGATGGTACTCCTCACTAACATTGTAACAGATTAGTGCAAATGTTTACCACTTTTCTGACATTTCCCATTTAGTGTAACTTCCATTGCAAAAGGGGGTCTTGATCTTTTTCTAAACAGCAGCCGTGACAGTCCTGAGAGACACTGTGAGAGTTAGAAAACAGTGGGCCTGGACTGTATAAAGCACTTACTGCTGTAGCTCTGTCACATCTCTGCTTATCTCTGGCTCTGTGTGTGTGTGTGTGTGTGTGTGTGTGTGTGTGTGTGTGTGTGTGTGTGTGTGTGTGTGTGTGTGTGTGTGTGTGTGTGTGTTGGGAGGTGATGGTGATGGTGTTACTGGGGAGGTCTGGCTTCTGGGATGCATCCCTTACGCTCAGGCCTGGATCCATGTCAGACCACTTTAATGGACAAGAGCATGGGGGCTGTTACCCACCCCCCAAATCAGCACCTCCTGGTGTATCACAAGCCACCTTGGGTCCGACGCCAACAAATACACTTACACCTTGTTATCACCCACTGACAATTAAAGTTGAATCTGACACCCCTCTTTGAAACCTGGGCATATAATTCACTCTAGTAGGGCTTTAGGAGGTGTTACCCTGACTCACTGCACTGTCACACTCCAGCATTATATACTATAGATTGAGGCAATGTGTGCAATCTTAGAAAGCTTGTCAGCAAAAAACAAATCCACCTTGAAACAGTTATAAGGCTCCTTGTCTTAAACTCTGTCAAGATTAGGTGAGTAACAACTCAGGCTGAACTCACAGTTGACCTCTGTGACCTTTCGCCCTGGTGGCCAACATCCATGTGTTTATTCAATTGCTGCCACATTTTTTTTCTCCTCATAGAATGTCAGGAGAGAGAGACTGGCCGACAGGGCGGACGAAAATACAAAAATAAGAAACAGACATTCCCCCTTGGTTTGATGGGCAAAAAAAGCATCTTAAACTTGACTCTGAAATGGGGGTTTGGACCAATTGACACCTTCCTTGAGCTGTGGTTTTCTAGTCATACCATTGCTAACATAACTGGGTATGCCATGCCTGTCAAGCATTGGATTTGTTGATACGCTGAAGCAGTGTGTGTGGAAATAAATTAAAGAGTTTTTTGTTTGAATTTAAGCCTTTCCAAAACCAGAACAAGAACAAAAGGGCAATTAATGGATTCAACAATGTGACTATAAGCTTGAACATATTTGGCTAACTAGCTTACTTCCTACAGAAAAAGAGTGTTAGCCTACTTCCAAGGCCAAGGTACATCCTTAACTAACTTGTTTGCCAAACTCATTGGTCAGTCCTCATCCTCGAAACCTTTTCTCTTCTTACATGTTCCTTTATCCTTCTTATAAGGATTGACTAGCTCTGAACTGAAATACATGATTATTTCCATGTCTTCCACGTTAACCTTTTGCCTGGGACATGCAGTGTTAGCCTCAGTCTTGTTAGCGTCGTTGTATCCATGAAGTTCTTGTTGAAAAGTCAACTCGTAAGATTAAAAAGTCAGAGGGTCAGTGTTTTCAACCAGGCCATGTATCTTATGTTTACTCATGTCCGCTTTCGTATCCAATGGAAAAATCAGTGGCTGCCAGCTAGAAATGAGAAGCCAGCTTTTCTCTGCTTCTGTCTGAAATCAAGAACCCATTGTTTCAAAAATTACATATAAAAAAATTTGAGTGATAAATCTGCCATCATCATCCGTGTAGATGGCTTATGTGCCGTGCAAGAATGGAGAGCTTAACTTTGCGATCAGTCTATTTAGTGATCAATTCCCATCATATATGGTAGAGCAGGGCTGTGGAGTGAGGTGGGTGGTCCAGCCCCCTGCCTCATCTCTGTCCGAACTGTTGATTCCAGGACTCCCATAAGCCAGAAAGCCTGACTGCCATCCGAAAAACAACCCTGCTACTGCCAGAACCCGCCGTTCTAAAGCTCTTTTTTTGCTCTGCTTTGCATCTTTCTTTCCTCTTTTTTCCTCCCTTTGTCTTTTTGTCAAGATGCTATTGTGTTGATGTCAATTGTGTTTTGGTTGCACATTTCCAAGGACATAATGAGGATTGTGTACACAACTTGAAAATAAACCAACTGATCCTCTGTTTAAATCACTAAGTAAATCATGGTGCTTCATTTGAGGTGCCCAAAATCATTTGGCAGGTTAAAAAGCAAACTATTTTCCACCCTTCAAAGGTTTTCCGTCACAATGGTTTGTCAACAGGACAGAAAATAAAAGAATGTGAGAATATTTGGCTCATGGTAGAGTTTTCAAGGCTGGTTGATTGTTTCTTTGGAAAAACAAATCATAATTTCTAACCTGAGGGCAAATGTTTTTAGCCAAATAGATTTTCCAGTCATTGTGTCAAATATGTGCAAACTATATGACCTTCTAAATCATTATTCAGTATTAAAAATCCAAATAAACTACAAACTGTAAAAACTGAGTGGAAAATATGATTAAATTTTGACGTGTTGAATCTTTCAAATGACTAACGAGCTTGGTATACGGCTAATTTACTTCAAGTTACAACAATAGAGACCCGCAGAGGTTTGAATACGAGAAAGACTGCGTAAATTATTAAGAATCTGATGCTAAATCCCGTTTTTCAAACAAAAAGTGGCAGAAATGTGGCTTCAGTTGAGTCAAATTTGAGATATAAAAAATTATATATGAGGTCAAATATCTGAAATGAAGAGAAACTGGATGTGCTGTTGCGGTTTTTAGTTTCCTTTGGGAAAATAAATGACGTTTCAAAACATTGTTATGGCAATCTGCTTTTACTGTTATTACCGTCATTTTTTCCCCCCCAGACACGAAAGTCATATTTCTGATCTACTTTTAGCTTTCTCTCACATGAGGACCAATGTACCATCACTACCAGGAACCACACAGTGTGAATCTTCTAGCTTGAGAGGCCTTTTTAAATCAAAAGCTCTGACAGTGTTATGTCTACATGACATACCTCGCATGATTAACTACAAGGCCCTGCGCAAGATGAATTGGAGAAAGTCTCTATGTCGGTAATATGTAAGATAAAAGCCAATTCACTTAGTACGTCAAACGGGGTATACAAATTAATTTTTGACAGGAGTGTTATGAAAAGCATGAACTTTCTCTCAGCATCAAAAAAAAAGAAAAAAAAGAAGAGATGGCCAAAATGTTTTGCCTTGAGCTCTTTAGAACTATAGTGTGAGCACATCCAAATGAAATGTTTGCTTTACTTCTGTTGATATTGGTACAGTGGTGTCGGACAGTTGCTTGTTTTGACGATAAAAATTTAAATCCGGAAATGAATTCTCAGAGTTGGTCTAGACAAGGAAGATTTGGCTCTCCTGTATGACTATATTCCAGCTGTAACACGTATAACTCAAATCACTTATTGCATGCGGGGAAAAGTCGTCTAATATCTCTGTAGAGAAATTATAGAAATAAATAAATAAATAAAAGCATGAAAATGTATTATACAGAGTTTGAGCTAGAGCACACCATTGTGACTATGACTCCTGTAAAACAAACCTCCACACAACCTCCCAGCACCCAGTAAACTCAAAAGGTAAAATCAAAGCTGTTAGCAGGCTTCTCATTTTAAGATTTACTGTATCAACACACATTTTGTGAGCTAGCCAAATTAAAAAATTAAATTATTGGCTGCTATCTGGTGAACCTGCATCGTGTTTTTAAGGAAGTAATTTGGCATGCATGCAATGTAAGATGATTGCCATCTTGGACAATACCAACCATCCACTCCACAACATTCTGGGAGGACAGAGAAGCAGCTACAGCTGCAGCAAACAGCTCATCTCACTGCGCTGCAGAACAGAGAGGTTCAGGAGATCCTTTGTTCCCACTGCCATCAGGCTATACAACACCTCAGCCAAAGGAAGTGGACTAATCTAATTATTATTGTTCATTTGTTATTACTGTTTTTATTATTATCATCATCAACAATGAGCTAATGGACACATGAATTTCCCCTAGGGGATAAATATGTATGTAGCAGTATGTATATATGTATGTATGTATGTATGTATGTATGTATGTATGTATGTATGTATGTATGTATGTATCTACCTATCTATCTATGTCATTTTCCAGCCCAGTGTTTGTGGCTAGATAACAGTCGAGGACCATGGTACCAACAGCTAATGTTGAATGATGAACTTTGAAGTTGGGTTCAAGAAAAATGCTGATAAATGTTAATCACAATGCAGCAGTACTTCATCCTGTTTAACATTCATATTCTCATTCTATCAAAATTCTCATTTCTTCAGTGTAATTGAAAACAAAATTAGATATACATAAGTAATATCTAATCATTTTTATCATTTTAATATAATTTTGTAGCACTCACTGGCCACAGTTTACTGTTGATTGTAGCCCTTGAATAGAGCAGTGATGCCCCATTAAAATTCTAAAGGACCCATTTCACCTCCTCCCAGACATTCTTGGCTCAAACACTGTACTAAGTTATATATTTCTTTCATGTCTCTCATACCTTGAGCCTATGCAATGATCACTATCAGAGACGTCACATGGTTTCTTTCCATGTTAAATGAAAACAAATACAGTGAAGTAGAGCTTACGCATGAATGTATATTTTCACAAATCCTCCAGTTTCAGTCCCGCTCTCTAATGTCAAAATGGCCCCCAAAATTACTCCAATTAATTATGCGTATCTGGACATATGGGAGAGGAAGTACTTGCATTCACCCAAGACATGGGAATGCGTAACGAAAAACCAAACAACCAAACAAACTCAGACCTGGTCATTCATCCAACGGTCTTCAACAGTGAAAACCAGCTGAGGGGCTGTCTGCAGATATTGTGTCCAACAAAGAATCTTTCCTCAGGGACACATCCAGACAGGAATGTGTGTGTGTGTGATGATGGTTTTTTTTGTGTGTCAGTCCTACAGGCCATGTCAGTCTGCCCCTTTTTACCAAAGCACACGGAGATTCCACAAACCCACCATCCCACAGAGGAGCCGTTTACATTCAAATGTTTGAGATAGGATTCCAGTGGACCCTCTACACATCACAGCAGGGGATCTCTCCGCCAAAAAAGCTGTGGAAATAGATGCAAAATGACATGTTTTGTTTCAAGCTCAGCCATGAAGAAGACATTACTACGCACGGTGTTGTACGTTAAACCTCCCAGCCGGGCAAAACTTAAGGGGAAAAAATGGATGCAGTGTTCCAGTTTGAGTGCCAGCACCTCTATCTATCAAGCCGAGTGTCTCTTCTAATCAAAATGAATGGGCGTTTAATGACAGGGGTTGTTTCCTTCAACGTCATATTCGTGTTTATCTTTCACCCTAACATCCCACATATCACATTAAGCAAGGACTCCTCAGTTTATAAACCATCCCTTTAGTCGTCCAGGGTTACAACCACAAGCTTACAGTTTTTCTCACTTTCTCTCTCTGCCTCCCCCTCCATATCTCTCTATCTCCCTGTGTTTTGCCCTCCCCCTCCCTCCTTCTTTCTTACAATCTCTGCTTTCCTTTGCTTCAATCACTAAGGATGGACTGACGCTATCACATCACATCCAGATTATGTTACTCATGACTCATTTTCTTCTCTCCCACTGTTGCTTTTGCTAGTGGCTAACACACGCTGGGCTATATATCACATCAATGGCTGCGTGAGGCACTTTTAAGTACTGATGGTGGTACTTTAAGGCAGTATGGAGTGTGTATGTTTTGCGTATGTGCCTAAATTTCCCTTAAGTGATGCTGAACCGACATTCAACCTAAACAAGAGAGATGAACAGGAAGACGAGGTGCAGTAGCCCGACTAACATCTCCACATGGAACCGCTTCAGTCTGACCTGACCTCATCACAGCTGTTGGAGAGGAGGAAAATAGATGCTGCTGTTAATGATAATGACAATGTGCAGTTCATCCGTAGCCACTATTTGTATCACTGCCATGCTGCAGCGTTAGAAGCATTTGCTGCTGTCTGACCCTCAGCTGATGATGGATGAAAATGCTGATAAGGTTTGTGTTTCTGTGTCTTTACTGTCTGTTGCTCACTCTGATACAGCTCTTTCTAGAGAAGCTGAAAGATAAATGAACTCATGAGTCATGAATCTATAATTTGTTGAAACAAACATGGCAACCTGTCAGTACAGTTTGTCATAACTTATTTTGGATGATTTCTATTGGGAAAAAATGTGGGTCCAAGGGAAAGAGGAAGACGATTTTGAAAAAGCTTGGAAGACACACAGTGTACCGTATGTATAATTCCTGGCCTTCAACCACACTTAAACCATCACCCATACACATGAGCTCAGATCAGTGGTCTTGCCATATCTACGCCAAATTCAAACAACCTTATAATCTCATCCTGTAGTCCATCCTGTAATTCTTGGCTAAGATGAAAGTTCTGGGTACTAAATGGACCTTGAGGTGAGATTTTTAGGGTTGTTTTTTTTTTTTTTTTTTTTTTTTTTTGTCAAAGGCTCAACTCAATACTCAACTTTTGAGCCAACGTGACTCAAAAAAAACACTTTAATGACAACTTAGCAACTTAGACTCTATTTGCTGATGAAGATCATGTGATATGATAGAAAGGGATAGAGGGGGGAGTGAGATTGTTTTGTCAGTTATTCAGCAGTGAAGTTAAATAAAGTTATCTATTCTGATGGGAAAAAATTGAACAAAAAAGGGGACCTGCATACTATTATACATAGGAAAATTGCTTGAAATTGCCAGCCATCTAGAAAGCTTCCTTGGTTAAAACTCTTGCCGGGAATAATGCAAGCTGCCCACACTCAGCTATAAGTGGACTCACTACTGAAGGAAGGGAGGAAGGAAGGATTTCCCAGTTTGACATAACTGTTAATGTTATGTCCTATGCTGTGCAGAGCAGACAGCATAGACACAATGCATCACTAGGATGTATTCATCTATGCTCATAATGGAAGTGCTGTTTGAAAGCCACTGACAAAATGTGACAGGCTCTTTTCTGTCCGAGCTTCAACTTCAACTTGTCACTGTATGGGCCCAGGGAAAGAACCTCACATTTGATCCTTTACAGGCCATCAGTTAAGATGAAGGTCGTCTCATCCAAACACAGACAAACACAGGCTCATGTGCGCGTCAAACAATGTCATGCACAAACACAAATGCAGCATTGGACATTAGTGTGACACAGATTCGTCTGTAGGCTCACAGATGCAGAAATATACACACACGGGTCTCGGGAGGATTAGCCTCTCCATCTGAGGACTGCTTCAAACACGTCAATTTAAATAAACATCAAGAACCATTTGTAACCATTTGTATTTTAGTTGTAAACCCAGAGCAAAAAGCATATTCATCTGTTCGATCAATGACAGATTTATGGGAGAGTTCCTGTTAGGTCGCCATACAGCGGCACATTTAGAGTTAGTCTGCCCGTTACTGTGATACATTCTTACTTTTGGGAAGAAATGCCTGTACTCATGGTACGTTTTTCCATCCCTAAATGGTGGACAAAACCCAAAGCCAAATTCAAATGCCAGCTTTCAAACCTACAGTGGGAATAAAACTTAAGAGTTTGAGTTGAGAATTGCTTTCATGACTTCTTGGAAAATGCATACTCACGTGCGTGTTTGTTAGTCTGACTTGTGTGGTAGTCAACATCATATAAATTACTACTGATAACATGATCACTTGCTAAATTTGCACCAGTCATGTTTAACCGGTGTCTTAGGCATGAATGCCAAACACAACACTATTAACATTTACTGCTATAAAAGGTTCTACCTTGTAAGTAAATGGGGAAAACGGCTATTTTAAATGCAGTGGTGTTAAGCAACCTGAAGCTAAGTCTAGGAAACTAAGTTCCATACAATTTTATTTTCAGTTATTTATGTGGCTAAGTATTAGCGATATATTGGTTTGATATAGACAATCAATATTGTCAACAAAATTGATCTATTATCTGCTATTTTTATATAAAAAATGGATCAGAAGACCAGATGTTTGTGAAACGGGTCGCTCATAGTTGCAAACCCATTTAAGATTATCACTCAACTTCCAGCTCTCCTTAGCTTCATGGAGCATTTTATCGTCTTTCACCTCATTGTTTTGGTTTTACAGCCCACAACTTTACTGTTTTGGTTCACGCTGACTGCTTAGCTAAACTAAGCATTTTGCAGCATTTAGTAAAGAGCCAGATACTTCACTCGGGAGTGGGTGGAGACCAAAGCAGAACTCAAAGTAGAGTGAATAATGGACTTTCATTCAACAAGTGGCCAGACATATGACTCAACGTGAATACTAATGTTGCTGTAAGTCTGCCGGATATGTAAATAAGCACGCACAGTTGCCAATAGGACAATATGTCAACATTTTGTTTATAGCTTGTTTCGCTGCTCCAAAGCACCCTGAAGATCCCTTAATGCAGGCTTAAACAGATTAGGTACTGGTCCAATCCACAATAAATAACATATATTTTTATAACTGTCAGTATATCAAAATGCAAAGTTGAGATTTTATGAATGATCTAAGACAGTAATTAAAGCCCCTATGGTTAGATCTTTATAGGATTGCAGCCTCTTTTAAGTTTGTCTGGCATATGTTTTTTCTAGTAAGATAAAATAGTCCATTTTTTTTCATTTCATTGTGCCTTAGTATCTATCATAAGTGAGACTGAGAGTCGCCAAAATAATTTGCAAATAGGGGCTTTAAATTTAACACTAAAATCAACTTATCATTTGAAATTGAAAAAGTATCAGCGGTATCAGCCATGGCCATGAGTTTAGGTAAAGAAACCAGTATTAGTAGAGGAAAATGTGGCACTGGTGGATCCTTGAACTGAAGATCCATCTATCCATCTGCTACACAGACTGTCCAGCAGGTGTTTTCCATCTGTTAATCACCTGCTCTGACATCACTGACTGGGGTGTCACCATAAGCGCAACAAGCTACAAGAGAAAAATGGAGAAGAAATGTGGTGAAAGGTCAACAACTACGACGACTATGAGCACTTCTGACCAGTACTGTACTATGTTTTGAGGGTGTTATTTTTAAACAGAACAGAAATGTCAGGGGCTAACCCACTTCTGCAGTCTCTGTGCCAACTCCAGCTCTGGTATTGTGGGGAATGTGAGAAGCCTGGCTCAGGTCCCAGACAAGGCAAACACTGCTCTGGACAGGGTTACGAGCGTGTTTCTGTTTTCAAAACACAGGCTATATGCAGATTTGTGGGTGTATACGTGTGTGCATGAGCGCCTATATCTTTTTGCGTGTCTGTCTGTGAGCTGGCTGAGGAAGGTGTCGCACCAATCACAGCTCTTAACCAATAAACCGAGAACCTAACACGCCCAAGTGTCCAAACCGCCCGCAGAAAACAGACACGGACTATAATCAGCCTGCCGTTCTGCATAGCTCCAGACTGTCTACCATCAAGATGTGTGGGTCTGAAATTGTAAGTGAATGCATGACACTACGTTCACCCAGCAACTCTCCTCTCTCACCCACACCGAGGGACAAAAAGATTAAATAAATAAGTGAGGTAATTCCTGGATGTGATGAAGTCTTTAAGAACAAGTGGCTCCTATCCCAGCGCCACAGGAACAAAACAAAAACAACGGAGCCAACCATTAGTCATTTGAAGATCTATCTAGCCCACACTGTGAGGGAGTGAAACTGTTTATCTTTCACCCAGTATCTTGCACTCTGTACTTATCTCCTTCCTTTCACTCTTGTCACATTTACTTGCTTCCTGTCATCCACAGTTCTAGCAGATTCTACAGCTTATGCTTCTTAAGAATGGAGCATCTGATTGTGATTCTTTTGTTGCTTGGATCTGAAATCCTTGCACCACTCAATCCGCGGGGCTGAACTGCCAAAAAAAGGTGAAACAGTTGTGTCCTCTGAAACCTCTGGAAGGCTCCCCCGGCCCTGACGGACAAAGACGTCCACTCATAAAGCAACATCTGTAAGGGAGAGTCAAAGAGATGCTGCGGGGAGAGTCGGCCCTCAGAGATAGCATGTGGGGAGGCTTTAGGAATTTTTCTCTCCACCTCAGAGACTTTACAGAATTAACTTTGGGATTAATAATTCAGATGCAAGGGAACATACAGTAAATTTCAAACTTGGAAGAACATAAAATCAGGCATTTAGCGAGAGCATTAAAACTTAGTCTATTCTGATTTCTCACTCTCCTGCTTGCTGCCAGAATCAGCAATACAAAACATGCATGTTTCTCAGTGTTATCGTTTCCTGGAAGTAAAGCAGCTGAAAAAAAAAACATTACTGACACATTATTATAAATTCACACTGTGTAGACGTCCTGCAGTATTCACTGCAAGCATCTCAAATTCTCAAACGGGGCTTGATCCACTTCCCTTGACCTTCATCAAACCTTGATTTACAGCTCACAACCTAAATGAACCAGAAGTCTGGAGGAAAATAAATAGCAACAGATACGAGTGAGTAATATTATCATCTGCTCTGTTTATCAAGAGTCATTATAAAACAAAAATATAACAAAGATAACAGCCGGCTCAGCGACTGAAGTTAAGTTCAAACACAGTCGTGATTTGCTGCAGGCTGTGATAACACCACATTACTTGCCCACTAATTGTACACTCAGATTGACTATAATGTCTAATGTTTCGTTCTATCTAAGCTATTGCTATCTCATATTTGGCTCATAATCACTCAACCTTAGCAGTGGCAGAGATACAGCCTTGAACCTTGTGCTTTTGGCAACTCTTCTGACCATAACTTACACGCTCAGTACTAATGGCTTCCATTTGCCTGCCTAAAATAATATTATTTATACTCAATCTTTTGAAAAAAAAAAGCCTTTGCTCTTTTTTCAAAGATTTTATAAGAAAAAATATATCTAAATATCACTCCATATATTAACAGCACACTGCAGAACACTCACATTAGTAATTCCTTAAAGCTGCTACGATAGATCAAATGACCATGTGTGTGTGAAAGGGGTCGCTTGTAGATGAGGTCAGTAGTGTATCAGTCAACTCTGCAGTTCCCCTCAGCTCTACTGAGCGTTTTAGTGTTTTTTAGCTTATTGTTTTGGTTTGACAGGAAAGCTAGGTTTTCAGCCACACTATTCTTATCAGTGTCATTTTCATCTGAGCAGGCGGCTGAGCTCTGATATACCATGAGCAAACAACAGACAGACACAGTAGGCAACTATCTGGTGAATATAGTGGAGCATTTAGCAGCTAAGGAGTCCGATATTTCCCTGTGGAGTTGGTGGAGACCAGACCAGAGTTAAAAGGAGAACAAATATTGGACTCACATTCATCAGGTAGCCAGAGACAAGACTCGAAATGAATACTATTGTTGCTCTGTCTTTTATAATGTGTCAGGTTTGTATTTACAGCCTGTTTCGTGTCTCTTAAGTAGCCCAAAAAATGAGTGTAGGTTTAAACAGATCCCTTCCATACCTGAATCATGCTGCATGGCACTGCCATTCATAATACCTTCAGCTACCAAATGAAGAAAAATTAGCACCATTACTGGAGTGAATATACTCATGGGTATATGGAAACACAAACATATCAGGGGAAACTCTCAATTTATTCCACAGATGCATCGGTAGGTGCCAAGCTACAAGCTAGCAACACTGTTTTCAGCAGGGATGCCATAAATCCTGCCAAATGTATAACCTTGTAATTAAAACAAAATAAATCCCAGATGAAGTACCCACCAGAGAGTGATCCACTAAAATGAGTGATGGAAAAGGAACTATATGCTTGCTTTATAGCTGCTATAACGTAAACTAGACAGATTCAAGACACATAGTGAAATTACCATAAAATTTACTGCTTCATTCATTGAGGTTTATAGAGGCATACGTAGGTATACAATACTCATCTGCCCAGTATCAAACCTCCAGCATGTTTGGGTCCACTGGTTACACTGAAATATGATTTCTGGGAGAGAAAAAAAGGGAGAGGGTCTCAAAACAAAGTGGCTTGCCATATTGAGCATGACAAAACTACTAAATGCCCCTTCACCTGAAAGTCATCAACATTAACTATGTTCGGCTCCATTTTCATTCCAATTTGGAAATACTGTAGTATTGCCGTAATGTTTTTCCCTATTCCCACAACATGCTTGGCAGAAAGCTCTACTTCCTTTTCACTTTCGGTCATAACACAAGTGCAACCAACAACTTTTCTGGAAGCCGTTATTCTAACGTCCTTAAGCAATTTCCATGGTTTCCTTTTTACAAGTTTTGGGGTCAGGAAGGAAGAGCTTTTTATTCCTCGGAGCATCTCCTAGTTTTTCCTGCATCATCCAATTGTTAGTCTTGGCCCACATTATCAGTGAAAATAAACTCTCATAGAGGAAGTCACCCCTAAAATAGATAGGTTTCTCCTTGGATCCCCAGGCATGCTGTGTGGCCCTCTCATAGCATTAAGTAGAGAAACATATTCACCCTTTCTCGTATGAACACCCAGTATGGAAGGGAAACAAGCTGCTGCCAACATGTCGGTATATCCTTTTAAACCGCTGTTTATGCAGCATAGTCCTGTTCGTCGAGAGGCAGAATGATGGGAATTTCACAGGGATAAGATGACGATAGTTTTTTCCCCAGTCCCTTTGTGCAACAGCTTAGTTTGGCACAGGCTGTCCTTCCCAAGAAACACTGCACTCAACCACTTTCTATTGTCTCCACCAGGAGGGACATGAGAAGATATATTACTTTCACTCCCGAGAACAAGAAACTAAATTTGGCTTGCTGAACTCATGCCTGTGCCAAATTTTCATTGTCCTTGAAATATTAGAAAAGTAGAAGGGATGTTGTCAGGACATGCAGTAAGATGTGTGCTATATCTACTTTTATCCAGCACAACGTGTTCTTTTTCTAATATAACCCATCGCCACTCTCATATTTCCAAAAAGAGATACAGCCCACCAAAAGCCCAGCGGCTAGAATAACTGCCACTGAAAACAATGACCTGCCACACCAACCTGTTCACCAGACCTACTCCCTACCTGAGTTATAAACTCAATGCTTTTTTGGAACTGACCACAATGTGTCAAAAACTTTCAAGTATTAAAAGCTGGTAAGAATTTTTACCTGCTCTTTACTCTATTTTTCTAATTTTAGATCTACATTTATTTAGTGAGAGCTCCAGTGTTACAAGTCCCTGTGTTCAGAAAACATATTAGAGAAATTTGGCTTTTCAAAAAGGGTTTTGTATATTAAAGTTTGGTTTAAGTGTGTCAGAGCTTAAAAACTATCTCATCAACATCAACAATCTGCTCTACTCTTATGTTTTACAAAGGTAGCAGATAAATAAGCTGCCAGCCAAGCAAAAGAGGGCAACGTGAAATATGAATTTTGCTCAGTGAGTTTGTGGTGAATATGATGATTTTGGCAGTAACATTGTGCGTCTTCTGTGTTTCAGGTTGTATTCTGATTGGTCGGTTTGTAAATATGGGTTGGGCAGCAAGGACTTGACGGGAATTTGGTCCTAAATTTCTTCCACTGTCAGAATTTTGATGCAGCCCCCAGTTTAGAGCCATCAACTTTTGTCTGCAACACCCCAAAATTGAAGCATATTTCCATGATAGTTTTACCCCTATGATTAATTCGCCCGCTGTTTTATATGCTCTGTTCTCTTAATCTATTGATTTAAATTTTATCGCTGTTAGCTTTCTTATCCCTATTTCTGCAAAGCACAGTATAAGCACTATTTAATAAAGGTGCTGCAAAAATAAAGTGTATTGTAATTATCATTTTATGTGTGAAATATATTGTTTCCTGCTGCATTCTCTCTCTGAGATCAGAGCCAAAGATGTTTGAGGTTCCTCGGCCTTGCAGGCAGGCCAGGGAAGTAATCCTTGGACAAACACGGGCAACCTTTGACTGGTCAGGAATGTTATCAGGGTCCATATACTCTATCCTGGGTTGAGGAAGGAAAGATCTCAGACTTAAAATGCTTCCCCAACAGCTGTTTGCTGCATCACTCTTAACTGACCACCCCCCACACTGGACTGGGCACCCAGACACGGGGTTGCTATCTGGAATGGTCTCCTCCGTCCTTCTCTTTCATCAGAGCTGGCTGGAGCAACATCAGGGCGAGCTTTCTCTTAGACAAGCAGTAAAAACGCTGGTGTGATTAAGATAGATAGACTGGCCAGAACACTTAATCTTCTGTCCAATGAAAAATGTTAACTGCATCCTGATGTCCCCCCCATGCAGCGTAATTAGCCTGAATTACCACTGTGTGTTTAAGCGTCCCCTGAAATGCCTGTGCCAATTTCTTTCTTATGCTTATCTGTCTGTCTTATGCTGTATGCAGTCTAAGTTTTTCTTATGTTTTTCCATAATCTAATACTTTTTATATAATTACATGCATCTAGGGAATTTAATTTATACACATACACACAAAATATAATCCTATAATCTAACATATTATATCTTGTCGATATTGGATTTTTCTATTTTAAATGAAAAATACCTGTGGCCCGGCAGTGTTAGTATTAGTGGCGATGGCAGACGTTGTAACTTGCTCCCATTTTTACATCTGAGGAGAAAGTTGGTCTCATTAGTCAGACCTTCAGTCTACCAATGTTGCTGTTGTGTTTTCATAGTATCACTTGTACTATCACAGACAGATGAGGTCCACTGAGCAAAGATAAAGCTGGTGTTATTTCACCCCCTGGCCTTTCTTGACACATGGATTGCTTTTGGGAGCTGTATAGAAAGACACAGGTTTTTCAGACTTGAACAGTGAAAAAAGTAAAAAAGTCATTAATCAAAAGGGCAATTTTTTTTTTTTTTTTAATCAGGGTAACGCATATCTCTTTTCAGTTCTATAAAGCTGTATAAAATTGAATCCACACACACCTATATAAAATATGTGGTACACCCACCGCTCTTAAACCCATGACATACACCATGTACAGTAAATTCCTCTGCTAAACTGAGATAAAGGCAGTGATATACAGTCCAATGATGAGCTGATGTTGTACAGATTCTGTTCTGTAATCTCAAAATCTCTCTCATATGATATTTCATTTAGATTTGGAAATGTATGCTTTAGGAAGAAGACCTGAATTTGCAGGAGGGCGGAGTAGCCGCCAACACTGCACCTCCCTAAACACAAACTCAATCAACATCTCGCTGTAACCTACTTTGACCAGCACCTGGTTAATTGATGAGGAATGACTATTTCCTCCAACCTGAGGAGTGAAAAGTTTACTTTATGAGAGTAAATGAAAAACAGGCAGACAGCAGAGTGGGCCAGAGAGATTTGGGAGGATACGCTTATTGCTAATGAACAGTCTCTGGGTATTGATGAAGTTCAGGTTGATTTGACCCCCCCTCCCCGGTTCCACTGTAATCCATCAAATCCATTAGGTGTTATCTGTGCATGCAGTCGCTTCGTGTTACACCACCTTGTTCTGTAGACGAAAAATAAACCATTAGCTCTAAGCAATTAATCACAGATTGGACCTGCTGATCTTATTTGAGAAGGGCAATATTGTGGAAAGTCAAGGAGCAGGAGAGCCGGTTCTGCCGAATTTGGAAGTTTGTTTATTTGATTCATGTATTCATTTTCAGGGAGATAGTCTCACTCTCTTTGGAGACACAAAGTCTCAAAGCTTAAAAAAGCAGGGTGGCTGCCAAACCATATCAGCGATGGCCTCACAATTCACATCTCATTAACATTACAGTAGAACCATATTTGAACATAGTAAACATCATGGCACTATAAATAAATTGGAATTTTGCCATTCAGAAATAATTAAACATCATCATATCAGCTCAGATATAATGAGGATTGTGTTTATAGAGAAATCAAACAGGTTATGCATTTTTTTTTTTTTTTTTTTTTTTTTTTTTTTACATGTGAATCTGGAATTTGCAGTTATACTCACACATCCTTGACTTGAATAAATAAAGGGAGCATTTTCTTTCTGTGTCTTTTCCTTCTCTGAGTGTCTCTGGAGGCTCTTTCTGACTTCCTGCCATTAAAGAGACAGCCCACTGGAGAACAGGGGGTGACTGACATGTAACTACCTCTGCTCTATGACCGACGCTCTGTGCAACTCAACTGGACATCTGTGGAATTTACTCAAAGGGTAATTTACTCAGGAAAAAATAGAGAGAAAGTAGGAAAAAATAGGTTTTGGTGGACGGGTACAGAGACACAATGTGCTCGATGTCTATGAAGGCAGGAAAAAAATCAGACAGCTGTGTGACATCCAGAACAAAAAGTTCAGCTCAGTTAATGTACACAGTTACATAACAACATAGCAGAGTTAATATAAATTGTGATGATGGCTGGCTTCTACATTATCAACTGCATATTTTTTCGCTGTCTGATAAAACCATTTTGTCAAATTGAACTCCATGTGTTTTTGAGTTCATTTAAGAACACGGATCAGTGATCTTTTCAGTTCTACTTTTTTGTCACTGTCGTTTGTGCAAACATGTCCTCTCCCTGATATTTTATTTTGAAATTGGTCACACAGCATGACAGAGAATGCTCAACTCCTAAAGCACATAAACTCTCCTACTGACAGACACTTTGGCAAACAACACGTTGACTATGAGAAAACAGCAAACACTGCTCAGTTTTGGTCTGAGAGCCTCATCCAGAAACCAAAACAAGTTATCTAGTGAAGCCACAAACAGACGCTCTGCGGAGACCACACACCCACAGAAACATAAATATCTCAATAAACTATGCACTACACTGAGACCACTTCAAAAGAAATGGATACAGTAATGCAGGGATGTTATAGACGCAATTCAATGACCACTTCTTTTAGCATGGATCTAATTAAAAACAGGAAAATTCCTATTTCCATCTTGCATTTAGAAAACTAACAACTGATCCTCCTTGTTAAAGTCATGAAAGTTTTGGATGACACACCACCTGAGCTGCTCCTTACCTTCTGTAGCCACTGGGTATAATTCTCCATAATGTGCTCGAGCTGCTGGATCTTCTGGCTGGGAAACTCTGGCTCAGGTGGTGGGGCATCCCTCTGGAGAGAGTTGGCGTTGTACTGCGGGCTACCGGCTTTCGCCTCCCTGCAGGAGCCTCCTCCAGCTCCATCTCCCTCAGGTAGGATGAACGTGTAGGTGCACTGGCCGTGCTGGATCTTATGAAAACGTCTGTTGCTGTAGTTACTACCACTACTACCACTACTTCCTCCACTGCTGCTGCTACTGCTGCTGCTGCTGCTGCTGCTGCTGCTGCTGCTGCTGCTGCCGCTGCCGCTGCTGCCACCTGTGCTGCTGGTGCTGCTATCCGTCCCTCTCCTTTGCTCCCCTCCTCCGCAGCTCACAATCACCAGAACGGCCGCCAGCGAGAGCAAGTGGTGGCCAAAGTTGTACCACAGCATCATTTCAAAAGTGGTGCAGGTGAATTAAGTTCTTACGTATTTAGCTGCTCCTTCTTCCTCTGGCTGGATGTTCCCTTTGAAGCCGGATCAGAAAACGGTGAAGAACACCGTTAGCCTGGAACCTGTGTCATCCATCCTCACACTGGACCTCCAACATTGAGAGCTACTGCCGACTCTTTTGCCATGGACACTTACACGTGCTATGTTTCCAAAGCTCCTTTAAGTTTTTGTCCTGGCACACATCTCTTGCAGAATGACAGCTTGGTAATAAATCTTGATGTTCCTCCAGTAAAATCAAAGCCAGATGTGACCAGGCTGTGTGCTTGCATTTATCAGTCTGTGCATTTAAAGTAGGTGCCGCGGGTAAGCAGGGATGGTGTCGTCAGACCTCCCTCGGTCTGTCTGCCTTCCCTTCCTCCTCTGCTCTCTGACTTCACGACTGGGGAGAGTGAGAGAGACGCTCACTCTGAAGAGCAGTTCCAAGCTTCCAGCACACTCTGCGCCTGCCCCTTGCAGAGCCTGCACAGGAATGCATGTGCACGAGCGACCGTGTGTGTGTGTGTGTGTGTGTGTGTGTGTGTGTGTGTGTGTGTGTGATCCTGGCAGAAAGGGGACCCGAGCACAGAGGATGTGCTTAGACTGAGAGGATCAGTTTACAGGCTCTCTGACTGCAGGCTCATGTGGTTGACCTGCCTTCTTGCCTGTGTTGATACAGAAAACTTGTCTAAGCGTATGCGTTTAATTTATCTGCTCCTGAGATACTTCTCTACTCCCTCTCACACTATACAATGACAGGTGCTTTATTACATGTAGGCAGGAGAGAGGTTTATTTCCAGGTGATTTTATAGTCTAATTCTCAGCTTCTTTTTTTATCTCTCATCAATATAGACCCATCATCAAGGCAAATGAGATCTTTATAGAGGCAATCTCTTTTTTCCATTGTCTTTTTGATGGCGCCATAAAGTTTTAACCCTTAATATTAATCCTTGATATTATTTATGGCTGCCATTTATTATATCATAGCCTAGTCTGTCTGTCCATTCCCATGCAAGATTATAATAGGTTTGATTTGCAAGCACTGGACAAGAGTTGTAAGACAGGAGCACGTGACAAACATACATTGTGCATATGAATATGTGACATATAGTGATGTAATCCAGAAGAGAACAGCTGATCATGGGCATTTTAAAGAGGTTCGTGTTAGTAAAAGCAAACCGACAGCGATGTCTGAAAAAGACATAAAAATTTTATCGAGCCTGAACAAATACATGACTCAGCGGTTGATAATCATGTAATTTCAAACTGAACTCCGGGGCTTGTATTAAGTTGTTTTTTAGTGTTACCACAGGTGTCCCCGAAGCATTTCTTATTCTGAGGCTTTTTAACTTCAGTATTGGCTGGGATTGAATGACATTAATAGTCATTTTCCATCACTGCAGCCCAGAAATAGCAGCACCGATTTGAGTGTGAGACTGCAAAAAACCTCTGCCTGCAAGATTTATTTTCTGTCTTTCATCCACCCACTACATCTACATTACTTGCACTGTCGCTATCTTCATTCATTTTATATACAGTACAGTCTCTTTCACACTCACCCTCGGCTGTTATGTTTTCAAGAAAACAAAAGTGAAATCCAAGAATGAGCGCTGGAAGATGGAATGTCTCTTCATCATCAGGCCAGAGGAAGGAGCAGAGTGAGGAAACACAGCGCTGAAAGGCCCAAGGTCAAAGGTCAAGTCCTTGTTATGGACAGTCCATTAAAAATCTCCTATTTGGGGAGACACAGCTGTCTGAATTCTGGCTGGACTTCAACATTCTTCTGTAGTCCCAAACATCCAAATCTGTGCGACAGGGCACGCGCATGTTCATGCTATTATTTGTATGTGATGTATGTCTGCACATGCGTTTTACTGCCTCCATCTGCCTGCTCAAGCTTACATATTATACTGTATATGTCTCTGTGATCCTGCATATGTGTGTGTTTGATAGATTATGTGTATATTCAGTGATAGCAGGGGGCTACAAAGTTGGGCCCTCTGTGTGGGAGAATGCAAGAAGGAGACCCAAGATAACAAACCCCTTGAATAACCCAGACTGGCCAAGACACAAAGCATGAGCAAATATCTGCTGGAGAGCTTGTCTTTGGTGTCCTGAAATCTGGGCGCCAGTTACTATGTCCAAGGGAAACTAAGTGGGAGATAATTGCTACCTCTGGGCAACTTTAAGTGTGCAAAATTAAAACTACACATCACTTCTATGAACAGCTATGCACACAAAAAAAACACTCATGCGGAAAAGAAATCAGGAGGGGAGGTGTTATGTTAAGGCCTTCTGTATGTGATATTTTACAATGAGTAAGCCGTTTTCAAACCAACTCAGAGAGCTAATTATTGCTAGCTAGCTTCAACTGATAAAATCTGAGACCAACTCTTTCAAAATATAACATGAATTTCGAGGGGTAAATCTGCCGCTATCACTGTTAACCGCAGTGTTACTGTATCTGCTGTGCTGCGCTGTGCTATGCTGTGCTGGACACACTACAGTTATTGTTTAGAACCAAATTGTGTACATATGCTTTCCAGTGAAATTTGTCTAAACCTCCATTTTGCAACATCAAAATCAACATTCTCATATTTTGCTGTACTTCAGCCAGTACTGGAACAAGCAGCAGAACTTGTGGGGGGAAACACAAGCTCTAATATCAGATCTGAATTCTCACTGGAATGTAAACTTATTGAGAGAACAAAAACTGATTTTGAAAGCTACAAGAGTATAATCATTTACTCACCCCTGGGGGAGGGGAATGCTGTTCTATTCTGCCTGTCACACATACATATCCTATGCACACCCACTTTAGTAAAATGCAATAATCGTTTTGCTGGTGACAGTCAAGCTCAGCGCGGGTCACGTCAGTTGCGAGAGGCCTCGAGGCAGCGGCCCTTCATGGGAATCTGGCTCATGTTTTGCTTGTGAAAAGTTTGGGAGGACATTTTGTATAACTCAACATCAATCCGACTGACACGGCCTTCCGCATGTAATGTAAAATTTTATGTATGATGTGGGAACATGAGAGGATCACAGCTTTTACAGCTTTTTCAGTTCTTCCTGCTGGGACTAGTGCAATCTTCCTTTTAGTTATAAGGGCTGCACATACGCTAAATAAAGATAATAGCGTAATTTAAAAAGCTTGTTAAGAAGATGTTTTTGTTGTGTTCATGTTTTTACATGAATTCTGCCTGATCAATGGAGCTTGTTGTGGCCATGCATAGCAGAAGATTGCAGAAATGATTCAGAGCTGAAAAAAATATTGAATGCTTTTCAGGGAAAGAAATCATTTCCTCTAAATTTTCATTGATGAGACAATGTTCTCTTGAGTAAATGTGACGTTATTTTTCATTGGCATCAGGTTTGACTGATTATTTTCATTATCATGTAACCTGCTGATTATTTTTCATGGTCTCCATCACAGTACCCCAGAGCTCCCCAGAGCTCCCCAGAGGTGAATGCTCAAATGTCTTGTTTTGTTCAACTAACAGTCCAAAACCCAAAGAGAGAAACAGCAAATACTCACACAAGAGGGAATGGAGAAAGCATATGTTTGGCAATTTTGCTTGAAAATTTACTCAAGCAGTGGAGTTATTATCAAAATATTTGCTGATAAATTTTCTGACGGTAGAGAGCATGACAACCAATTTAATCATCATATAAATGTCTGTCTTATTGTTTGGTTGAAAGACCCCTAATTTAATGGTCTCCCTGAATTCAGAAACCAAACTTATACCCTTGAATTTGATTTCTGAATTAAAAAAAATAAATAAATTTGACTAAATTATTCATTATTCACTGTGTGACATCTCAAAAATGTTTGACACTTACCATTAATACATTTGGCTCTTTGATCAGACCAGACAACAAAAAAACACAGTGGGTTAATAAATGCAGTCGCCACTGGATTTGAAAGGCAAACACGTTCCGTCTGACTCCGAAGACAAACCGCAGCAACTCATTCAGACGTGCTTGAATAGCTTCGGTGCTCTCAGTGTTTACCAGTTTCTTTCAACTAGGAAAATTTGAATGTGATTAGTTGGTTGCATAACCCAGCCAAAACACTGATGACGTTTCTTTTGCCCATAAGCTTCACAGTTTGTCATGGTGATGGTTATTAGAGTCACACACACACACACACGCATGCACGTGCACGCGCGCAAACACACAGGCACACACAATTCAAACACAGTGTCATGGTAATGCTGAACCAGTGCCAGCATCCACACCAGTGAAGAGATCAATTTGAAAGAGCTCCTACAGGTCCCTCTAGTGTTTTATTCTCCTGCTTTGATTTCGGAGTGGACCTGTCATATTCTGAGCTCCATCTGAAAGATCCACAGTCCGGTCTGGTTCGTTTAATCTCATGCACAATAGCCTCGTTAGCATTTGGCTGAGTGATGACTTCGCTTTTCACACACCGCCGTTCAGAGGTGACAGGGAAGGAATCATACATTTGTGTGTGCTTTGAGTGGATTTGAGTTTTGTGAAGGACTCTATGAGTGGATGTGCTGAAATGCACGTGTAAAAGAGTTAAGAGTTACACCGGTGGCTTACTCTCTGAAGCCGCTTCAACAACTTTGCAGTAAGCCTGTGGAGAATGGGCTCAGGTTTTTAAGTCTGCTTACAGAAATCCTTTTGGAAAATAATACTGAGGCTCAACCTCCAACGGTTTCCTCACAGAGACAAACAAAAAAGGATTTAAGAGGAAAAGTAGGTACTCAGCTGGATAGAGAGTTAAGCAGGGGCCCAGCAAGAACACAAGTTTTGCTACACTCTCTGGAGAATGGAATTAAAAGTTAAATCCTTAAATCCTCAAAAGCTATCCCCAATGAAGAAAATAGATTACTGAAATAGGATTCTTTGGTTCTGTGTTTTTTTTTTACTATGGCTCTAGGGATAGCAATGTCAGTCTTTTGGTTGTTCAGTCGTTTAGTTAGTCTACCACTTTGGTCAAGAGTGGAATATATCATTGACCAGTGGATGGATTACCAAGAAATTTAATACAGATATTCTTGGTACCCAGAGGATAGATCTTAATGACTTCGGTCATCCACTGTCAAAGTTTTAACTTCTGCTGTGAAACATGTCAATGTCTAGGCTACTGGACGGATAGGCACCAAATATGATGGTGCTACCAGCAGGCTGATAAATTTGGCTTTTAATGAAATAACTCGACAACTGTCGGATGAATGTCGTGAATTTTGGTACAGATTTAAAAGATGAAATGATGAATCCTTATGATTTTGGTGAACTCCAGGCCTTTTTTCTAGAGATTATTTTGTCCCGTGTCCTTTGTTTAGTGCCAAGTAGCTAATGTTATGCTAAACCAAGATGATAAACCTTACCTTGTCTGCTAAATTAGTGGAGCATATTAGCATTGCCATTATGTCCATGTTAGCATGCTGACATTAGTATTTTTAAGTACAGCACCACTAGCATGGTGATAGACATTTAGTCTTGTTACTCTCTTAGCTCAAACAGTTAATGACAATAAAGCCCCAATTCAGTTTCTACCTTTCGTGTATGAATATAAATATTGACTGCTGAATTACAAAAGATTTTTCCCAAGTTGTTTTTTCTCATCTAGATGCTTAGAAAAGTCTTTCTGCTGCAGAAGCAGATGATTTGATGGATTTCCTTAAAAACCCATTGTGACACGTGCCTGCCTGGAGCAATGATGTCATCAGGGTGAGAGCGCTGGAAGAGTGACACCGCGGGGCCATTAGCACAAGGTGGCTGTCATTCTTGGTTTTTCCCCCCAAGCTCTCAGTCTGTGCTCACCACAGGCATGGCCTCTATCTGCTGTCAAAGCAGCCATGCCCAATCCCTGTCCCACCTCAATCCCTCCATCCTCGACTCACGAGGCAAAGTTCAGAGCGAGGTGAACGGAAAGTAAGGAGGTTTCTGTCTGTCATTATAATGTTAAATCTTTTATTTCAGTTCTTAACCCAAGGGTTGTTTTTCTCACGCTCATTTCTTTCTCTCAACAAAAAGGAACAAGAACTTACGAAAAAAGGGGGCATCCATGGTCAAGGTAATCACTCTCCTGCTGGTCCAACAGTTGAGGATATGGCACGAATGGTCGCACTACAAAACAATAAATGAAAAAACATCAGCAAACAATAGGAAAGAAGAAAAACAAAAGGAGAAATGAGGCCTTTGGGTCCATTTACAAAAGCATTTGTGGTGTAGACCCCATGTGTTTTCCCTCCGTGCTTCACCAATTTATCATTACAGCAAATCAATTTCAAGTTGAAGTTGAAGTTGAAGTGTGTATTTCTTAAGACGATCTGTATAGTGTTGTGTACTACATGTTACTAGTCCCATCTGATGTGCCCTTTTCCAACTTCTCACCCTAATTCTTCCAAAGTCCTATCATGAACTGCCATGCATTGTGTATTTTAGTTTAGTTTGTGTCTCTATTGTGAACAGAGCTGTAATTTTCTGCACACTAAGCTCAAATTTGACACAATCAACTTTAGATGATGTCACTTGTGTCATGTTTTCAATTCGCAATCATAAGGTTGACCAACCCCATGTGAAAACAAATGCAGAAACAAAAAATGACCTTTGCTGCTGCAATGCTTGGTTGTGGCAAAGGTCAGACAAGGGTTTGGCTAGACTCTGGGTATCTGCAAAACCCAGAGTCTAGCCAAACCCTCTGGGTACTCTGGGTATGCTACTCTCTGTTCTTCCACTTATCTAGTGAGCTTAGTAAACACTGAACAATGTAGGGTCTGCAGCAGGACACAAAAGCACTGGGACGTGCAAAAATAACATACAGTCAAAAGACAAACACAGACACAAAAATGCACAACACATACACAAGACATTGTCACTAGCTAAACCTCAAAATCAAGGCACCAGAAGTTTCTCTTATTGATCAGTGTCTCTGACTGACTACCTGGGGAGAACAGATTCATGTAACTTATGAGAAAGACTGTAGTTTACAGTTAAGATGTGCATAGAACCACACCCATCCCCACAAAGCATAACACTCAAGTCTGGGCAGTAGGTACATACACTATACAATATACTGTGTGTTACCAGCTCTGAGGTGATGGCAAGCAGGATATCCGTTTCACAACAAAGTTGGATCAGGTCTTCCTGCACTCCTGTTCCCTGCTTTGGATGGATGTGTGTCCAAATTTTCTGATCCAGATATTTATGATTAGGATTCATTTAAATGTACTTGACCAGAGTCAGGACGATCTAAATCAGATCAATAGATGATAAAATGATTCTAAAAAGCATCAGAAAATGGAGAGCAAAGGATTAAACGGTGCAGTGTTTAGTGCAGAGTGGCAGTCTTATGAAACTCATTTGCATCTCTCTTTTTTGCCCCCTGCTCATAGCATTTTTACTCTATTTTTTTTTCCTTTTCACACACGTTTCAGTACAAATTAGCAAAACAAACTGTTTTGATGGATGTGTGTTGTGGAACACGTCCTGGGTTGCCTAGAAATGTGACTCTAATCGCCACTGAATCAGAAAAGGTGGAACGGTCCTCCTTAACAAACAGAAGGGAGCAGCATTGTATGTTGTTTATTTATAAGGCTCTACTGTACAAACTGCCTAGTTACGTCTGCTCTCTGGTTACATTTAAATACAGTTCTTACAATGTCAGGTCACAGGACACTTTAACTTTAGCTGTACCCCTTGTTCACACTTGGAAAACATGGGTTCAAATACTATACTGCATACAAATGGACTGGAACATTTTAATCATCTGTGTCTGTCTATGTATTAACTGTAACTGTTTATTTCTGTACACAGATCTGTTTAAATAAAGGATTTGAGTTTAAAAATAAAAATAAAAAGTCCACTCATTGTCCTCATTGTCCTGTGTACTATCCTTTATATTTACAATGTTGTGGAAACAAATTTGTTTTGTATTGGGATTTCCAGTGTTTCTCAAGGTCTGTTTCCAGCATTAGTAACTATAGGACCCTCACCCATCACATTCCTCTGCCTTTAGCTAATATTCTCTGTGTACATTCTCCATCCTCTTCTGCCACATCAGATAAAGTGAAGTTTAGCATTTTGGACAACAGCAAGCTGACACCTGATACAAGCTGATGACTGCTGATATCACCATGTTCCCTTCACGATATGAGTGAGGTTACAAAATCAGATACTGGTCATAAACAGAAACATGCTTCGTTGTCAGTCTGAGCAAAAACACTTTGCCTGGTTACTGCCGCGATTGCACGGCCTTGGTGTTTGTCAGCAGTCCATAACGTTATGAAACAATGCAACCTGATCTGCTGTGGGTATGAGGCATAAATGTAGCTTTAATTAGCGATAACCAATTTAGCCTGGCTACTTGGACCACTGTTTGACATCAATCAAGAAGACGCTGATGGAGACGCCTTTTGTTGGCTTGAGATAGGCTACATTGTCCAGTGTCATACATCAGAGGAGACGCGGTAAGCCGAGCTATATCTTCTTACTTACTCTGCTAATTTCACTGCTGGCAAGCCTTGTTTGCTCTCTTCATCTTAATGCGCAGCCAGCTTGCTGCCATTTGTCATGTTGTATTTTCTTCTGCAGTAATGGGGCCAGTCAACCCTCCTAACATGGGAAAAGAGCATGACATCAGCGCATGGTTATTTTCTTGACTTAACCTGCCTGTGGAATCAACAACACATATTGAGTCAGTGTGTAGGTGTGTGTTGCACTTGAGTGAGATCATACATGTGAGAGCAATAAATACAGACCCGCCGCCTTTGGTCTATTCAGTTGCACGTCGCCTTTCACATTCAATGACATCACACACATAGGCAGTAAAGCGGCGCTGAAAATGGATGTCACACACAATTTGCCACACGTCCACTTCCTGTGTTTCATAGTCCTCTGGGTCTTTGTCTCTCTCCCTTTCTTTTGGGATGATGCATGGCAGTCTATCAGGCAGAGATGAATGGAGAAGGCGCTGCTTAAAGCTTCAGGTTCACCTCAGAGCCCACTCCCCAAAACTGACTCCTAACATTCTGTATGAAGGATGGAGGGTAAGGGATCTGATAAGAGGTCTGGTGAACAAGGGTTGTTCTGTGTTTCCCTTTCCACCCCACCGACACCTCCTCACAGCTCTGTTTGTGAATATTATAAAGTATGATACAGCCAACAGCAGACAGAGCAGGGTTTTGTCGATTCAGTCACAATGCTAATCCTTTAATGGACTAAAGGTTAGTTTGCAAAGAGCCAAAGAATGTCCACAAAGTCTTTGCTGTATCAGTAGGTGTATAATATGAGAACTCTTGAGAAAAGATGGATCGTTGCGATACTGTTCTTGATGCAACATCCATCTTCGAACTTGTGTTATCTACGAGTGATGAAGTGATAAAAACTTAATTCAGCTTACTTGCAGCAAACACAGTGGAGAATATTGGTTTGATTTATTAAATTTCAGGAAAAAACAGGTTAAGGTTCCCTTAAACTATGATTAAATGCTGCTGAAGGTCTATGAAATCAATCACGAACTGTTTAAATAATGCTCAAGAAAAAACGTGCATGGTGGGAAATTTATGTGAGCTAGCCTGCTACAGTAAGTCACAAAGGCAAAGCAAGCCTTCAGCTCACAGAAGAGCACACATACCATGTATAGTGACATAATGAAGACACATACAGTACCAAAAATGCATTTTGTTTGTGATAAGAAACAAATATGTTGACTATTGTGAGAAAAAGTAGTACATACACAACTCAAAAACTTTGGCGATTGTCATGTTTCATGTGCAGAAGATGTAAATATTTGCTTTAAAAAAAAAGAAAAAAAAAAAAAGAAATGAACTGCACATGGCCCCAGACACCCATGGGAAAAATCATGTTAAATTTAATCTGTCCTTCATGTTCTCAGACACAAACAGAAGCATCTGAATCTGTTTACCATCTGCCCTCAACTGTTTTTGGTGATGCAATACTCACATAAGTTTGCTCCTATAATATGCGGAGTGCCTCAGGGCTCAATTCTGGGACCAATCATATTTTCTTTACATATGGTTCCCCTCTGTTGCATTATACATAGGAATGGCATTGCATTCAGTTATTATTAAGATGACACTGATATATTCTCAAGTGAAGCCCATCAACTGTGTGCCATATTTATATATATATATATATATACACACACACACTCTCTCTCTCTCTCTCTCTCTCTCTCTCTCTCTCTCTCTCTCTCTCTCTCTCTCACAGATATCAAAAGAAGTTGAATGTTGACAAATGTCTAAGAAAAAAAATCTTCATTCTTATCATTGGTCAAATGAATCTGCATTTTTTTACTAGAACCTGTCATGTTATTTTTGCTTTTGAAAACTATATTAACCAGCTCTTCCAGTTCTGATTCGCAGATTACAGTAGATTAGTTTTGATGTTCAATAATCACATATGCCTTAATTCCTATGCAGGTGATTGACTGCAATCTGCATAAACCAAAGCTAAGAGTTGTCTAATGTAATGTACCTAAAGGGGTGTGTTCAGAAATTAAATGATGATGCAAGAGAAAAGGTTCAGTTCCCTCACCCATCCCAGATTTAATTTTATGGCTGTTTTACTTACACAGTATTTTGTTGATTTTGTTCCTATGTTTTTTTTCTCAATGTGTATGTAAATTAAAGCACTTTGCAACATTGGTCTTGAAAACTGCTATAAAAATAAACTTTTTAATTTTTATGTTTTCAAACATGTGCAGGATTTGGTCAGCATTTGAAGAGGTGGGTGGCTTATACAAAACAGGACAATTGGTCTGAAAAAAAACATCTCTTTGAAATTATCTCTTTTTCTGTCTCCCACTGTTCTCCCACCCTCTTTCTTTCTCTTTCACACACCCACAAAATGGTCTGTTTTCAATTTCCACCTCTACATTCAAATCACCTGATGACAACACAAAGTGACTCCCATATATTTCCATCTCTGCAGCCCTGATTAATCAGCAGCTTGTTGATGGTAGATGGTGATAACACTCAGGGTTGGGTTGCCAGTTTAGCTGGTTCATCAGTTAACTTGATCGATTATACAGCAGTTGTAGTAGTCAAGTCTATACCTTTCAAATTAGTTGTGGTCTTCACTGCCAACAAATATATAGAGGTTTTGTTAACTTATAGTTTTGTGAAAGGCGACAATAAACTAGCCTGCATTTTTTAGGCTTTTGCAAATTTTCTTATTTCATATTAAAAATCTACCGACAATGTTGAGAGATCACAAAAAATAAGACCATTGAGAAGTATTTTTCATCAAAAGGGAAGCATATCTGTCATCACCTGGACAGGTAAACTGCTGCACAATGTGCTGTCATCATATCAGGCTCATTCCCGTAGTTTAAGTTACACTAAGTTTGATGAATGCAATGCAATAAGAAAATATTTTCATATGATATATATATTTCCATATTTTCATTTGTGGAAGTCTCATCATGTTTCTGTGTTTGTGTTGGTTCACATCATGAAGAAATGTCACCACACAAAAGGAGAATGGAGCAAAAATGAACTGGGTTAAAAAACAGTTTGTTGTCAGTGGAATAATTCCATGTTTTGACCTTTTCCCTCATTTTCACATCAAGCCATGCATTCCCGCTGTAATTTGAACAAATTAGGCTGTTTTGCTTTTGTTTTGTCATTGCCTTTCACCACAATGATGACCCTTAAATGTAACACAAAGGTTTTTCCTTTTTTTCTGTTTTTGTCTCCAGACTGTATTGTGACTATGACACAAGTTCACTGCAGCTAAACTGAAGGAAAAAATAGATCAGTGATACATATCTTCTGGCATTGCTCAATTGAACCTGGTGACTATAAAGTTCCGAAAAGTTTTAAAATGTCAAGCATTCATTAGGTCTGTTTAAGTTGCATGAGTAACGAGTCGATATCCACAGGCCGATCTGCCTCCAAAATGACATTAAGCGCAGCTATTGATTGAGGTTCAGCACCTAAACATTAAACTAAAAATATAGCGGGATATTACATGCTTTAACCATTTAGGGTGGTTATCTTCTTTTTGCACAAATATCAGATGGTGACCACCCATTTAAGCTGCGATAGCGCTGCATTGATTTTCTGCTGACTGGTGCCAAACCTGCTACTGTGCCAAAATATGATTTATAACACTCTGAAAGGATGTTTTGAGCTTATAAGATCATGTTTTTATGACAACCATATGGAAAACAGCACCCAACAGATATGACCACATCCCTATGCACACTCATAAAGTTAAATGTCACCGAGCCAAAGCAATAAATTTTTGTCTCTTGCCACACAGTTGATCTTATGCAGTACTTCTCTGAGATTTAGCAAGTGCGTGGGATCGTGTGTAACGTCAAAGTGATATGAATAAATAAATAACACATATCACTATTGTTGATAGCACCTCTTGGTGTGCCTGACAAGACCCACTGATAACTGGAGACATTTATAGACTTAAATTATAAAGACAAGGATAGGGGGGAAAAGAAAAAAAAAAGAGAAAAAGGAAAACACGTAACCCAAATGTAAAATGAGAATTTCCACCTAGAGAAGCGGAGATGCTTTTCTAGTTTCTCTGAATATGGAAATGGCCTGTGAGGCATCATTGCGTCAGTGTCTGGCGACGCTTGCCTCTACCATTAGAAACACAATGAGGTCAGGGGAGTGAGTGACAGAGTGTACCGTGGACCTTAAACACCTCACAGAAAGCAGGGCTATTAGCTGCCTATTAAAACTCAAATAGCAAAAGAGCGTGTCTAACATGTCTCACAGCAAACTGGCAGTTATTCACCTGGTGATTTGGGCCGGTATGTTTCACTGATCTGTCAGAAACATTGACTGTGCTACAAACCAGATCTTCACCCACCCCCGCTCCACACTTTTCATGGAGAAAAAACTTGCTTCTTGGAGGTGAATTCCTCAGCTGCTCATCAAATGCAAACGACTCATTAAACTGCCATGATTGATGAATTGATTCCCTTAAATCACAGTCATTTGCACTCACACACGACTGATAATATGACCATATTGATTTCATGTCAGGAAATTACCTGCAAGGCGGAGCAGTGGTATAAACGTGGCCATGCTTTGTATATGTTTACCAGAGGTCTGTCACATCAAATAAACCCAGAAGTGCACCAATGGTTTACATCATGTCACTTTGTTGTATGGGTCAGGGGGCCAACACTAAACACAATCAATGACTGGCCCTCTTGCCTCGCCTCCAGGACACACCAGTGAGGGTCCTTAGCGCCATTATGTGTATGTGTCTATGAACCTGTCACGCACTAAAGCCGCTATTACCAAGTAAAAATAAATGGAAACTAATTTAGCAAATGGGGAGCAAAAGCACCACCACATGGTACACGACCCCTGTGACACCGGGGTTTGACCAACTCGCTGATCTCTCTGGTTCTGTTTGTTGCTCCTAGTGGGCTAACAGTTGACAGAACAGGGGCCTGGAGGTTCACAGTGCTTCCCACCTTTCACAGATGGGCAGACAGCTGTGGCACATTCCCTGATATCCCCACCGTGTCCCAGTGAGAGCCACCCCATGCTCTGCACTGAGAAAAGGACAAGTTATAAAAACAGCTAACACTGCCAAAGCCTCCGGGGCTCATCACTAGAGGCGAACTTAACTTCTTAAAAAGCCTTTAAAGCTTGGATTCAGCTTGTCATTCCTTTATTTCCACGCAACATATTTTGCATTATTTACATGTATTCAAACTGCATCATTCTGTAATTATTTTGCATAAAATATCACTCAAACTGTGCTAAAGGAATAGTGAACAGACATTTCAGAAAAATAGGCTTATTCATTTTCTGGCTGAAAGGTAGATGAGGAGTCAAGAAGTTTATGTAGACTTACCACCGGCAGCTTGGCTTAGCACAGCACAAAGACTGGAAACAGGTGAAATCAGCTATTCTGTCTAGTGTCAACAACAAAACCCACCTACCAGCACCTCTAACATTAAATAATCAACATGTAAACAAGCTGAAATGTAATGATGACATGTAGTTGTTTCACAGGGGGGTTATGCGCCGGATGTGAAACTCTTGGCAAGAGAGCAAATAATAATTTTCCTAAGTGTCTAACTATTCTTTTACATATGAAGAGTAGAAACAGTTGAATCCACATGGAATTTTTTGTTCAGTACCAATTAATATCTGGATAGAGGGAATTTTAAATGTTTAAATCGTGTGCGACTAAGTGTGAAATTCTACGGCATCTATAAATTTGTGATAAATGGTGTGGTTTGGTGATGTCTTACTGTCACAGTTCTGACCACAGATCATTCTTATCTGGACAACATTTTCAGAACTGTTGGTCAGAGGCCAACAGATTGATGTGGAGCACATTAGCTGGTTTCCAAAGAAATGGCTGAGAACACATTTAAAATGCAGTTATGAAGATGTCTTGTTTGAAGCCTCTGACCTACCACACCCCAGGTTGTTGGGTGTGGATGGGAAAAATGACTCTGTGCTCTCAAAATTAAATTCCACAGTTATTTTTTTATGATGTAGAGTTGCCTCTGTGGCAGAAGTCAGTCCTGACTGTGTTTCTTGTTTTTTTTAATTAATAAACAAATGGACTAGAGTCATGTTTTTGGAGGAAAAAAAAGAGACATTGATGCATCAAGTTGTAGTGTTAGTCGTTATCCAACTGAATTGCTGCCTGGAAGGTTGAAAGTTCAACGAGTTTCCTTCCAAAAAGTGAATACTGATAAAATGCTCAAAAGCTCTTAGTTTTCGTAAATGACGTTTGAAAGGAAAAATCACACAAAGTTTTATATGATGCAAAAGTAAGGTTCAGCTCCTCTGCTTTGGCATGTCCAAAATGCATCTGTCAAAGTCGATGGATGCAACTGGTTCTTTTCTAAAAACCAAAGCCTGAGATAACCTTTTAACAATTTTATAATGATAGTGCCTTTCTATACTTTGCTATCATCATGTTTAATCAGTCTGTCACTATGACGGCAACCTTTTTTGATTGTGAATATTCTTGTGAAACATATATGAATATTCTTACGCTTAAAAGTTATCACATTTGGCCATACAACATTTGTCGTAAGTCTTCTTAATGATGCCATATTTCACCATTTCTGTGGTCTATCCGAGAACATAGAATACGTATGCGTCCACCCGGACCCTCTGCGCAGATAATTAACAACGAATGTGTAGGGCAGAACCTTTTATATCATCCGTGGCTTGTCTATCACACGACACCGCACAGGACACTGGAAACCAGCCAGCCTTTCAACACTACACCCACCCGTGCTGTTTTTAACATGCTAGGTTTTTTTTTTTTTCTCTTTCTTTCTTCCTCCCCACTGCTTCCCCTGCCATGGTGAGGGAGACATTTTGTGCTAAACACCTTCATATGCTGCGTTCAGGTTGCCAGAAAAGCTCTCCACGTATGGAGATTGGCCTAGGCCTCTCTATGGCTTATTAAAAAGTTGGCCCGTCAATGCCACTTTTTTGCCACTTTTCTGCTGGATGTCCAAACAGAGGAAGGGGAAAGGTGTAAATCCCTGTGTTACTAGTGATGAGTACGTTTCTCTTCACACTGCAGCAGGGTGGGCCAATTTGAGAGGGTGATGACCCAGCTCTTTGGCAACGTCACACCAGGAACATCTCGTAATATCATAAATCAGCTGTCCTTCCTACCTTTGATACAGAATATGCTTTTGACCTCAGTAACATGATGTTCATCCGGGGATTTCAACATGAAATAATAATTTAATTGCAGAGCAATTGCACTGTCAACAGTATCTAAAAATGCAATTTTAATGAATGACTCATTGTCTTGTCATTGTGTACCTTTGTGGGATTATATCCAGCCCAGAGGGAAGACCGGGCAGAGATATGGTTTCAGTAGACCTCTGGACGTCTGAAGAATTATGTGGTCATCATTGTGATTTAAGAAGAGCAAAACCAAATAAAAAAAAAAAAAAAAAGACAACAGCCTGACGGATCCTTGTTCTCTCCATTCTGGCTCAACAAGCTCAGAATACAGCTTTTCACTCAAAAATTTAAGTTAGTTTGTAGGAAATTGGCTCACTTCAGTTAGTATTGTGCAAGTTACAAAAACATCTAAAATGACTAAAGGCTAAACATTCATTTCACAGAAAGAGGTGAAAAGCTTTCTCTGGAAAGGATTGTGTAAAGCTATGTTAGATCACGCTTGGAATTTGTATTTTTGACTTTCAGTATATGCCATGGAAATTCTGTACAGAGGGGGTTTTCTGTGCAAATGTAGAGCTGCTTGTTTTACTTCTTGTTATATCTTATAACTGTAGCCATTACCAACAATGACTGTTCACCTTTCCCTGTGACTGCTACTCGGGTCCAACTTTCAGCCCTGTTTGATCATATTGACATATTTTATTCTTTCTGTTCAGTGACATTTCATGTGAGAAAATAAATCTGTCGTATCTTTGTGGTTTTGTCCATTATTCTTTTTTGGGTTTTATAGTATTTCACTCATTAGATATATAGAGTTAGTTTGAAGTCTTACACAATGGTTTTCCTTTAATGGAAAATCATCTGTCCATGCCTCAAATACATACTATGCAGAAAAATGCAGAAAAGTACATAATGTTTCCCTCCTACTATTCCTATTAGCACTTGGAATATTATAGCATGTGGAATATTATATTATAGCTGAGGTAATATGAGCAAAAAATGCCCTTTCATATAGGGGACGTTTATGAAATTGGTCTCGTTTAAACCAGGTTGGACCCATTAAAATGAGACTGCAGACAGATCACAGTTCACAGCTGTATTCCACAGATAGCCGTAATACATGATTCTCTAATTAAGGCAATTTAAGTTTTATTTCTCCCTGTCTGCCACCCTCTCTCTGCGCTTGTCTTTTGGGCTAAATTCCTATTCACTGAATCAGGGGAGCAACCAATCATGATTCAACCTGGGTGTAGAGGAGAGCCTCAATAGACAGACAATTAATAGACAAGACACCAAAAATGCATGACGGATCATGTGCTGGATTCAAATCCACAACATTAAAGCCTCAATTATACGATAAGATAGCTGTGGACACCAGGGACTCGTTGCTGCTTGGAGAAGCGCATGCACAGTTGAAGCCCATGCGACACAACAAATTGGAGGGTACAGGGACATCCACACAGAGCCTCCCGTATACCCTATGATGATGAAATTTACATCTCTTGGACTCGTGGAAAGTAGAGACACTAGCTTGAACCTCTGCTGCTGACTGGTCTTGCTCTAGCTGCACAAGTACATATACATACATACTTTAATCGCTTGAATATCTATGCAAAAACAAAATTCAGTTTGTTTAAAAATAGCCAAATATGTACAGAAAAATAAATGATTTGGTTCAGTTAAAACAAACAGCCCCTTCTGTGAAGGTGAAGGGCAAACAGATTAAGAGCATGTAGGGAGCACAGTGCTGGAAAAAGCAACCAGTGTCCAATCTGTATTAAAGGGTAGCCAAGGGTCACAGGCCTATAAATGATACCAGAAGAGCATTGGGCAGGTGCGTGTATGAGTGTGTGTGAGTTTGTGTGTGACTGTGTGTGTGTCTGTGTGTGTCTGTGTTCACCATTAACTTATAGTGTGTTATTGTATCTTTTACTTAAGTAAATGGAATATTTGTTTCTCTACTGAGAGGGGCTATATATCTGCAGTTAAGTGCCACTTACCAAATTAAAAATTGAATTAACTGAAAGTGCATTACCATCCATCTGTTTTTACTGTGTATTTTCAATTTGCTCAGAAAAAGGGAAAGTGAACATGCTGTAAATTAAAAGAAAAAAAAGGTCAAAACTGCAAAAAGTTTCCTAGCTGAGTTGGAAATGGTGGTGCAAAATGCAAGAAGTGCAATGGAAAAAAAAGTTAGCAAAAATGCATGTAAATGCGATATTTCTGTCACAATTTCCACATTGTTTTAGAAGCATTTCAAGACTGATGTTGACTGGTGTTCTCTTAATCACGGAAGTTTCTGCAAGGGTGTAATGGCACCTGACTGGAGAATTAGTGCCACCACCAGCTGTCAATGTACCCAACTCTTCATATCATGGAAATGGGTGGAAACAAGGATTACTTTACATTTTCTTTTGCAGATTTTCTGGAAATTCAGTAAAAATTTGCACTAAATTTGGATGAAAAATTGAATTAAGATTGCAAATAATCAGTATGTAGCCAAGATTCTCATTCATTCTGTTCTCTAGGAGGTTGTTATGTTGTGAGAAGGCACAAAGTCTGCTGAATATAGCCAGACACTGGTGGTCTCTCAGGTAGTTAAAACTGTTATGCCATAGACTCAGTGGTCAAACATTACCTTACAGAACTTTGTTTTGTCCTCTTTCATAGTTAAGGCTATTGTAACCATGACTGTTGATATACATCAGTCTGTAAACAAGCAAAGTAACAATAGACTTTGGTAAGGACTCTGTTACGATTGCAAATCCTCCAGGTTTATAACTGCCCAAGCAAATGCAAACAAGACTTTCCATGAGGTCATAATTGTTTCTCCAAGCCCCCCCAAGATTCTGGAGATATAAATAATAAGATGAGGAACATGTTGGGCACCAGTTGAGTCTCAGTAACTCTGCCCCAAGGCAACAAATTTGCAGATGGAGGAAGAGCAAAGCATTAATGTGTGTGTTATTTTTGGTATCTCTCACACACATTTTACACACATTTGCTGCTGCAGGAGGCTTCTTACGTGAGGATAAGCTCTCATGCTGGGGCTTAACATGAAAAGCCAAGATTTAGCCCCATGGTGATTGTGAGAGAGACAAAATACATCTAAAAACAAAGCTATGAAATCCAATCGACCAGTGCTGCTGCATGTGTTCAAAAAAACAAAACAAAAAAAGGCCTATAACGTTGTTTTAGATACGGATGTTATATAAGGGCCGAAAATGAATATCATTTTTTTGATCTGAGTACTGTCTTGAGTAAGAAAGTGTGACAAATTCTCCACAAATCAAACAGGTCAAAGCCCTCAAGTTATTCATAAGAAATTGGCATCATGCTCTTGCAGATGTTAAACAGAGTAGGTTCCTGCCAAGGACAAAGTCTAAAGTAAGCTAATGTTGACTCACGTTAAGAAGCAGGAGTAAATCTTTATCTTTGGTAAATGAGTCTGCTCCACTCCAACCCGAAGGCTTGGATTTCAGCAGAGAACCAGCAATTAATAACAGCAAGGACATGGCTAACTTATTCATCATGTCACGGACAGTTTAACCTTGGATCAACGCTGGGAGTGTCTTTCACAAATGAAAAGTTAAAAATAATCCAAGACGTCCAAGTAAACCTGAATCTTTCCTAGACAAAGCATAAAAGGATTTTTTCTTCTGTTTGTAAACGTGCTAATGTAGCAGCCCAGTCAAAACTAGCACTTTTGGCTCCAAATAGCCATTTACTCTGCTAACAGCAGAATGAAGTTAAGTCTCCCACAGCCAACTTTGTGGTAAAAGAAAAAACATTAAAGATTTAGCCAACTGCTCGATAGCAAGCATACATACACCACAGAGACTTCTTTTGAAGCTACATGAGCCATGAAAACAATTCATTCAGCTAACGTTAGCAGAGTCACAGATACTGTAGTGTGCTCAACAACTTAGTCACCATAGAGGCATTTGCAGTAAATGGAAGCCCTTTCTAAATCATACAACATGCATAAAACACATTTTTACCAAGAAAAATCAAATTAAAATATTTTAACAGGGCTCATTCATTAGCCTGTAGCATGTGTGTAGAAATTAATTAAAATCAATAGAAATAAAAGAGTAAATAACATAATCATAAAATACAGCAGTAACTTGTTATAAATTACTGAAAAATACTGAAAAAAATATATAATATGAGAAAATAATGTATGAAATGTAAGTTAGATGTAGTTTGCAGTAAGTTGACACTGAAATTGACAGTGAATTCTGAAATAATTCAGGCTAATTTTCATCATCATGCTCACCTTTGTGCTTGACTGGGTATCTGTGAGTGCAGCTGTAACTAAATTCCCTAAAAGTACATGCAGTGTTATGCTTGTGTGGTGTGTGGTGACTGGCACCCTCTTGTGAAATCACCACAGTCTTTCTGTCACCTTGGAGCTGGATAAATGGCCAGATGCAGTCCAGCGTCTGCCTGGAAACTGAGAACTGTGATACAACACTGGCACTGCCGCCAAGCTATTTGGTCGTTGCTGTGGTGATAATGTGCAGCCTAAACGGCGCTGTGGGCAAACTCTGTGATTATAGAGTGAACAAACTTTATCTCAAAAGCAATATACATGTCGCAGATAAGGGACCTTTTGGCTTGATTTGTTGTTTCTACTCTACACTCTCGTGGTTGGAAAAGGTATTCAGATCATTTAAAAGTAGCAATAACACACTACAAATGTTCCATTACAAGTTTAGGTACAAGAAGTGTTGACAACAAAATGTACTGCAAGTACACAATTTGAATATTAACTTGTACTACTTGTTCTATTTCAGAAAAAAATGGAAATAGAACACAAAAAACAAACTTAAACACAAATTTACTTTCCTCCAGTATTGAGCAAGTTATCCTGCAAATGTAATCAATTAAATATTACTCATTAAGAAAGTAACTACCATACATGAATTACTCAAGAGCAAAAATCATTAGTTACATTACTCGTCTGCAGAAAACGAGATGTTGTGGTTTAACAAGCAGCTACAGTTTGGAGTCATTAACTGACCATCTGCAGATTATTTAACATGTCCAGTCCTCACGATGAAACCGCGACTCTAACAAAAGTCAGGTAATTCCTGAATGTACCAGTGGGTGATGTTAGCAACCCTGCTAAGAAGACACAACACATAAAAAAGGCAACTTCGGAGTTACTGGGAATCACATTTCACTTCTTTTTCACACCTCCAGCCCCAGCACCAAGCTAACACATACAGGAACAGTCTGTCCACTTAATGCAGGACGCCCAAACTGATGAACCTTCAATTTAACTACCAGCAAGACAGCAAACAAGTTGACCCCCAACAACAGAGCACTACCGGGATTAGTAACAGTTGAAATTGTAACCCTTTACAATACTTGCTTAATACTTACTGAAAAAAAGCATTCACATTACTCTAACATGTTACAAAATAATGTATTACAGTAATATTGCTTTCCATTACTCTACTCATATGATCTGAAGTGTGTAGGGGGAGGCTGTACATGTCCATGCATTGATTTGTGCATGTCTGCAGCTGTTTGATGAGATAAATCAAGATCTGACATATGGGAAACGTGCGTGGCCTGTTCCACTGTGCAGCTCCATCCCCATGGCCTGGTGTCACTGAGGTGTCAGGAGATTAGACCCACATACTTCTAATGGAAGTGTGTATGGAAGAACCGCTCAATTAATTTGGTTTCATATCTGCTGAAAGGTGTCAGGACAGAGGGGCGTGAGTGTCTTTACATTCTCTTACACCCTCTATTTTTACCAGCCACAGACAGCTGTTCAGTGCAGCACATGGAATCTATTCCAGCAGGTCGTGAACAACCGAATGCCAGACGCCTATCCGCTCTGATCCAACCACTGCAGATTAATTGATTCGCAAATATTGATATAGTCCCGCTTTCATGCCTTGTGTAAAACAGAGACCAGTGAAGTTCCTCTGCAACATCCTCATCAGTTCAAACTGCACCCACGGGACTTGGGAGCTCATTTCTCAGTGGTTACAATAAAAATAAAGTAAATAAAAAACACACTATAAGCCATCGTGTTTCATTAGGACGGGCTTCCTTTGTATTTCCCAAATAATAGACTTCAATGACCAATTTACCCTAATTTATCTAGGAAGTCACGTTGTGTTAACAGACCACCCTTCAGTGTGCGTTGCTTTGGGAGATCCAGAGTGCGAGATGTCTCTGTTTATCTGCAATTATACAATCACTTTCACAGCTGCTCAGCATTATGGTCAATTTGTTGCACAAGCCTTGATAGGAGCCCACTGCACCATGCCACACTCCACCTATGATATGATGTATTTGATTTGGCATCGGGATGCATACAACTGTCTACTTGACATCTCTAATGTGATGGGAATCACTGAACGTGTGCCAATAAGCAATAAGTGTCAGCGTGATCGATGAAAAGAGGTTTAGCTAAAGATTTCCAGTCTAATCACAGACCAGTCTCTCGACTCTGCCAACATGGTGTGTGTCTGCGCATGTAACCATGAGTAAATGTGATTAATCTGAAAACCAACGCATTCCCTTGAGTGGCCCTTAATAAATCTGACCTCAATTTAGCGGTTTAGTCCAGAGAGCCGCTTCATTTCACTCTAGTGTTTTGTTTTATTCCCTCTTCTCTTGACCACACATACCTGAGCCATGTCTGGCTGTGAGCTGCCAAAAAGTTTCCAAGCTTATTACTGCCACGTCTCTCCTGAGTGTCCTATACATGGCTGGAGAGATGGCATCTGTGTTGAAAGGATATTTCTGCCCTGGTAGTTGAATGGACTCTTTGTGTGACCAGCTCAAACCTGCGTTCTGCAGAGTGTCACGAAAAAGTGCTACTCATGTCCTTATCTGAAAACAGACAGAAATGAGTTCCAGACTTTTAGAGGGAAAAGAGGAAAAAGTATGCTATCTTAGATCTTGTAGGTGATTTGTCACCCCTTTGAAGGCCATTTTTACATTCTGGCATCATGTTTTAAAATATTGTCATTGTGAGTCACACTGTTAGGGCTGAGGACAGCTGAAAATTACGTTTTCATTAGAGTTGGTTTTCTTTAAAATCAGATGGCTTGTAATGATAGAACTTTAAGTAGTGTTTTCCGTAATTCCAAGCCGGTGGAGCGAGTGACTTTAAGGGCCTCTTGAGTACACATAATATTCAACAGAATAATTCATTGTCTTTTTTTCTTGCATTGGAAATTCAGCTTTTTATTAGACTGAAAAATTCTGCTTTCGTCCAGGCATAAACCTTTCTAATCCCTTTTCTCAGCATTGGCAGCCAATCTGAAGCAACAGCAATTTCACCTCTATTTGCCCCTCTAAACTTGAATTCAAGCTTCCACACAATGAGCACATAGTAGGTACGGAAAAATACTCGGAATTCATTACACAACTGTAAAAGAGTATACAGGTAAATCTTGTCACTGTAATGATAATCAAAAGGTGTCATTCTTAGCGGAGATATTTCCTCAAAACTTTAATTTCATTTCTATTTGGGTTATTTTACAGGGTGTTTTGCATCTACTTTTTGCTGAGATAACTGATGAGGAGAGTGTCTGAGAATGAATAAACTCATAACACAGTCTTCATAGATCCTGTTATATCTATTCATCACTTGGTTTCCAGCTGGAAGATGATTGATTTTGTCCTCATGCATCGAATCTGGCAGAAGAGGTTCACATTATTTCACCTTTCTTACACTAGTCCATGTTTTTGGTCTCACAGATTTACGGCTGATTATATTATTGCCTTCTAGCATATTTGAATTGTGCAATAAATCTCAGGAAAAAAAAACAAAAAAAAAACAGTCCCATTCTAAACCAGCAGAAACTTTTTTTTCTCCCCATGGGAACAATTAAATATAGTTGTTAACTAATGTTAAGGACATGTCCTCTGTGTGCCTCTGGATCTTGCATCCCTGTACACAGTTATATAATAAAAGACTGAAAAAAAGATATCATCAGTCATATGCTGGTCAGCACCAGGAGGTATACATTGCTGGGAGTCCTGCTGTTTGTCTCCCATCACCTTCTGTTTGGTGAGGCTGTTCCTAGTGAGGACATACTCACACACACGCACAGTATACATGTACATCATCAGTCCTCTGCCCTCACTTTGTGTGTATTTGCACAGATACATAGAAAACTAAACACACATCCAGTACAGGTTGAGGGTAGAAGATGGCCCTTGAAATTTTTACTGGAGGCAGTGAAAACAGTACTGGATGAAACAAAATAAATTCTGAGATAGTGATTGCAAATCACAAAAAAGATGAGATACCATAAACAAACATTAGACCATAGGTAAAACTGAGTTAGTCCAGTAACAAGAAAACTGGATTTATAAAGTATAGATTAGCTGTCAAATTGGTTAAACTGTCCCACATGACAGGAACAAAGTATCAACATTTAAAAATCAAGGGTATGTCCCTTTAAGAAGTACAACATAGTAGGCCTAATTAGTGCACAAGTGTAACAGCAATAAAACACAAAGCAATTATGAAAAAGTAGTCCATCAGTCACTGAGAATGTCGTATTAGCAACATATTAGCCACAGACACAGTATAACGGCTAGCTTGGTAAGCAGTAAACTGACTAAATCAACAAATCACAAATCAACAATCAAAATCAAAAGGTGCATGAGTACCTACTGATAATCTCGCAACAAGGGTGTTTGGAAGAAGGATAAAAGATGCCTGTCTGTATTTTTTTGGGTAAGAGATCTGACCAAATGGTGGATGTCACAATGTCAGTTACACTGCTGTGGAACAGTGACAGTTAGTGGTTGTTATAGCAACAGAACATTCAACTGCAACCAAGTGGTGGCAGAATGAGTCTGATTTTGTAGAACACAAGCTATTTTATTGGCCAATTTTTGATAATACAGCTGGTGTCTTTTTTTTATTTGCCAGCTTTTAGTATTCTTAGAAATAAATTTTAAAGTTTTTTTTTTCATCTCGTATAACAGAATTGAGTTTTTGTCATAAGAAGAGGGTGTGTTCACACAGAAAGTAAAAGTGAAGAGAATTTTTGTAAACCTGACCACTTTGCACAGATAATGTAACAACTGTGCAGACATTAGGTGTATGTCAGCTAGCAACATACCTGTGTTTGTGTGGCAGCTCAGCCTCTGACTGATCTCAGAAGTCACCGGGTCAACTTCACTTCTTTCCGGTATGTACATCCAGTCTCACTCCTTTTTCCTCTCGTCTCTGTACATTAAAGAAATAACACTAGATCAATAAAGCCCCCACATGAGAGTCTCTTTTGGCCTACCTGTCTTTCCATTGCCTCCTATTCTGTCTGATACAAAGAATAACACTGTTAAAAGTATTATTTCTGGTCCTCAATAAACCTTCATTCTTAACCCAACCAAACTCAAACTAAAAAAAGTGGAACAGTGGAAAATAAGGATTTTTTTTTTTTTTACATTTTTGCCAGGACATATGGGACATTTGGTCCATATAACATGTTGATAGTAATACATGAACACACACACAACTCAGTTCACTGCTGAAGGTAGTATCTTAGCAGACAATCACATTCAACTTTAAACTTCACTTTCAGCCCAGTGACAGGAATGCCGAGGCAGATAGAGGGATTAGCAGTGCGTTTTACAGGCGCTCTACCACCACTTGACATTAAGGGCTCCATCTAAATAGCAGCACCTGAAGAAAAAGCTGCCCTGTGTCCCAATAAGGAGCGGAAGGACAAAGTCACATTTCTGTCATCTACATCATCCTCTGGGGAAGGAAAGTTTTCCTACTGAGCAGCATAACTTCACAGGTCCAAGAGAATTTCTGTCTGTGATTTAAGATTCTTTGAACAATGCTTAAGTGTTTTGGAATATAATACTGAATTATTTCAACAGCTCATAATCAGCTGGTAATGATTTGCAATGTGCAGTGTTAAGTATGTGTAAGGCGGTCTGTGCACAACAAGTTTTCTGCTCTTAATAAGTGTTGATTTCTTGGGACAATTACTTCAAGTGCTGATTGGAAGGTTGTTTGTCCATTTACAGAGCTGATGAGGGTCTGAGGCAGCAGCCCAAAACTAGCAACCGTGTTAAATCAACTCTGATGGGTGTGAACCAACAGAAACACTGGCAAATTGCAGATTTTTAACACTCGTGTCAAATTAACATTGACAAGTTTGTTGTGTGTCTGTGTGTGTTTGAGAGAGAGAGGTGAAACTGGAGGTTTCGTTCTCATTCAATCATTTACTCCATATCTGTCATCACCGATGGAAACAGAGCTGCTATAAAACACAGCATCCAAAAATACCACTGAACCACACCAACCTCAACTCTTGAGATCGAGTTTACATGTTAAATATACATAGCTGATAAATCCATTATAAAGGAAAGGAAAACATATACTGTTCTATTGTTTTTAGGGGTAAAGACACTGAAACTGCAGAATTTTACCTTTAACTTGTATTTACTTGTTGATACCATTCTAAAGAAAATTGTGAAACAGGAAAATACGTGGCCTTGACAGTGATAAAACATTATTTGTTTGCTTTTTTGTTAAGAGTTAGATGAGAAGATTGATACTATTTTCACATTTGTGTGCTAAATATGATGCCAGAGATGGCAGCCAGTTAGCTTAGCTTAGCATTATGACTGGAAACAGGGGGAAACAGCTAGCCTGGCTATGTCCACAGGTTAAAAAAATTCACCTACCAGCACCTTGGTTAAACAAACAAGACGCAAGACACTGATGCTGGTGTTTTGTTTTACCTTTGGAGCCAGGCTAGCTGTTAGCTAACAATACTTGGCTCTAGCTTCATAGCGCAAACATAACGTAGTATCCATATTCCCATGTTACTCTTGGCAAGAAAGCAAAAAAGTCTGAACTGTTTCTTTTAAGTGCAGGCTAGTTATATACTGTGTAAGTTGTTTATTGTTGCCTTGCAAACTCCATGTAAAATGGAGGAAAGTACTTCTTAAAATAAGCAAAATTATCTGCAAACAGAACAGGAAAATTTCACTTGCAAAGATTTTGAAAACAAGTTAGAAAAAAAAAAAAAGCTTGAAACAAGTGAAATGCTATGTAGATTTACGCTTACTTTCTGTGTACCTGCACTTCCTCTCTCATCTCAGTCCATTCTCTCCTGTTTTTCTCCGTCTCCTCATATTGTCCCTCCACAAAGCTTGAGCTTTGAGTGATGCAATATTTTTATTTTCATGTGCGTCAGTGAAGAAAGTAAATAAAGGGTCAGTTGACATTCCTGTGTAAATGTTAAAGGCCTTCGCTAAGATAATCTTGCAGTAATAATAAATATAAGAAGAACAGCATTTAAACTATCATTTAAAGTTTATCAGTCTGACATTAAATGGATGGAATAAGTGTTAGCTAGTTAGCCAGCTAGTCAATTCACTCTTAGCTAGTTAGCCAATTCACCCACTAGTTAGCATCATGATGGACGGTCACTATTGAACGTATCGCGACGTACAGGAGCTCTCTGTCAGATGAGGTCTGGCTGGGGCTGACAAACATTGAACTATAAGAGGTAAAGTCCTCTAGTTACCTGTATCACGCTTCGATGGATTCAACTGCCTGTCCGGTTTGTTGATACAACAACCACCGTGGTGAGTAAAGATTTTTTCCTAACGACAAGATCATTCACTCCACTCACCACCACAGGGCACAAGAAATGACGCAGGTGATCAGATGAGGAAGTCAATTATCATGGCGTTGTACGATATCTTTGCAGCACCGACTACAGTTAAAGTCAGGCAATTATTTCAGTATTTCACAAAATACATTGGTCACGGTCCTTGGTGACCTCAATACTGGGTAGCGGCCATGACCTTAATAGCCTGCCCCTCATCTCTGCATGTGGTTAGCAACTCAAGGCTACATTAATTCCTGTTAGCATAGGCGGAATTGACAATGGTCAAGACTCAATAATCTCTGACAGTGTTACAGGAGTTCAGTGTTCATTTATTGTTAATCATTTTTTTTCTATTCATTTTTTAATTCAATCATTACAACCATTTTACCAATTCACCTATCAAGTGGGATTACAATCAGTTGATTGACCCAATTTGTTCACACTGTCACCACAGCCAGTGGTTTTCAATGGGAAGCTGTTTGTGAAAGAAACTGTGCCACTTGAGAAGGACAGTACCAGCTGTAGTAGGTCAGCTATAGTGGATCACATCCATATGTTGTATGACGATGAACCTGAGTCTGATTAGGAACACCGTTCCCTCCCTCCACAGATTGCTCATTAGGGAATTAGAGAAACACAGAGAAAAGGAGATATTTCTGTTTCAAATGATGTAATGGATGCAATGCCAAGCTATCATACTTCATCTTCACTGCCCTGTGTTTGTATGTGAGTGTATGGGCGCGGCCGTGGGTGTAATTTAGTGGCGGTGAATGAAGGCACCACAACCAGAGTGAACCATCAGAGGTAACTGAAGCCTGCTGTGTCCAGAACCTTTAATTCACCAGTTTCCAGGCACGCGGCTGAGAGGAGGTCACAGGTCGTGTGTGTGTGTGTGTGTGTGTGTGTGTGTGTGTGTGTGTGTGTGTGTGTGTGTGTGTGTGTGTGTGTGTGTGTGTGTGTGTGTGTGTGTGTGTGTGTCAGATGGGATGGTGTAGGAAGCAGACCAGACAACTGATAATAGTGCGGTGCACGGGGCAACAGAGCGGACAGAGACTGCTTTGAGTCTGAACCACGGTTTACGTGAGTGATAGGTGAGCACAGAGCCACTTGGCCTGAGACAAACTCCCTGAAAATCATCCTTGTGATATGTCAGAGTGGATACATGAGACACATGAGTTTGATTGTTACTGTGCTTTAGAAAATTCAGTCTGAAATTCTGACTAAAGGTAGTCTGACTTCACTGGTGAAACTCTTGTCTTTGATTGGTATCTCCTTAACTTTTCTTCAATTTTAATATAGTTCAACATTTTGGGAAATACGCTTATTCGCTTTTAGTGAAGAGTTCGAATTCCGTGCTGGAGCTGCTTTCTTCTGCTTCCAGTCTTAATCGAGGTCCCTTTCCCTCCCAGCTGCCATTTGCTCAGGATGGAAAGCTGCCTCCACCACACTATCAAATTATAATTCATCACACTTCCTCACACATCAACAATCAGTGCCTCTCTTGACCATTACATGTCAATTACTATTGACAGCTGCGGAAAGAAATGGAATAATTTCAAGGAAATAAAAACATAGCAATGCGAGATCGCTGAGGCACTCTAAAGTTTAGGGGAAAAAATGAAAACAAGTAAATATAAAAAAAACTAATTAAACACAGCACAAGTTATGTTTGTAAATGACACCATGACTGTCCTTCATGCATTCTAAAAGATCTTGCAGTTACTGTGCAGCCTGGCATCTGCTTTACCCCTGAGTCGCAGTCTGTTCTACAAATGACTGAAGGAGGCATTATGCAAATGGAAGGGAATCTAATCTGAAGTTAACAGTGTCTGAGTGCTGTGTAGCAGTGATCAAAGGAGCGTGTGTATTCCAGCTATGGTCCAGCAAACCCTCGGGGCAGTTGGGTCATGAAGGCCTCTGATAGCCACTGCCCTGGGGCGGGACTGAGGAGGATGGAAAGTATTTATTAGACCTACATTATCTACACAAAGAGACAAAAAGAGAGTGCTGCTGATAGCAAGGGGATAACCCATGAGGGGGGATCTCAGTGAAAATCAGAATAACAGAGAGATGATTTCTTTTAGTTATTGCAGGAACTGGGTTATGATCTTCATTCTTCAGCCGGCCAGCCAGCGCTAAATGAGCCAGTAAAAGTAGTCGATAAATCATCGACCTGCATGCCTTATCTTTTTTTCTTTTTTCTTCTCTCCCTGTATCTATTGTCTATTTGGGAATTCCACATATATCATAAAAAATGGATGAGTGAAGTGAATTGTAAATTGCTGTAGTGGGAATAGTATCAGTATAAATGCAACATTCAGAGACGAAGCAGTGATTTATTGATTTATCAGAGCTGTGGAAGAGATTACAGATATGGGCTGTGACGGGGGAATATTCGACATCAGTCCTATGTTGGGGATATTCTTCATTCAGGTAATGAACAGTAGTTGGACTCTGCATCTGCATCATTTTTCCTGTTACAGAGTTGTGTGTAAAAAGTAAACACATAAACTCTTGGCACAGTAAGAGTGAGTTTGAAACCATGAATGAATATGTGGTGGCCAAGAAGGATACAAAAACAAAATGAGAAATATAACACAAAACTAGAATAACATTTCATTTTTTATTATGATACATATCTTTGCTTGTTTTTTTCTGTGTGAGTGTTTCCATGTTAATTACATTCTTCACATGACAAATTGCTGTAAATGTAGGTCAAGTGTTTCTTGGAGACTTATCAAAAAAAAAAGGATATAAGGCACAATGAAGCATGAGTGCCACCTGTTGGACAGAAGAAAGCATGAGTAAAAAAAAGCTTGAAATCACTGTTAAATAGCTCTCTACTCACCACACCACAGTTTGGTTTGCTTTTTCAACAAACACACCCCACATCCCTCCATGAGTCTTGTCAAACTGACATAAGTAAATGGGAAACATAAACAATTTTTCCATCTCGCCAAGTTCAGTAAAATCTGTAAAAAATCACAATATTTTGAAGGTCAGTATAATGGCTGAGTGCCTTCTGTGTGTTTGACTGATAAAGTGGTTTTATGATCACACACACACACACACTAACACACACACACATACGCATACACAATTCTGAACTATGTCATAGCTTAGGGAGTTAAATCCCAGACACACTGTCTGGAAGAGGGCTCATCACTCAGCAGCCTAGGGGGCTAAGCTGCCGGGTGTGTGTTGTAAATGTGGGGCTATTAGGGGGTTTAACCTTTTGTGCAAGTGGGTGTGTCCATGTGTGTAGGAAGTGTGTACGTATGTGGTCCTCTGTGTTGGGTATTATGGGAAATTGCTGCATTGCTGAGGGTTTTATGATTCATTATGTTTTCAGTTCTTGTGCCCAGATGCATCCATATACTGTACTCAAGCCTTGTATGACATGAAATATACCTGTGTGTATACACTAGTTTTTATATGTTCAGTATATGATCATTGTCAGCCACTCTGCAGGGCAGGAAATATCTACTGACAGTTCATGTTGTTTATTAGAGGAAGCATCTGCATTATTGAGGGATTTACCGTTGCTTCACGAATATCCTATCTACTTGCACTGTAGCCTATAAGTGTTAGGACAGTTTATTTTGGCTCTTTTATTCCAGCATTCTGGCTCTTTTATTTGGATTTAAAATTGAAAAATCTGCATCTGAAAAAACTGTAACTGTTTTTATACAAACTCCCAAATCCCATATGGTTTACCCAATATGGCGATGAAGACTTAGCAGTATTTACTAATTTTAGGACCACTTTGGGGTGGCTGTTCATCAGCTAGCTGCTAGCGAAGCTGCTAATGAGACTGAACCAAAACAGTAAAGGTGCAGACTTGAAAAACCAAAAGAATAGCTTTAAACTCTATTAAAAAAAAGGGGGAGCTGCAAAATGGGTGATAATTATCTTTGACACCTTTCACATACAAGTAGTCATTTGATCCATTGTTAAAATGTAAAAATATTGACTATAGATGCTTCAAAGACAGCACCTAAAGTGCATAGTCTTTTTTGTACCTGAAATCCAGTACGTTGGAGTAGAGAGCCAAAACAAGGAAAAACATTGCACTTCACTAAAACTACACACTGTAGTATTTACTGTTTCTGAAGTCGGTCAATTTGATTGTTTTTAATCTGATGTCAACTGAAATCTTTCTGTCCAACAACAAGTAACCCTGTGAGATGTTGTGAAAACTAGCCTGATTTTCTAATTAAGGTGCATATAATTTTGAAATAGTATGAGTTTCAGGGTTTTTAGGTTCTCTGTATTTTGAACAGAGCCAAAATTAACCCAAGGTCAGCACTAACAGACTCTTAAATGCAGTGTCTGTGTCTAAAGAGAAGCTGCTGTGCCAGGTTCAGAGTAGAGACAGAGGATTAGGTTGTCTCTTGTAAGTCCAATAATGATTTATCTTGTAGGTCTTGGCAGAACAAGTCCAAATACACTCCCTCCCACTCTCTCACACACACACACACACACACACACACACACACACAGTGCCCATTTCACTCTTATGTATCCAGCAGAATTGAAGGAAACTGCTTTTTACTTCACCCCTGAGGGATTTCTTTATGTCCCCGAGTCATGTGGGCTGCACCACAAAGAGGTAGGTTTGGTGTTTAGGCTGCCTGTGTCCTGTCTATCCTTCCTTAAGGGGGGAACCTTGGCCCAGAATGTCCCAAAATATCCCCTGTTGGATTGTTGGACACAAACCAGACTGTGAGTCGGAACAAATGGGGATGTGTGAAGAAGAGCTTTTTCTAGTGTTGGTTTACTCTGTGTGTGTGTGTGTGTGTGTGCGCGCGTGCATGCGTGCGTGCGTGCGTGTTTGTCTGTTTTAAGAGAGAAGATTTAATCAATTGAATTATATATAGAATTATACCTCTTAACCACTAGATGGCAGTAGAGTATTCTACATAAAAACATGCCTTATATCTCTGTGCATACACACATACTGTTGATAACAGCACATCCACCACACAAGGACATATAAAGCAATAATCTCAAGATGTTGACAACCTATGGAAAGTCTGCTGTTTAAGCTTAGTGTCATATCAAATATGGTGGGCATCAGATGTTTTTGAAATTGCATTGAGTTTTAGAGAAGGACATACATCATATTAAAATGCAGAATAATAGTACAAGGCATCTGCATATGAAAAGCTTTTGTGTGTTTGATGTTCCAAAGGGAGCATCAAGGAAGGTGAGTGGGTGAAAAGATACATGAAGGAGAGTTGCATGTTATTTACCTGTTTTTTGTGGCACAACGGGAGAGAGCATAAATCTATGCCCACCCTCCAGCTATGTGACTGTAAATAAAACGGCTATTTTACTATTTTAGAGGAGAAGGAACACAATAGTCTAATGTTACACTCTGCTGTACTGAGGCCTTGGCCTCTTCTGTTATGGGTTTTATAAATGCCAAACCTGAAACTTGATATCTGAATAGGTGAGTGAAAGTTAGTGTGAATTGCTTCAGCATGCACTCACCCTATGGGCCTTATATTTCAGTATGAGACATAGTAAAGTGACAGTCGTGAATTTGATTTACAGCATGTTTTTGGACTGTTGCTGGAGCTTGGCAATATGGCAAAGCAACTAAAAAAAAAAAACATTAATTATCTTAACAGATATGATGGGGGTATAGAGTTTCCAGTCTTTTTTTTTTTTTTTTTTTTACCACAAATATTATCACCAAAGAACAAAATAACCAAATGAATAATAACCAATACTAATAATCAAATCAATATGATAAATCAATTTACAATTTAATACATTTAGTGTATGATTTAAAGGCAGCTTATCAAATCAAGTATCAAATTGTATGAATTCCACTAAAATCAAAAGCTGAGATGTCAGTCACTGCTACTTTGCCAGTTAGCTATAGCATTCATTTAGCTTTTCTCCATCATAATTGGATTTAGTTATGTGAAATAACTTATAAAATTACCAGAGTTCATCACAATTGATAGTTTTTAATTACAAATAACAGCAAATTTACTTGTTAAATTATTTAACAAGTAAATTTAGTTTAAATCTTAGATATGGCTAGCCATGGCTATTCCCACCGGCTAGCTTTTGCTTGATACAGCTCTCTTGCTTTAGTTTGTTAAGTAGCTGATTCTCTGTGGCAGAAAGACCAGTATGTGCAACAGAGCTTAGCTGTTAGAAATAATCCTTTCCTAATTCTTTATATAGTGAAAAAGATGTTGGAAAGTCAAATTAAGGTCTTCACTCACTCAAGCATATATCAGTCTGTTGCTGAGTATGACAGTAATTCATTAAGGCAGATGGTTTTAATATGCTGAAAAGAACTTTGTCACGATCATCTAAACAGACCTTTCAATCAAAAACCATCATTTAACTTAGAGTATATCCAGTCTGCCCAAAACTTTCTCAAGTCTGTCTAATAATTTTGGAATAGGGAGAAGAGAGACTGAAGACCTGTGTATAAACATTTGTTATGCACATTCCCAACACTGAGACCCCCTCTCCACCCACTTCTCCACCACTCAACTCTGCTCCTAACATTTTAGTTTTGGACGTATGATCCTGTGATGCTCTGCCAGTGGCACCGAGCACTGTTCAAATATTTGAGCTCAGATGCAGCCAAGTTGACTTAGCTTGGAGCACTGCGTTCCTTGAGCTTTGATAGGATGCCTGTGCCGAGCATGGGTTTTCAGACAGGCTGCACTGAGCGCCTCTTGTGCCTCGCTCCGTCTTGTGTCTGGTGGGGTTTTTTTTTTTTTTTTTTAAGACAGACAGACTTGGGTCAGGGGCAGATGGCCACATGAGAGAGAAGTGAGGCTTCCCCACCATCACAGATACACACACACTGACGCAGGACTTCTGCTATCCCAACTTGTTGACTGGCAGAGATCAAAGTCTTCTGGTTCACAGATTTGGTGGGTAGCAGAGAAGGTGGGTTTCTTCAAAGTAACTGGGGAATAGTCCAGACTTCATTTTGTAAATTATAACCCAAGAGTGGCCTAGTTTCTTTCAGCCTTTTCCCATATACAATGACCAATGCTGGACCAGACTATGATACATCTTTGCAGTTTCTTTACCTTACAGTCTGTTCTGTGCCGTATAGAATAATGTGGTTTGATACGTTGCTGTAATGAGGCGCTGTAATGCATTTCAGTTTGGTTGAGTTTTTTTCAATACAATTCAGGTGATTTAAAAAGACAGCAGGCACAAGTGTGAGTTGACTTTAATTGACATCACTTTGAGAGCAATACTGCAGAGAAGGTAAACAATCCATATCAGTGTGGTTCCCTTAAAGACAATTTGCTACTTGATGAGTTCAAGCTAGTTAAACAGACTGAAAACACTGCTGTGTTTGATATCAGCAGCATGGTATGCAGTAGTTATTAAACACGTGATGCTGTACCTAGTAAAAGCTTTGCTTGAGGTAAATCTACAGCTTGTAGTTCCTTGTTGAAGCCTTGTCAATTAGTTTCCTTGTCAGAAGAGTGTTTGCTGAGTTTGTCATGGTCCCTGAAGTGGATCTTCTTTCGTCTGCCTCTTATAAAGTACATCAAAGATTTTAGCTTCATTACGGACATGATGCATGCTGAAGTGACAGGACCCCATTCTGCTATAACACTTAGATGAATAATTTCCATTTCAAAATAAGAGACAAATCAGGGTTTAATAAATGAATATTTGTAATACAAAGATGAAAATTTTCTTCCGCATGGCTTTTAGATAGCAGAGGAATGAGAAGTGAAAATCAGGCAAACAAATTTTGACAGTGTGGATCTGAAAACCTAAAATGAAATGACACAGAATAGCAATGATTGTAAACCGTGTACACGCTGGCAAAATCTCCTGAACAATAACAAGACAGAGAGGCTAAGCGGGAATAGCCGAGAGAATGGAATTCCACAAATACCTATGAAAGGGTTTGATTTTCTCAGAAAATGAAAACCATCTTGCTCACAGTGTAGGTTCAATAGGAGATGTTTGCAGTCCAAGGAAATTCCCATGGTAGACTAGAACCCTGTTGTTTCCATGAGAAAGAGGAAACTGAGCCTACGCAGATACAGCAGAGCGCTGCAGCCCACGGGCCTGTGTGAGTTGGAGGTCGTCCAACTGAGACAAGTTCTGACTGAGAGCTCAGCACACATATAAGTATCCTCATATGAGTTCTTCTCTTCTTCTCTTTTCTCCTTTGTTTCACTCATTTCAGAGTAAAGTGTCAGTCTTTAAAGGTCAGTCACACACTTCTGCACCCATGCCATTTTCTTACTGGTACGGACAGCTGAGTATTGGACAAAGCTCTCCTTTTCACCATGTACCTTTTCTGTTTCTTTCCTTGCGTCACTTATTTTTCCAGTAACGGCTGTTGAGCCTGTCATGTTTGATTTGAAGGAAAGGTGGTGAAGTCTGGCTGTGGGGTGAGTTAAAGGTTCCACGTGTCCATCTCCAAATCAATTTTAACCGCTAGATGAACTCCCATGTCTTCCTTTAATATTTTCATGTTTTATGTAAAAAACCTTCGTCCTAATCCTCCTTTCCTCTTGTTTCTTTTCCTTTTTTCTTCTCTTTACTTCACTCTCTATTTTTGCTCTCACAATTCTCTCTTTTGTCCTTCGATTTATTTCACTAAAAGTAATATTTAGCCAGAGTAAACAGTGATTCTGCAGCACAGACATCTCTCACTACAACTGGCTGTGCTGGGTTTGATGAGCTTCCACAAGCTTGACTTTCTCTTGAAATCATTTCCATATAAATAAGCAGCAGATAGACTGTGTGTTTTAAACTCCAGTGCTTGGCGTATCACTACATCTGTAGAGTTGTCTCTTTCTCATATTTTGCCATATGTCACATCCCGTTTTATCAATACCACTGAAGAGACTTTTTTCCCCCTTTCTGCTCTAGGACTTGATGTGCATAGCAATTAAAACTTAAACAAATATCTGTCGTCTTTAGTTCTAGGTAAGTTACTACATGTTACTTTACTTCACTAATTAACTCTACAGCAATAGCAATGAGTTACTTTTCTCATTACGGGACTTTCGTTATGCTCCCCAGCTATGTCAAAGGTGGCTTTAAACTCCAAATCATCTTTAACCACACATCTCATATTTATACCCATATTTAACCATAGACTATATATAAAGATGGACATAGCCTCCGTGAAGTCACCCATAGGTTTCTGAAGAGAGCTGCTCCACCATCGCCATCTTGGCAGTGCCTGACTCCCGGCGAATCGAAAAATGGGCAAAGAGGTGGCACATGTGTGGAGCCAAAACTTTGGTGCATGCCAGTTTGTGGCAAGAATACACTCACCCACCTGTCACTCAAAGCAGCCACGCCCTCAATTATGCAGAACTTTAGGCCTGGTAAAATTTCAACAGGTGAGTTATATAAAAATTCACCCCTCTTACAGTTGCCACAAAGGGGGGAAATTAGCTTTGGAGGCCAAAACCTTTTTTTGTACCAGGCTGTAAACATGTTTATCTCTGATGTAAAGTTGGGCATTTTAACATGCGAGTCCATGGGGATTGACCTACTTTTGGAGCCAGCCTCAAGTGGTCATTTGAGGAACTGCAATTTTTGGCACTTCCATGTTGGCCTCATTTTTCAGCCCTAGGGTTGCTACTTGGGTTTATGTGTGGAGCCAGTCGGTATATGTGAAGAGGAGGCGATTTAGCCATTTTTGTGTTTTCAGGTGTCTCTATGTAGACAGAGAAACAAATTTGACAGAGTGTTACAACCCGGCTCACAGGGGAAAGGGAAGCAACACAAAACCCAGTTGGTATTAGGTATAAGGTTGTTTATTGTAACATAAATTGTAAAAATAATGGTTTATATGGACAAAAACACAAACCAAGGAATGGGGCCGGTGGGTGCTGTCCAAACCAAAAACAGAATATAACAAAAGGAGGACTCTCTATGAGCTAATCAGTAAAATTAGTTACCCACTTGAAAGTAAAAGGAAAAACAAAACTGGCTACCAAGGCCGACTAAAGAACCAAAACACCCCAGGAACAGCACCCCTGCACCTGTGTATGTAACAATACAAATGGCTACAAGTGGAGGAACCAGCAAAATCAGTTTAAGTATAAAATCTAAACCTGACCCCACTTCCAGGCTTCCAAGATTATCATCAGTAAAATACAACAAACAAAACTGTCGCAAAACAAGCGACCACTCTCTCTATCCTAAGGTTCACACAGTACAAATGTCCTTCCAACAAAGAGGCGAGCTGCCACTAACAGTCAGCTGCCTGGACTGACAGGCGGGCCGGAGCTTTATAGCTGGTGGTTCCTGATTGGGCGGCAGGGATTGGCCAGCTGCAAACAAACCGCACCAATCAGGCCAGAGAGGGTGGGGCATCCGGGTGGACGGAGCAGGCCGCTCAGCAGGCAGCCTGGCAGACAGAAAAATTAAACACAACAAAAATGGCCAGAGTAGTGGCCGTAACACAGAGTCACCGTTTTTTTAATGGTTCTAATAACCGTATAAGACAATCTAGAAACATACAAGGGTTAAAGCATTTGTAGCTTTCTGATGAAGGGTGCACTTCAGGGCATTCTGACCGATTTATTAGATCCATTTAGGGCAATTTCCCTCAAGACATATAACAGTGGATGGACTGCCCCCACAGAATTGTAGGCACTTTATATATCAGCTGCTGACAGACTCAGTGCAGGGATTAATTTCACCCTTTAAAGTTTGACTGGCATTAACAAAGTTTCATTAATTGTCCTTCATTGCAATTTAATTTTCATAAAACCTCACAACTCACCACTCAAACCATTAGTTAGATTACTCACCTTCCTCTGATACAGCCCACACCACACCCCACACACAGACACAAACACACACACACACACCCCTGCATGAACACACACAATGCTTTGTCCAGTTCCATGTCAGTTAATGTGTAATTAGAGGGACCTTAATTTGCATTTTTAATTAAGCAGTGCATAATGGGGATACAAGGCCCAGATATTGGTGTGGTATTTAATGGTGTGGAGGCAATCGGAGAGATGACTGGTAATTACGGATACACAGTCTGATTGCTTTCTGCTATCTAATGAATTGTCTGCCAGAATAAATGGCTTTGATATAATGGACGTGGTCCCAATGAACCCAGTGGACCACCACCTTTTAATGGTAGCAAAAAGTTCAAGTTAACTCTTCACTAATAGTGAAATCACTTGTAGATATTTAACAGAAAGACAGTATGTTTGGGTGCTTATAATATAACACTGTTTATTATGCAGGGATTAGTGTTTAATAAAAATTCATGCTTGTAGAGTGTTAAGACAGCAATAGGTGCAGATAGATTAATAAGGTGTAAAGCAGCTGCCAAGCTAACAATGGCGCTGGAAAGGATCACACATCATTTCCTCTAAAACCATGGCACAACCTCCTAACGCTGATATTCTCATTAAAGGTACAGGGGTTGAATACAAGTACAACTTTATTTTAGACATATTGGAAAGTGTCTGTCTTTGGATGTATTTAAGATATTTATGCATGCTGATGTGTTCCCATATGTCTTGTTGCATGACATGTTGGTGAAACAGCCATAAATCCTCTTCAGTCCTTACAGAAACAAATTGTAAAAACTCTAGACAAAAAGCCAATGCATTTCCATCACTGTCAGGTGCTGGAGAAATACAATTTACTGAGCCTTGAGAAGTTTAGATTCATTTCAAGTTTGTGCCTGGTTTATGAAATTTTAAATGGTTTGGCCCCTCCTCCACTGCATGACTTTGCGTACACTCGCTCAGTAAATTCTATTAGATCCCCTATATGGGATTGTCCCATACACATTTCACTGCACTGCATTTGGGCAATCAGTTTTCTGTGTAACAGCCACAAATCAATGGAACAGCCTGCACAGCTCTATCAGCACTTTCAAAACCAACTTTAAAAAAAAGTCTGCTGAAAGCTCCTCAGCTCTGCACACACTGACTTTGATATTCTATCTTATGGTCTTCGACATTTGTGATGCCCTATTGCGTGTAGTTTTGTATTGTGTTGTGTGTGTGTTTGGTTTTTTTTTGTATAATTTTGTGTGTTGTTTGTACAGCAAGAAAGAAAGAAAGAGAAAATATCTGAAAGACCTCTCCATCAGGATGTGTTCATGGGAATGATAATGGCCTCCATAAAGTAGGCTAAGTTGTCATCCATGCTTAAAGGCAAAAATGCTTACACCTGTACCAAAAGGCCACACACGACGGTGGTTGGAAAGCCTGCTATCATAGCCTCCTCCTGACTTCATCCCACTGTCTCCCTGATCTCTCTCCAAGAATTTTGCATGTCTTTCTAGTCTCAACACCACAAATTGTACAAATAGATATATAATGTTACACTTTGAAGCAGCTTCTCCTCAAAGGGATTCAACATGTTGCACTCGGTTGCACACACACACACACACACACACACACACCACACACACACACAGTACACACACACACACACACACACACACACACACACACACACACACACACACACAGCACATACAGATGGAAGTTTGGTGAGGAATGAGGAAATAGCTAAAGAGAGAAGTTCAAAACCTACTTACTTTCACACCTTTGCATCCCAGGCCAGTGGTTGTGTAAAGTGAGCAAAACTGTTGGCCTGTTTGTCATTTCAAACATTAAGAATCAGACAGTCCAGTAAAGGACTTATTTGAGGTGAACTGAGAACTTAAAGGTCCCATATTGTTATAAAAGTGAGATTTACGTGTCTTTTTGATAGTGAGCAGGTCTAGGTGCTATATTAATAGTGTGAAAGTATCAAAGTGTTCAGTCCACAGAGAAATGCACATAGCGCTGTATTCAGGAACTGTGCCTTAAAACGAGCCGTCAGGACTTTCGTAAACTTTGTGATGTCACAACAATAAAGCAGTCATCTGCTATATTTTCATTCAAACACTCAGTCAGCCGACAGTCTCACCGACCTGGCTGTAGCTCCAGAGAAGGTCTGAGAGCGGAGATGTAAAAACTTAATTGAGATGGTTTTTGGTTCTTCAAACCACAAATATATCTTCTTATGGAATTCTAAACTTCAAATGAAGCACAGGAAAAGTGAAAATATGGGACTTAGAGACTTTAATATGGACCTCGTCCTACCTTCAGAGTAAAAGGGAAAGTGAATTGAGGTTACAGAGTTCTAAGGTAATGTAATTTATTACTTAATCTTTCTACCCACCAAATAAGCAAGGATTTGTAAATTGGTGTCAGAATGCGGTTCTGTATGAACTGTACCCACTGGTAGTCTATTAAATCAGCCATTCAGCAGCACATTGTACATATTAAATGACCACTGGTGAAAGTCCTATTTAACTGGTATTACTTAATTTTTAGTGAGAATAAAGTAAGGAGCAGAGAGGCCTTTTTGAGGAGAACTTTGCTTAACAATCACAGAGGAATTGTACAATGGCTGTCATGCTGTGGCTTTACTTATTTTCCAGTCAACTGGAAGTGTATAACAGGGCACTGTTGTATTTTATGACATCAGTTATTGGTCTGGTTGAAGTACATGTATTTACTATTTAATTCCAAATGCCAGATATGCATATTCTGGAAATGTCACTTTCAAAATTACCCAAACACGGTTTAGAAATGCACACTCCATTGCATTCGTTTCTGCATATATCTTTTTATTTACCATAGATCTTAGGGGGCTCTGTAGAAATAACAACACAAGTAAGGCTTCAACATTTCTCTTTCAATATTAAATCTAAACATTTCCTACCACTGTGCTCTTAAAAACCTCAAGTGTTCACCCTGAAATTTCCCATAACCACTTTGGCACTCGCTGTTCCCAAGATGCAGCTCGGCTCCCATGAGCTTTTGTGGGTGATGATGACAACTGAAAGCAGAAATAAAGAGATCTTTTTTTTGGGGTGGGGTGGGGTGGGGAGGGGGGGGGCATCTGCAGGTCTCTTCTCTTCTTTCTGTGAGATGGGACAGCGAAAAGCTCAACCCTGTCTCTCCATTTCCAGTACGCAGTGGATTTGTTCCGTGACGATTCGGGAGATGATGACATAAGGCAAGATGACCTTACAAGCCAACAATCCAAGCGTATTTTTGGTACACACACACACATTAATAACAGTGCTGAGGGCAGGTTGATCTGACACACAGGATGTTGTGGTGCGTGAATGTCATGAGAGGCCTATTCCACATTGCAACATACACACATTTCACACATGTACACTATATAGAGAGCGGCAAGGTAACATTACCATCCAAAGAACTCCAAAATAGCCTGCATTCAGTGGAGTTGATACACCTCTGTGGCTGTTTTCATCAGTGTGTTTCTCCTTCTACAAACAAGTATGAGCAGCATTCATGCACATGAATACGCATTTACACACACACACACACAGATTACAGAGAAGAAATTCCAAAAGCGATGTCCCTACCTCTTGTTAAAAATGGCATGTAGTAACTGACGCGTCCCAGATTGGATGTTGGAAAGATGATGGCACGCGCGGTCGGGAAGGGGTAAAGCGATGTCACAACGAAAACATGTTGGTTTCAAACGCTGCTTTCGCTAAATAGCTCCTGAGGGGATAAAAATGAAAATTAGGATTTCATGACGAAAGAACGCCTTAAGTGGGGCTTTGTTTCAACAGAGCGAGGAAGAAGTAAAAACATCTTGAATGAAAATATATATGTGCCGATGAGCATTTAACGAATGTGACAGGTGAAAACATATCGTTAGGGAGTGTTAAAGAACGGCAGCCAATCAGGATGGAAGGTTGATTTCTGGGACAGAGACGGATCAAGGAATTATAAATTAAAGCTGGTGGAGATTTCATGCCGAGCGTCTGAGCAGCAGTTACTGGCACAAAAAGGAACCTGAAAGGAAATGTGTCTTTAATGTTCAGTGATGCGATTAAAGATTTCACAGACTTTGCAGCCCTTTGGTTGACTCAGTTGTTGTGTGACAACAAAACATGGTGGTGTCATTTCACCCCTCTGTGCTGAGGAATTTATCTCAATACAACAATAGACTAAACAACTCAGTGAAAGACTTCTCAAGTGCCTTATTTCAGAAGCAATAAATGCCAAAAAAAAAACTGCCAGTCTTCTCATTACACTGCAGCGAATTGATCAGATAGTGTTCATGCCAGACAAGGCTCAGCTGTGATAAATATTGTACTTAAAGGATAAGGCTGGTGATATACTATATTTTTATTATCAGCAAATCGCACGAAAAGACTAAAACAAACTTAGATTTCACCCTGTAAGTATAAAGCTTATTCCTCTGTGCCTCAGCTCTTCAGTGTTGTCCAAGAAACATCCATATTGGCTCGAATATATATTACATTTACATCTGTAGCTCCTACAGAATGTGTTGCATTATGGGTTGTTTGTAGCCTTAAAGTTGGCAAGTGTCTTCCTATTCACGGCTGTTTTAGAGTTAGGCTGTGTACAGATCGACTTTAACCCTGTATCAAAAAACGTAGCCCTCTCATTCATTTGAATGGAGCTGGTCCATCAGCGAAGTGGGCGGTGCCAGTACAGAAAAATTAAAAATACAGACTCAACTTTTGCTATAATATAACATCATCTAGCAAGGTGCTGTGTGGGCCTGTCACATGGGTTCAAGCACACATTCCAGGTAGATTACTTTATAATTTGAATGCCATATTTCTACTGTTTACCTCACGATCATGCCAAAAACTTGTTTATAAGTCTTGCAAACTGTTGTGCAGTGTTTTGGCATGTGATAAGCTTTTAAACGCATTAAGGTCTTCAGTCAGTATGAATGGATTTGGTGTTGAACACCATAGAAAGGTGTGAAATCAGAAACAACTGAGAGATTAAACCATTGTTTGTTTGACGAAACATGGGATGGATTTGTTGAAAACTGGAGAGACTGATCTTCTAAGACCATTGAAATGCCCTATTTTAAAAGCACTTAAATCTAAAGAAAGTGATCTAAACTACTACCTTAGTCATCATCACTGCAAACAAGTATGATCAGATACGTTGTTCAGCTATCATCTGTAGCTAGACGACCAACCTCAGCCAGCAGATGTTTCACTTTCTTTGAATGCTGCTATGGATGGTAAATCATGACTTAATGTTGATCTCTCTCTT